>NC_088985.1:32109214-32413319 GCF_963932015.1 Anas acuta | reverse complement strand
AAAAAAAACAAACATCCTTGTTTAGACAGAAAGTAAACATTGTGAATGAAGTATGAATGGACAGAAAGGCCATTTCAAGCTCAGCCTGCTTCGAAGTCAAAGCTCATTCAAAAATGTTTTGCCATTGCAAAGGAAGAAAGATACTAATCTACAGCCCAGAGCCTCCATGTTTCCCATTTTCCTCCAGCCTAGACAAGATACAGAAGGTATGTTCAGACAATGATCATCTATGATATACATAAAACAATGCTGATGTGTATTTTAGACAACTCACATATGATTTCTCAGCCTTGGTTACATTAGTTCATTGCTTCTCCTCGATATTTTGGAAAACAGCATTTGTAAAAGCCTACTGAAGTGTTTAATACGGAGCTGGAGAAGGGACAAATCATCAAGGGATCATATCCTGAAGCACAGGACTTCATTTTCTTGCTCTCCCTATGCAAAAACACAAACTTTGTAGACTGCAATATTACCAAGGTTTTTCACAATCTCCCTGCAAAAAAAATAGGACTCCCTGCCAAAAGCTGCAGTAGGGAGTTCCACAGGTTGAGTATTCTTAAGTATTATTTTTTTCCAAATGTAAGTATTGATTTATTGTTCTCAGCATATTGAAATACGTTTGGAAGGCTGAAAAATGAGGAAAAATGTGATACTAATTCTTCAGTGTGACTTTACGCAGTATTCTTTCTATTCTCTGACTACCTTTTTCAAAAGGCACATATGAATTTCCAAAATATTCCAATCAATTAAATTAAGGCATTTCCTTCAGTTCTCTTTTTTTCCCTCCCCTTAGGATTTCACATAAATTGCTGGTTGTCTAGGTGCCAGGGGAAATCAAGAATTAAAATACAGAGCCATCCAAAACATCCTCAAGACCGTAGTCTGACACTGTGGTTTCTGTCAGTGACCACACTTTCATCTTATTGGGATGCCCTTGAAAAAACTGCTGCTGTCGGAAGCAAAACCTGTGCCCAATTCATGGAATACATGAATGCAATATAAATCCTCGCAGGCCAAGAAATTCCACAGACACCGCACGGATTAGCTGTGATAACATCTTTCCCCATAATATTGAACAGTGACAGAAGTAAAAGAGGAATGTTTTTACCATTTCAAAATTCAGGGCCAGACCATCCCCTGAAGCAGGGCAGGCTGTGTACCGCTGCACCGGAACAGGGCTGCCCAAATGCTGGCTTGCCTCATAGTGGAAAAATCTAGCTCACATATGGCCAGCTTAGAAGGGCACAGAGCCTTCACAGCAGCACATCGTCATCTCCTTACCACTAGCTCACCTTCCACCTCAGCTGCTCCAGCATGCCTTAGTAGAGCAGCCTGTGTCTGTCTTCCATAGGGTTGGCCCTACACTGAGTCGATCCACTGAGGGGAGGCTTTGAATCTTCTTTGTACTTTTTTCCACATTCTCCTTCTCCTTCAAAAAACATCTCAGCTGTAGGTGAGATCCCGTTTGTCAGCATTGCCACAAACATGACAGATGCAGACCATGATAGTTAGAGGGATGTGGTGTCCTTGGAAATTTAATTTTTCCAAGGGGTTCCTTGGAAATTTAAAAAGTCACATAGTCAAGTAACTTGATTCACCAGGTTATACTTTTTGAATTCTGCTTCTCTCATTTCTGCATCACAGGACTGTATAGGACATTCCCTGTAGGGCTGGAGGGGCCCCAGCTTCTCATGACACCCAGAGCAGTGACATGGGACGTGCCCGCTGCAGAGCAAAGACCACTATGTAGAACAGTAAGCTTCAAATGGCAGAGCTGGCCAACCAAACACTGCTCAGGGGCTCATGGACATTGATCAAGAAAAAAACTTTCTGTTAATCACATGAATTTTTCAGGCTTTCTGAAGCCAGATGTTTAAATTAAGAATCATTCTCTACTGTTGCCATAAATCAGAGAGAGAAGTGCAGCATTGTGCAGCCAAGAAATAGCTGTCTCAGAAAGTAAGATTTATAGTACTTCAAGATGTGTCTCTCTACAGAATCAAATGCACATGTATTGGGTATTTCCAAGCGTTCTCATAACCCACTCCGTCCAGGACACCCTGACAATCGTGGCCCTTCAAATACCACCAAGAAAGGGACACAGCCATTGGGATGGCATCGTTGCAGCCTGTCCATGAGTTCAGTGCTCAAAAAGGCAAAGGGAAACAGTACAGTTGAGGTGTCAACTTTGATGGAAAGCACAGCTCAAAGGAAGAGATGGATTATCAGTTACTCCCTGTCCAAGGGCTTGCTTTCCAGATGGCACTGCCCCTTCCACATCCTTCATCCTTGCTTCAGGGGGGAAGGCCTAAAGAACCAATGCAGAGATGTATGTCTAAAACCTTTCTGATACCTTTCTCATGCCACACAAACACTGTTCTCATAATTGTACTCCCATTAACTACTTGTTCATCCTTTATTAGCATCCTGTGTCCCATAGAGAGCTCTTCATATCCCATAGGCAGGCGGTTGGTCAATCAAATGAGGAAGTTTCTAAGTTTCCATAATCTACCCTTGGCTGAGACTCTCCTGAATGCCCTAACACAAAACCAAGGAGGTCTATTTCAAGAACTTATATGATCTTACCTATTATTAAATCTGGAAACGATGCTTTGCATCATACTCATCTCTGGTGCCACTATCACCTCGGCCAAGTGCCAGTCATCCCCAGCTTGTTGTTGGCTCTGAGACACAGGTACCACATACAGACAATAGAGAAGTTGAAAGCTCTTTAGGGCTCTGTTCACACTTGATTTAAGGCAGTGGTGTCCCGTCCCCTCCCAGAAGCTCTCAGGAGTTTTCCATGCTCTGATGGTCTCTTCACACCACGTTCAACCAGGCCACAGCAGCTCGCTCCAGCCAGATGCAAGACTTCCCACAGGAAACTCGCAGAGCCCTCCAAATAAATTATTAGAGCACCCTTCTGCAACCCAGATAAATCAAGAGGAAAAAAAGTGACTAGCGCTGTCACTGCTGGGCGATGGCCAAGCTCAATCAGGTGTGTGGTGGGCCACAGCTCCTTCATTGCAGCCACAAATGGCCAAGAAGGACAGCCGTGCTTCTAGCCCCAGGTGTGAGCTCTTTCCCCAGAAAATAGATTTCACATTCATCAGTCATTTTTTGGCAGCCTTTGCTGTGGCCCATCTGCTACCGCGGTGAGGTGCCGGGTCGGGAGCTGGCTCACGGCCTGCCCCGGGCCAGACGCGCCCAGTGGGCCATGACTGCACAGCTCCGGCAGCCCTGTGGCAGCCCTTCCTCCCAGCGGCACCGTCCCCAGGAGGTCATGAGACCTCCCGGGCTAAAATACATCTGGCAAAAGACAGTTTTCAAACACAGGACACAAAGGAACAATAAAGTCTCAGGCCTGTAGTGGCAGGATGGATGCAAGTGAACTGTGCTTCTCTGGCGAGGTTGCGGGCTTGTTGTGAAGAAGTGGAGCAGGCAGAGTGAAGAAGAACCAGCTAGAGCTGCTAAACACCCAAGGTGTCTTGGGACACAGGCCAAGAGGTTACCCCACAGAGGTTACAGGGGGAACGGAAATGCTGTTGTCACACAAAGGATACTAGATACAAGACTGAAGATGAGCTATTAGCTTGTTCCTCAGCAGACGTCTTGGGGAGGAAACAACACTTCTGCTGGTTTGGCAAGCCTGAGAAACAAACCTATGCTTCAACGCAAGCAGAAGTGTGAAAATCTGCATCTAGTGCCCCGGTTCCCTCCTGATCTGTTTCCATCAAGGGGTCTTTGCGCTGCATTAAACCAGCTCAGCTTGTGCTGGCAGGTTCAGCACGTCAAGGAGAATGTTTGGCTGCTGGTCCCCACGAAGCTGTACGGCAGGAGGAACAGCTCCCAGACAAAAGAAACCTTTTTCCTACCAGGCCTACTTCAATGCTTGCTTAGATTTCAGCATCGCATTCCTGAACCAAATGCACACACTCTGGGAGAGCCCACGCACCATAATGCACAGTCAGAGAGAAAGGGCAACAAGCACTTCATACACTGTGACTTACGTAGTACAGTCATTGTGCATAGTGACTTTGGCACTTTGAGGTTTTAAATCGCACTGACAATGAGGGGATGCGGGCTCTCTGCCTACGGAGGCACTTTGAAAATGTTGCCCAAAGCCTCCAAGATTATCCTTAAGGGGACTGTATGAGTCAGGGCCACCAGTGCTGACACACAACATCTTTACCAGTATAAATCCAGCTCAGACTGTCAGACCATTGTTTTAATGCATGGAGCCTCCTGCTATTGTCTCAGTGTAATTTAAAAAATCCAGGCGTTAACTTCAGCGCTCTTAAAAGCCTTATTAAAATGGCTGAGGGGCTCAGCCTTCATGTTATTTTGAAATAAACAAGAGGCATCATGAAGGCGCTATGCAGAAAAAACTCTAAAGAGGCTTTAAAGATAGGATTCGCTGCTGAAACAGGCTAGATGGTACCTGTGGTGCTCCTGTTGTGCTACTCTTGGCACTGCTCCGGTCTCACCAGGACCACCACACTTCCTGAGCCCACTCACGCGGTAACAAGGGAAGTTTTACAGTTAAGCCTCTGGAGAAGATTTTCACAGAATGACGAAAATAAAGAGAAAATTCACATTCACACATTCACAACTGATAAAACACTAAAAAGCAATAATCTGTGATGTGCCAGTGGTAGGAATTAAGGGTGGCTGACGAGAAAGAAAACATCTAAAAGGCAGGGAACAGCGCTAGGGAGAGGAGACAGATCCTCTACAAAGACAGTGGCAGGGAAATTAGAGAAAGAACACAGAGGCGGATGTTAGAAAAATATAATGTTCCTGTGGGTGTATCACTTATCAGGCATTCTTGCACATAAAACGCATTTTTTCAACATTTAGAAAAGAAAAAGAATGACTGATCTGTAATTAACAGAAATAAAGGCCTGGCCCAGATCCTAGGCTAGAATAACATTCTTGCAAAAGTGAATTTTGCTGAAATACCAGCATTAGACAGGGCAAGACTGCTGCAGGAAGAGGGCAAATCCAGAATAATTGGACCAGTCTACCCACTAACAGCCACCCAGCTGGAGACCCCATTTAACAAGCCATTTAAATCCTATTTAACAAGCCATTTAACAACAATATGACCCCTTTGAAGGGAAATCCTGGGGGAACAATTTTCCATATTTGATATGGGCACCTTTCGCACATCCTGCTGCCAATGTTTCCCTCTCCGTCCTCCTTCCTGGGCCTCACTAAGGAAAGAAATCCCATGGCATAGCCACAGATGTGGGTTGGAGTTTTAAATGGGAGTTGCTTTGACTGTCTCTCTTGTCCTTTTCTCTCACTGGCACAAACCCACGCTCCATAGGAAGAAGACGACTAACTTTATAGCTCATCTGTGTCTCTCAGCAGCCTGCAGCCTCACAGGCCTATTTGTTTTGACAGTCATCAGCTTATGTCAAGCCACAAAATTCTCTTTCCTACCATCCACCTGCCCCCAGATCCACTGATTCTGAATGGCAAACTGTGACCCTAAGCACTCACAGCTCTAGACGACACCGCCATTGGAGCAGCACCCTTTCTACAGCAGGTCTTTAATTACTGTGCCAACTTTACCTCTACTACACAGTCTTCCACCTCCTCCTCCTGTCCCAGCCTCCTCTTTTCATCCCCAACCTGTGCCAGCCGATGCAAAGCCAGGAATGCGGGCAAAGCTACCACCCCCTTAAGTGGGTTGATTCTTTAAAGCAGCTACAACAACAAAGGGCAGCAATTTATCAGGAAAATATCAGCTGTCAAGAAAAGCAAATGCAAATCATTTCTCTGCTGACTGTTCTTTTCATGACTGCTGCGCAATTGTCTTGTTGATTCCCACAGCTGGATGCTGTAGTTTTCTACTTGGCATATGTAATTGAAAGTGACGCTAGAATAACTTGAGTAAATTGAAATTGATTTCATCAACAGTGTATGTGTGTATCAATGGCATACGTGCCTTCCTTGCTCCCCTCCCACTGTCCACTATCATGTTCACCAGCCCAGCAGCTGTTGATATTTTGTTTGAGGGCACATTTTCCCACTGGGAAATGATGTTTCCATTAAACCCAAGAGTTCCTTGAGAAGGTACACATTTTGTCAACATTTTCAATAAAAATGATCAAAACAATTCTGACTCGACTGGCCTGGAATACTGCAATTTGATAAGGTCAGGATGTATCACCTTAGCTTCATCACTTAGGTTGCTCCATTATCACAGTCATATAACAGAGCATCAGCTGATCCAGGTGGAAAGCTAAATATCTCAGTCTCATCAAAATATTTCACTGAAATACTAACCAGTGACCAAATGTGAGGGTTGAGAAACATTTTCTGAAAAGAAATGCACAGCTTGTGCCCATGGGAAATTTCACAGCCTTCAGTATTTGGAATCTCGTTTGCTTAAATACTGCCCATGTAACAGGATTTGCCCCAGACAGACATACACAGCAGGCTCCTGCAGTCCTGAGCATGGGAGTGTTAAGGGGCTAGACAGGGGCATTTGCAGAATGGATTGCTGAAGAAACTTCTCTCCTTTCCCACACAAAGACACCAATCTTCATTGCTTCGAGGCAAAAGAAGAATGGATGGACTCTGCTGGTGGTTCTGGGATTTGCTGCAAGCAACTGGCCTGCTGCCTTGCTGCTCTCAGCTGTCTTTTGCATCCCCATTCATCTCCTCCTCTGTCCTTCCCTTTTCTGTCCTAGCAGCCGCAGTCTGTACTTGATTGTTCTGCTCTTTTCCAGTTCAGAAGCGTGTTGGGAATCTTGCAAAGGGCTTGTGGTTGGGCTGTGTTTGTCTTCATGCAAGGTGAAGGGTGGGCAGCGTTGCACAGCAGTGTGCTACTCTTTCTACATCAACTTTCATGATTAATTTCAGCTCTCTATACCCGTTTTTCAAATTCTCTACATCTTCAGAGGTTGTTTTCTGTACTTCTAGAAGATATTTACAGTTTCTCTAACAGCTTTGAGCAACCTTAAAAAATTTTCTTTTAAAATAGATTTATAGGTACCTACCTCCTGCTCCATTAAACTTTAGTGCCTCCATTTTCCTCACCGGGTTTTGTGAGAACAGACACGGATCTGCAGTCATTCACAAGCGCTCCTAGCTGTCTGCCATCACGAACCAGGGGCGAGGGAGGCTCGTTTTCTGAGTGAGTAGCCAAATATACAAAGTTCCACAAAGTTCCCACCTCGGACTGCGTGGCACCATTTGGACAAGCCACGTGCCTCTTATCTGGAACTGGTGCTGACAGATCCTCAAGGGATACTCCAATGATACCGTCCCTTAAGAAGAGCAGACCCTAGGCTTCTCTGGGCAAAAAAAAGTATCTGTGGGATTCTCATACCACAGCATCAAGGGCCTGCCTACCTAGGATGTCCCTTAAGAAATTTGTCAGTCGTGATTTTTTTTTCTTACAACTGACATTTCAATGTGTAAGAGCTGTATTTGCAACAACAAGTAAACAAAACGCCAATTGTTTGGGTGTACCTGAGCAAACAATTGGAGTATAACCTAGATCGAAATTTTTTAATTACAGTATTAAAAAGAGGCATTATCAACTAAATACAGCAACTGGAGAAATTACAGCTCATGAATATGCAAATCACCTGACAAATACATTCTGTAAATGCTTCAGTAATTTCCAGAGATAAGCCTCGAACAAGCTGCCTCTTTCATTTGCAGTTTTATTTGTTGATAAATATCCAGTGCTCTCTAATGCATTTTTAGGAAATATTTTTAATGCAGTCATCACTTAAAAGCATTTCTTGTAGATGAAATGTGTTAAATGTAGCCCAGGTTCTCCTCCTGCTTTAAAGGGCTTTTTGAAGCCTGAGGTACAAGAATTTCTATTTCCTGCTGCTGCTCAGCACAGAAAGCGAAGACAAGTCACCTCAATGTCTGGCAGAAGTCATAAAAACCAAACATAAAATCAAACATTGAAATGTTATGGACATCTAGGACAAAACTTGGGTAAGCAAAGACCTGGGGGAATTTTAAGAATATGCATGAGGGGTATGACTCTCCTGCAAAGCCCTGGGCAATGATTTTGCCCCGCAGCCCCCTGTGGGAGCTTCCCCCTTCTGCTAAGTGAAGGAATGGGAGGAAGCAAACGCTGGGGAGATCCGCGGCTACAGCTCTGCTCAGCCGCCTTGCTCCAGCACTTCAGATTGTCTCTGAAGATGAGCATCAGGCTGCTCTCAGCACTGAGGTGTGCTTTGAAGATGTAAGATGACTGTACTGGAGCCAAAGGGACCCTTTAACTGACCTGAAAGGAAACCAGCTCCTACCTGACCTGCTCACCTGCAGAGTGCCAGGACTGTGGTCAAGGCCAGTACGTCCTGTTCTGCTGCCTCAGAGGATGCCATCTCCCCAGGAGCACGTGTACGAGACAGCATCTTCCCCCTCTCACCCACGACTGTAACCATCTTCAGTATTGACACAAGATTCATTAGGGAAGGAATTAGAAAAATGCGCCCATTTCACATGTGCTCCAAAGTGACCTCGATTTGCAATCACTCCTCTTCATTTACTGAGGTACAAGCTTAGGCTTCTCCGTTATGAAGAGGCACAGGTTACAGGTTTCCTTCCCCTGATGCCACACATCAGGGACAGGCACTAAACCTCTCCACGAGCACACCCCAAGCAGATCCTGAGCCTCCCACAGCATTGAAGCCCTGCTCTGTGGGATGAGCATCACCGCCTGCCTCCCAGGCTGTGCCGCTCTCCTTTCAGCAGTGCGAGGTTTCGAGGTTTCATGGGGAGGTGAGAACAGCCAGGGTCTGACTCACAGCAGCAGCCACGGGGAGCAAGCCTGGGGCTGATCGGGATTTCACAATAGACACGTTTTTGATGGCTGTGTGTGCTTCCAAAGCATCGACAGAGCTCTCTCACCTCCTGCGTGCCACCTGCCCTCTGGACAGGCGAGCCCCCAGACAGCTTTGCTACGCGGGGAATATTTAATCCATTTTGCATGAAGGCACAAGCAGATTGCCTCACTCCGACCTGCCGACGGACTATACTGGCTTTTGTTCTGATCACTACGAGCAGGGAAAACTTCAGCACATCACCTAGCCTGGGGAAAAGGAACTTTGGAAACATTCTCCTCAGCACAGCGAATTCCCCAGCTCCATCCCAGGACCCCTTTGGAAGCTCCTCAAGGGTCTTTTGTTTTCATGCTTCCTCCACTGCACCCCGAGCAGCCATCACATACATAATCCCAGCCTGGGACCCAATATATGCATTCGCATCCAGGGGTCCTAAGGGCAGCCAAGGCCGGGCTGGAGGGTGTGTTAATTATTTAGGTGGGATGTGCACAATACCAGGCTGCAGACCTTCATCATCTTTAGGCTGTAAGCCTTAATTTGAAAGATGACATCATACAACTGATTATTTTGTTACACTCAAAATCCAGTTTTATCAGTAAAGAAGAACATGCACTATACATTTATGTATGTATGTATATATATTCTCATATATACAAAAGGCCAAGTGTTTAGTGTTAGTATAATTGAAGTCTCAAGAGATTACTCATGATTAATCCAGCTCTATTTTTATTGTTACAGAAGAAGAATGGATATTAGCCCAGCTAGAGCTGCTGCTCACACACACTATATATGATGGTTGTTAGGTATGCTCGATACCATTTCTTTGTCATACCCCAAACCCATTTTGTCTTTATGTGACCACAGGTGAGGTGATTACGGCTGTGGGGTCTCCAGCACTGTGCCCTGGTGCTTGTCATCCCCTGCCTGCATGCTCGGCCCCCATCCCATGCCCCCGCTTCTCCAGGCTCCTGTTATCACACCAGGCCCCGCTTCTCCGCACTACATCATTTTGGTAGTCATGAAGCCATGGCGGCATCATACAAAGACAAACAAAAGGAAAGCATTAGCCGTAGACATGCGGCCCGTTAGAAAACTTGCTGCTACTTCTCAACCAAGCAGAGCAAAGCCACGGGCGGGTCACACAAAGTTCAGCCCGAGCAAGCCTGATGAGCCTCAGTCCTGAAGCCCTGCAAGCTCAGTGCAGAGAGCAAGCCATTCCTAGGCCAGATCAGGGCACTTGAGGGAAACCAGAACGGCTCAGAGAAGAGTTTGAAAACATGAGGTCAGCCTCAGCGTGTCAGCGGGGTGAGCGAGAGGGCAGGGGAGGGACCGTGTATGTGAGGGGATGGTCCCGACCCAGGAACAGATGGGTACCGAGTGGCCATGGTTATGTTTTGGTTAGGAAAAGGAGAGAAGCACTTAGGATCAGGGACAATGAGAGTAAGAGCAGCGAAGACAAAAAGTGGGGCTAGTTGGACTGCCATCAGGTTATAAAGGGGGTGTTCGGACATCACGGGGCAGTGGGAAGGGCTGGAGGCAGGGGAGCAGGAAGGCTCCTCCAGGCTGCCTGACCTGGGGTGGAGGAAGAGGAGGGCAACTGAAGACAAGTTGCCACAAAATGCTTACAGAATGTAATTAATGGTCTGGCCCCCTAACCTGGGTGACTTTTAACATGCACTTTGGAGGTTTCTATGTTCTGCATAAATACACATAGCCAGAGGAGCTGTAAGAACGCAAAAAAGAGATAAAAACCAAGCATTTAAAAATGCAATTTAAATCCCTCTGCATCTAGAGTGCCCCTCTGCAAGGAGGTATCAGGTACAAGCCACTGTCCTAATGTATCTCACTTCATGAACCATGTTTTTGCAGAGATGTTCTGCCATTTCCTCTAACACTGAGTCCACCTCAGCCCAGCACCTCCGACAACTGCAGTAGCAGAAGTATCGCTGCAGCCAGAAAGTAGCACCCACATCCACGTACACCTACAGATTCGTCAAAAAGCTGCTGGCTTAGGCTGCTGTGGAACTGGGATGTGTAGGAAAGGATCCTGGATAAATTACCCCAATTTCTGAAAACCCGAGTTTTCCTTTGGTGTATTTCTCTATGCAGCTATTCTGCACATCAGGAGTTGCAGATGTTCAAGCTGTTATTTTACAACTTGACCACAGCCTTGCTCTTTACAAGAGGAAGTCAAGCTTCAGAAGGTGGCAATTAGCTACACAGCCCCAAGTCACACATGGCGTTGGTCCTTCAGTGGAAGCTCTCCGTGATCTGGAAACGGCTGTGCAGGGGGTGCAACTGGTGCCCTGCTGGGGAGGGAGGGGGAAGAAGCTGTGGTCTGAAACAAGAATGCTAAGGGATGCCTTTGGGTTTGAAATGACGAGGGGACAATGTCTCACCTTGTCCTGCTGCAGTTTTAATCTTTTGGAGGAAAAGAACTTTGCAAAATTAAAAACTAAAAATAAAAAAAAAAAAAGGAAAAAGAGGGAAAAGATCATTTTACAATGCACATCTGTCCCTCCTACATGCAAACAAAGCATGCACACATGCACATAATGGACAGACATACGGATGCCTGAACAGACCCTATCCATCTCCTCTACCTTTTATTTTTTTATGTTGCCTTAGACTACAAACTATTTGGTCATAAACAGTTTCTTCCCATGTTTTTTTCACAGCAGGACAGTGGGGCTCCAGTTTTGTTTAGATCTGGGAGCGACAGCTGTGATGAACACGCTACACAAAATAAAAACATTAATAATTTAGTAACATGTTGCTTGTGTAAACATGCCTGCGAGATCCAGAGGAGGTTGAGGCAGAGCCCGTGATAATCCTATCACCGGAAACCGAGAATATCCTGGCTATGTGCAGTTTCTCAAGAAAAGAATGCGTGTGCGATTGTCACGCCGCCCAGCAGGCTCATTTGTTCATTTTCCATCTCTGAAGTAGGATGTGCATTTCCCACCTCACATCGATGGAAAAACCCCCCAGTGACTTTCTTTTCCTGCTCCGACTGCCAGGCAACTGTCAGATCAAAGGATTAAGATACATTTTCCTCAAAATCCGGCCAATCTCATCTGGCTTCACACACAGTTATTTGTAATTACTTTTCTTTTCCCTTAAAGCCAACATAACTTTCCCCTAGAATTAGAGCCAGTTAAACTTCTTCGTTATGCAGAAAGGGAACATTTTTATCATAACATTCATTCTCCTCTTAAAAACAATTACTTTTCAGCACTGAAGGGAGACCAAGAGGCTTCACATCAGAGCACTAATGTAACTAAAATGGGCACAATCTTGAGGCAAAGGTTCTGAGCAATAAAAAGTTGATTTTGACATTCAATTTTAATATTTGGCATTGTAAGGCAACATTTGGGGTACATCTTGAGGTCTATGCTAAACTAAATGGGACATAGAGATCCTGCTGTCAGTGGCACCGACACAAAGCAGTGCCCAGAGGACTCCCAGCCTTCCAGGGAAGAGAAAAGGCTTTCCAGCCAGCTTTCCAGTAAGGCCATCCCAGCCTGGTCATGCACATGACTTTTTATTGGTGTGGTGAGCGTGTGGCAGCTGAAATGCAGAAGGACTGATGGACAGTTTTGTGAGCATTTCTGCCAAAAGATGCTTCTCTGCTGGGCTTGATGGAAAGATGCTGGTGCTGCTGACCGACACCACTGCACCTCGCTGGGGTGAGGAAGTGATGAAGAGTGAAAAGCTCTTCTCAGCTTGCTGGGATGAAAACTGAGACAAGCCAAAAAGCTGGAGAACAGCCCCTGCCACAGCGTAAGGTTCAGAGCGCGGCTGTGAGATCGTGCTGCTGCGAGTCGCAATTAGCAGACGAGTCCTTGGCATGCACGAGCTCTGACTCCCTCTGATTGGAGACAGTGTTGTCACTTAGCAGTGACTCATTTCCTAGCAGGGAAAAATAAATAAAGCTGGAATCCCCACGTACCTATTCTCAGCCTTCTCATTAAACTGAGGGTGTGGAAGGAGAAATTTTTCCTCTCTTGAAAGATGGCAGCAAAGGGATGAAATGCTCAGGTATCTGCTATGGAGTGGTTCTTCCAAAAAACAACCTGAAGATCTATTTCTGCAAGCAGAAGGTTTGTTTTTCATTTATTTATTTTTAACAGCTTTCCTAAAATCCTAAAATGCTCCTGGATGAAAGGGACACTGGAAGTACTACCAACACTGGTGAGCTTGTGGGGCTGGTGGAGTGGAAGAGTCAGAAGAAGGACTTAAATTGAGGTCCCTGCACACCAAAGCACAGCTCAGGCTAAAGAAGGTGCCCCCAAACTGGTGACCCCACTGTGGTTCCTCTGCAGGGCACAGCAGCAGGTAACAGCAGACCAACCTCTAACACTGACATGGGGCATGGCAGCTCTCTCCCTCTTCAAGGGTTTTTCGGGGAAGAGAGGCAGGGTGAATTCCCTTTTGTGCACAGACTTGGCAAATTGAGATTATTCAAGCACAAATTGGATTTGGAGGTTGCACGCTGGATCCCAGTGCTGACCTAAATGAAATGCATCCAAGCTTTTAAATTCACCTATTGCTGGCTACAACATTGCCTTCAGCCCTTTTTAAAAAGGCTCTGCCACAAAGCAGGGAAATGGAAAACACTAAAAAAAAATAAAAGGTCTGCAGATGTTCTAAATTACTCATTACCAGCACACACAACCCTCCACGCTCAATCTGCGGGCACCATAATTTTCACCCTCCTTCTCCCCCCTCAGGTTATTCCATGCTTTGCATATTTCCTTTCGTCGAAGCCTGGTGGCAATAGCATTAACCCTGTGCCAGGAGCTCTTTGTGCGACGTGGGGCTCGTGGTGGCCAAGCTGCTCGCACCTAGCAGTTAAACCACAGCCCCGATCACCTTCTGCCCGGCCCCTCGCAGCCGTTGCGTGCTGGCAGCGAGGCGTCGCCGCTACCCAGCTCTTTCCTCCACCCTCACATTCTCGCTTTCCAATGGTAAAGCAGAAGAAAGCACAAACAAGAGCCTGATACCAGCCGTGCTGCCGCACTCTGCACAACTTGTGTCTCTTCCTCCCACTCTTTTTGCTTTGAAATAGCACCGAAATGTCCCCGCCACCCCGAGCGGTGAGGGGAAGTTCATTGAATACTACACAGCCTTCACACGCTGCTGCACGGCAAGCCGTGCGAGTAGCTCAGAAAAAAAGGAGTTGGGCATTTTGTTTCCAGGCTGGGGAAAGATTATGAGCCCAGACTGCTGGCGATGGGGCGCTGTGCTGTAAAAGACGGCAGAAACGTGGGCAGAGACCTGGGGACAGGGACAAACAGCAGGGCGCGTTTTTATAGGCATCCCGACGCATAAAGGCACTGCTGTAGGCACAGCCGGGATCCTACCTGCCGCTGCGACCACAGAATAAACACGGCCAACAGGGCTGGATATTACACATTAGCAAATATTCCCGATGTTATAGAGCAGTGTGGGAGAGAGGAGCTGCACAGAGCTAAGTCAACACATACCACGAGGTAGATAGGCACGGCAGGCACTCAGGCGGTGTAGTGTGTCCTGCACCGCAAAGCCGGGCCGTCCATCCAAAAAGGCTTCTGGAAGGCTGCAGATAACCAGAGGGAGAAAGGAGCTGCACGTGGTAGGTGCCAGTTTGGGTCCCCAAATAGCTGTAAGTATCGACATAGCCCCTGGGATGCCAGCGGAGGTCAGCTGGAGATCACTGGGAGTGCAGCAGGGCCTCATGCGAAGCCTATAGAGGGTCACTGACAAACCGTTCCCGATAATGGGGATGCCAGGAGTTACTAGCGGTGATTAACAAGGTCCTGCCAGTGCCTAAAGGGACTACAAGAAAGTTGAGGAGGGGCTCTGTCAGGGGGTGTAGTGACAGGACAAGGGGGAATGGCTTTAAACTAAAAGAGGGGAGGTATAGATTAGATATGAGGAAAAAATTCACTCAGAATGTGGTGAGGCACTGAACAGGCTGCCCAGAGAAGCTGTGGCTGCCCCATCCCTGGAGGTGCCCAAGGCCAGGCTGGATGGGGCTTTGGGCAGCCTGGGCTGGTGGGAGGTGTCCCTGCCATGGCAGGGGTTGGAAGGAGGTGGGTTTTGAGGTCCCTTCCAACCCAAACCATTCTGTGAGCCTATGACTACTCATTACCCCAGAAGCCTTCCAGTATGACACCAGGCTCAAAGCATGCAACATAAAAGCCAGGTGCCGAGGTGCTGGCCAGAAATGAAAGATTGACCCTGTGGGCTTGGGGACACCCAGCGGGACCACAGATGGAGAGAGCAGAGCAGCAGGAGATGCTGGTCCCTGGAGAGCGCAGCCGGCACGAAGGGGACACCCGCCGGCAAGGTGAGTCAGCAGCTCGGGGCTGTAAATGCCAAGCTCCCCGTTAACGTGACTTGTGAGGAGAAAGGATTTATTGCAGCTGGCATTTCTAGCTGAAAACAATTTACCTTAGCCTTTTAATGTTAAGCTATGCATACACAGCTAGCTGGGAAAAAAAAAAAAAAAAAGAAAGAAAAAAAAAAGACGTGAAATATCATGGTATTAGCTTTAGGAGAAGATTAGCTGACTGAGCCTTTGCTGTTTTTTTTTTTTTTTTTTCAGACCTTAAGGCCTGAGTGATGCATTAGGACGCACACGTTTTTCCCTCAGCTATGACATGTAAGGGTATGTCTGGAATGTGTGTCTATGGGTGCCTACCACCCTCACATTATCAACATGATACACCAAACTTTGCCTTTTCCTTTTTTTCTTTTTTTTTTTTTTTTTTTCCAGAAGTGATAGCATCAAAGAACCGGAGAGCTTGGGCTCAGCATCACATGAAGCACTAAGCACGATCTCTCCGAGCTGACCTGCCTTCCTCCTGACAGCCCTCTCGAAGTAATACGAACCCTGCAAACACTGAAGTACAGACTGTGGAGAAGATCCTAAGCCCAAAATTGAGCTGTGGATCCCAACCAAGCTCAGGAATGTTTTGTGTTTCTTCCAGCTACCCAGGCCAGGTCTCCAGTTGCTGCAAATGAGCAGAAGAGCGTTTGCAGTGCCCAAACTCTTGTTCCCCATCCCCTCTAAAGAAAAGGCAGGGAGCCAAGCCCCACATGCTGGCCAGGTCCAGCCCGCAGGCCACCAGCTGCAGCTCCGTGGTCTCTCCCAACCACGGGGAGTTTGCAGGATGCTCTGCTGAGCTTGCTGCCATCCTCACAGGGCTGGAGGGGAGGCACCAGGCTGCCAGCACGGGGCTGGGTGCTCTGAGGGGGTGCAGAAAAGAGCAATGCTGAAACCCAGGGTCCACAGTGACTGGGTGCAGTTTTCCTGGCAGACAGGCTGATGGGGGGCTCTCTGGGCAAGAAGGGGGAACCACAGGCAGGGCAGCAGGCTCAGGCAGGAGAAAGGAAAATGAAATCCAAATTTATTTTATCGTGCCAGCCCCTCGCCTCCCTGGGACATGTCAGCACATACACCTCCCCTTTATGCAGGTCCATTCACCGAGGTCCTCAGAGCACTTAAACGTCAGCTTTCTGGGGAGCTCCCCTCAACCTTTGTTTATAAAGGGGGTAAACAGAAAGGTTAAGAGAAATGGCTGTGATCTGCCTCTTCAGAGAGGCAGAAGCGAGCTGCTGCAGAGGAGTGCTGAAAGCGTTCACTCTCGTCTCTAAAATAAACAACCAGGAAAATTAGGCTGTCATCTGTCAAGTAACAAACTAGTCCCCAAACAAAAAAATTCAGCCCAGAGCCCTCAAGTCCCTCTCCAGCTATCTGGTAGCATTTAACGTGTTCTTTAAACACCCTGTGTACACTCGGGACTTCTCTGCAACGTGCAGTGGGCTTTGTGTATCAAAATGGCACATGGGTCTCCAAAGGGAAAGCATTAGATGAACACCTCAGATGTTTAGTTTCAAACGTCAGACCAATTTAAAATTAAGACCGTATCACGAGTGTGTTTTCCAAGAGTGACATATAAAAGTATGTATCTATCTATGCAGAAAAAAAAAAAAAAAAGCTCAGAGCCTATAAACATCAAGTGTACAGCTGTATTAATTCTTGCTTTCACCACACAGGTGAAAGCATAACCAAAAATCAAAGAGAAATGTGTTGGCTTCCTGTATATTAGAAGTCTGTGACACTAATCCATGTATATGAAAGGATTTGTGAAGGAATCTGTAGAGAATCACGTCTCCTATTTGTGAAGTGCTAAGAAGAATTGCAAACAATGAAGATTAAAAAAAAAAAAAAATCAAAAGAAAGAAAGCTTCTGACTCTAAAGGATTTTTAATTCTAGGCACGTTCAGTCTCATTTCATTCATAGCCTGAGCCAAGCCACAAAATTTGGGTCTGACCATTTCCCAAAGTTCAGAGCATTTTGAATCCAAAGATTTTGGTTTGGACCCAGCGCTAGCGCTGTTACTCTATGGGTCAAATATCTTATTATAATGATAGTAAACAGCAAGAGAAAGCTCTCAGCCTGGCCAGGGCTCCCTCTGCCAGTTAATCACAGAAAATGTTCACAGCAGTGGAGCGAAGGCCGGTGCTGCGGACACCAGAACCAGCCACAAACACTGTGGCACTTACCTAGCAGGTTGGTAGAGTAGTGTCTGCTCCCTGGGTTAAATAAATTCAAAGGCTAAAGCAAAACGCCAATTAATTACTGTTACTGAGGTATCAAAAAGAGCCTTCAAGCTGTCCTTGCATTCGAATCCAGTCCTGACCCCACCACTTTGGGCCACCTGCTTTTAGATGTTTCCATTCATGTATCTACAGAGACACCTTCCATTCATATCCCTCTGCCTCACCAGTTCGAGTGGAAGGGAGCGAGGATCACACACAGCTGAATTAAATCTGAATTAAGCTGCATACAAACTCTGGTAGGAAAGGAACGACTGTCAGCCACAGAACAGCCCTGCTTCTTGCAAGGACATGAACAGGAGAAGCAGCTACGAGCAAGAACTGCTGTAAACAGCAGAAAGGGAAGTACACAGAGCTGCAGAACGTATCACAGCAACAAATAACAAAAAAACACGCACAGAAGCAAACACCTTTTGTACTTCTGCAGATGTATACGCTTCCCTCTGAAGATCTTAAAGCGCTTCTAAAATGTCTTACCATCACAAATGGTGTTCGCTGTCATTTTAATGACAGGGAAACGGAGGCGATGGTGACGGATACCCAGGGTGCTGATGGAGCTGGGGCAGGGCAGAGAACCTGAGCTCTCCCCAGCCCCTCACACCTTGCTGGATGAGACCCAGCTACAGCCTAGGTAAACCACAAAAATATCATTTGTCTGAAAACTTATCTCATTAAAAAGCCTAAATTGTGGCTTCTAAAGCCTAACCACTTGGCTCTTCATCTCATCTTTATGCATTACCAGCAGTGTAATTTTCTATCCCACTTTCCTTGTGCAGTTCCCACTGCAGTAAGTGGGTTCAGTGGAGGGTCTCTGCCTGCACGCAAAGCAAGAGCTTGACCTGGCAAGCACAAACGAGCACTGGGCTTTGTCTGCAGGAACAAGTTGTTATGGTTCGTTTTAAAACCCTGAAGGAGGCACAGGATGTCTAAGAAAAACATACTGTGGGGCTGAATGAATGGGGCATCAATTTCCTTGACAGAGATGTCCTGCCTGGCTGCTCTGCTCCTCTTGTATTTTTGATACACAGTTTGGTGCCTTCATTCTGTGATAGTGGGACCTCTGCCAGGTGTTGCTACAGGCATTCATAGAGAAAGGCTTCAAGTGTGAAATCAACCCAGTTTTCTCCTTATTTTTTTATTTTTTTTTTCAGAGCAGGGAACTCTCTTTGTGATCCAAATAAACCTTGAAGAAGGCTCCAAGCCAACTTCGTCACTGTTTGCTCTTACGTAACTGGACTCGGAACACTCAGTACCCAGCAGTAACAACAATTTGCCTATATACTGAAAAAAAAAAAACAACTACATTTATTTTGAACTTATCAGTAGCAAAAGCCTGTCATCTTTGGACATCATCCACTAGGACTGCCCAAGACAACTTATCTATGATTTTTGGGTGCCAACAACAATGGACATGGTATTGTCCGCATTTATCAGAACGGATTTGTTACTCGAGATGCAGATAATAGAAAACAATTCCTTGCCTAGTGGGACCAAATATTTTTCTGCTGAACTAAAGTGACTTTTTTTATATTATATCCATGCATGAAATCCGTGGCTCCAGGAATTCAAAGCAGTACTTTGCATTCGCTCCTCGGGGCACAGATGAGCACAGCTGAAACCTGTCCACACGGATTAGCTTCCACCTTTGCTTCGTATTAGAGCAACCGAGGCAGAAGCCACAACCACCTCTTGTTTCCACTCAGGTCATCTCCCAGACTGTCCTGCTTCATACATCGCAGGAGGAACTCAGGATTTCAAGCTCTGCTACCGGTTGCCTGCAGGAGGAGCTCAAGAGTGAGGGATGCTGCCAGCTTGGTCCCCAGCACAGACAGCGCTGTCCTGAGCCAGATCCGCTGCCAGGCCCACTGGGGTCATCCTGAGCATCACAGGCTTAGCCTAAATCCTGGCTGGTGTCTGCTGATAAAGAATATAGGAGGAAAAAGATCCTCACAACTTTCCCCCTGGGTTGCAGACTTACCACTGGAGATTTGTCCCCCCTGAGAGAGGGGAGGGCAGGTCTCTGGCTCTGAAAGCAGAGCTCCTCTGCACCCAGCTGGGAGATGGGCAGCAATGGGCGAGGGGAGGCTTCGCACCTCCTGATTTAAGCACCTGACCTTGGTGCCTTTGGGAATGCACCAAGTGGGCAAACCCCATAGCCTGTGGGGATTCCCAATACGGGAGTCCCTCTGGGGTGGGTGGGTGCCTCGGAGGACCTTTGGGGTGTCTGGCAGAGCCTTGCAGGCTGAATTCCCTGCAGCAGAGCAGCCTGCCTTCAGACTACAGAGCAGCTCTTTGCCAGGTACTGCAATTGCCCCAGAGTCACAGGTTTGCTTTTCCCTTGGCAGAAACCAAGGAGCATCTGCAAGCAGCTGCCATCCGGAGCCAGCAACAGCACTGGAGGACAGCCCTCAAGCCCAGGCTGCTGGGGCACACCACGAGGCCAGGCTCTCCTCCTGAAGCTGCTAACAAATTTATAACCAACTGCTGTGGAGAGGGCACAGAGGGAGATCTGTAACACGTACTCACCGGCGGGTTACGCACACACGGCCCAAACTGCTGGGTGACAGTCAAGCACAAGTCCCAGAATGTTTAACCTGCATAAAGGGCTTTAAGTTTAAAATGAAATGAAATAAAAACAGCATTTAACTGCGCAGACAGCTTGCTACCACCTCTGGTGGCCAAGCCAAAAGTATTAGGTAGAGTTAACTTTGGCTGACACCGCAGCATTTACTGTTTAATTTCCTGATACTTAAAAAATAATTTTTTAAAAATATCTGTATCTTGAATATATCTGTGTTACTGGGAACAGCTCCGTATTTCTTTAACAACAGCTGTGTTTTTGAATTCACATTTCACAGATTTTTCTGCTTCTGAACTCAACTCCATACAGCAGCACCCACAGCATCTTGGCAAAAACCTCCCTCCCTTGGACAAATATGTCACCAGACATTGCTGGCAGTCTGTCCTCTCGCAGATAACTTGCATGCCAAGCTAAGAATAGGATTAGCTGCTTCTCTAGCTGCTTTGTCCAGGTGCCTGCAGAAGGCCTTTTGGCGTGGTAGCTCGGCTCCTCAGCGAGACTGCAGGACCAGGCCTCATCTCTAGCAAGTTATTAGGAAGTGTGTGTGGGTGTTTGGGTCAAACACATCAAAAGTCAGTGCTAAGCATCAGACTTTAGCTGCCTGGTGATACCTGGCTCATGTGACACACAAAAAAAAACCTCCCCAGATATTTTATTATGGGACTTTCAAAGCATTACAGCTTCCTCTGAACTATCTGGCTTTAGCTGTCACCACACACACACACACAAAACAAAACAACAATAAAAAAAAACCCACATGTGAATTATAGAGATCAGTGGTATGGCCTAGGGCACAACTTTTTTTTAGACACACATGCCTACAACTCTTATGTACCTTCTACAGTGCACAATCAGCCCCATTTATACATATAATTAAAAAGTAAAACACTTCAGGAAAGCAAGCCTTCACTGGAGAGCCAGATGCAGCCCAAGAGTGCTCGGAAGAGTCATGAACAGTATTTGTCATAAAACATTTACAAGAGGTCCTAAAGCTTCATGGTCTTTTGTAGTGTTCTGCAAAACATCACTTTTCTTTAATTGTGAACATATCAAGTGGCATGAGATAAAAGGTCATACTCCTCGAAGAGATGTCCGTGTGGCAACAAGGAGGATTTTTGTGCAGGAACCAAGCGTTACATGAGGCAGAAAGCACAGAGGAAGGTTATGGGCACGCCAGGCTGCAGCAGAAGGCACGTGAGAAAGGCGGAGGCATCAGGAGAAGAGGTGCTGGACCCTGAGCTGGAGAAACCAGAGCTGGAGTTCACCACGGTAAGGCCACCTGAGAGTCCTGAGAGGCTGCAGTGAAGGAAGAGGACAGCTGGGAAGAAACCAGTGACTCCCCCAGCAATCTGAAGTGGTTTCAGCCACGAGTAGAAGAGAAGCACTTCTCAGCAGCAATCTGGTGTGTATGTCGCGTGCACGGGCTGTGCGGAGGCAGCACGGCACGGTGGTTACCCAGAATTTAGCCATTTTCATTCCCTGCTCTACCTTCACTTCCTCTTACTGCTTCTAGAGGGATCTGCAGCCTCTTTGCTGATACGCAGAGGCAAAACTGGAAGAAAATAACCACATGCAAAAATATCCACGTTGTCAAGTGGAGGCTTCCTCTCTCTGTGTGCCTGTGACTAAGTAATTCCCCTCCTATTGTGTCCCTGGGACACCGATTGTCCCCCAGAACAAGCGGCCGGCCGGTCAGACGCCTCTGATGCGGCTCCAGCCCTGCCACCAGCTTGCCAAGCACGCACATTGCGACCTCCAAACCAGCCCATGTCCCCATCTTATCCCTGATCCGATATCTCCCTGTTGCTTTTTTTTTTATTATTATTATTATTTTTTCCTTACGTGACAACGTGCCGTGCCCAGGGTCCAAAGTTTCACTGGGGACACAAACCCACCTAGGACAGAAAACAAAGCTGGAGGGCCCATGGCTTGGCCCGACGCCGGGCAAGATAAGCAGCAGGGAGGTGCATGGCTGTCACCATCGAGGTCTGCTGTGGCCAGCACCTCTTCCCCGCTGTGCCACGAGGAGCAGGCAGCAGCTGGTGTCACCTACACGCAGGCAGCACAGACTCGGTAAGAGGCTGAAATTGTCGAGGTGAGAAGCAAGATGCAGACAAAAAGGTTTGGGGAGCACCGGTTCAGTTAAACGAGCGTTTCCAGCAGGTAGGAGGAAGGGATAGAAAAGTGACCTTTTCCCATTAAGAATTACATATTTGTTTTGTTTCCCTACAAGTTATTTTTTCTGGCATTGTGACACATAAAACATTTTGAACTTTCTAAGGAAACTGTTATTAAAGCACTGAACATTACAGTGAGGGTGCGTTTGAAAAACAGAACAATTAGGCATTTCAAAGTTTATCTAACTTAGTCACCAGTACCCTTCAGATCTGGCACAATTCAACACAAGTTTGGGGACCAGTTTAATGATCCCTGCCTATGACGCCCTGCATATAGGAAGGAGACCTCTTGAAAATCTCTCATTGTCTATAAATCACCCCCCACCTCCCTCTGGCAGCCTGCTGGCACACACCCTGGCGAAAGAAGGCTTTCCTTCCAAGAGGAGGGCATTTTGTTCAGAGATCAAGAGCTCAAACCCACAGGGCCTCTGTGGGGCTAGGGGTCCAGCAGCCCCAGGTCCTCACACGGAGCCACAACGCTGGCAAAGCAACCACAGAAACCGAGCCCGCGGGGCAGGACGTGAGGCTGTGTTCTTTGCTTTCATTATAATTCACCGCCCCAGCTCAACTTCCACCAAGTTCCCCAGAAAAAAAATGTGCAGAGCTACTGCCAATATTAAAGGCTCTCCAAAAATTCAGCCAGACAGAAGAGGAAATTCCTTGCCACATGGAAAGTCTGGAGGAGGGGTTCCTGCTAGATAATGGGAAAGATGCTTAATGTGGCCGGGCTTGGGTCAGCCTTTCCCTTAGCCACTTGCACAGGCTTTTCTAAGGTTTTCAAGGGGAAAGAATAGGCCAGGTCTGCCTGCTTCTCTCCCTTTTATTTTTAGCCGTTGTGTGCCACACCTCTGCTATGCAAAGTGCTGTTATCTCATCCGCAGACAGGGACATCAGGCACCCGCGGCCCTCAATGGAAATCCTGCTGAAGTCAATAGGAGCTCTCCTATTGGTATCAAGGGACTGGCTGGACAGAAAGGCAATTGTTAAAAAGTGCAGAAGAATTAGAAAGGAAGCATGTTTCACTCAAGTAGAAAACTATATTCTTCCAAGTCGCTCTACGAGCACGGGAATGGGGAATTCATTAGCTTGTCCCTACTGTGAGGGTGCTGCAGGGTAGGACTTTGCTACATTTCATGCAGCTTATGTAAGCCAATCCATCCCGTCTCATCTGAAGCCAAATCACCTTTCCCCCCTTTAAAAGAAAAGGCAGAAAGCCTATTTGAATGTTGTTCAAGGCCTTGCAGAGCACAGAGCACCGCGGTGAAGATGTTATCATGCTATGCCAGGAACGCGAGGCATCCCTGACCAGAAACGCTTCAGAGCCACAGCGTGTAGAGATAAGCACCACCACCATGGCATCACACTGCTTGCTAATGTCTCTTAGCACCAAACCCAGGAGTAAATACGGGTGATGAAAGGACACGGCCTGTGGTTTTTCACCCAGAAGCAGACAAGAATGGAGCAGGTGTGGCTGTACATGACCGAGGCATGGTGTGCAGCCCTGGCCGGCCTGCACGTGGCGGCTATTTCAGTTTGACAAGAGGTGCCCGTACCACGGAGGGACAGGCCTGTGGCAGCACGACGTTGGTGGGCACTGCCAAAAGTACTGCCAAAATAAGGGGTCACTGCTGGAAGCACAGCACATCACAGATGCAGGCTGAAATGCACAGAGGGGGAAGAGGAGATTTGGTACACAGGGGAACTGAAGCATGTTGTTTACACAACTATGCAAAGAAAGGTTTCTTCTGAAGATTTTGGGTAGAAAAAAAATCATTTCCCTCCCTGGATACCATACTTTCCTCTTCAAAAATAACATAAAATGTATCTCAGAACTATGATTTCAGAATTTCCACAACATCAGGTACATCCTGGATCAGATAGCTCTCACTGAGGTTTTAGAAGGCTGAGGCTGGGGTTTTACAGCTGTCCCCACCTCAAAACACCAACTTTAACCCAAGCTCAGATTTTGTGGCAAACAGCAAGGCTAGAGTTCCAGAAACAGGGTCCCATCTCCTGACAGGTTTAAACAAACAAGTAAAACACAATAAGCAAATCCATGGAGACATCGTACCATGCAGGAGGGAACTGCAGACACCTTTAGAACCCCAAATCCAAACTTAGACCCCAAATAACAAGGATTTCCAAAGAAACCTATTGCTTTCATTCCCATTCAACGTTAAAAGTCTTTTCCATACAGGAAAAGAATCTATTTATGTTTCATTAGTGCCAGTTTTGAATATACCAATAGGCTGTGTGTATATAGGAGAGAGGGGAGTATGCTATGCAGCTGTGAGCTTTCTTGGCTAATTACTTGTTTTCTCTTTCTGAGCAAAATAAATACTACAACAAAATTCAACAGGGCATAACAGCACGTCTATTAAGGCTGTACATTTTCCATCAGACTCCACTGGTATTTGTCTTAGCCATGCTTAGGCTAAGAAACCCCATCTATGGTATCATTCATAAATAGGAGGTGCAAAGACCTGCCCAAATACATGCTCTAAAACAAATAAAATAATACCCTGACTTGACACAGAGCAACACAAGGTAGAGATGCCAGAAAGCCAGTTAAACAGACGTTAAAGTAATTAAGAAATAATTCCTTCTTCAGCATCAGCAGCATCAAAACATTTTGTTCTCAATATGGAAGCCTGTTACATCTGGTCAAATTTTTAGTTCAGAAAGATCTTTAGAAAAACCTTTAGGGAGATTTTATAGAAAATCTGAGCCCAAGGTGTGTTACCACTACAGTTTATTTCAACCTTAGTTTTGGTAGCTGAAAAATGTTCAATGTTCTAAGAATGCATCTGGAGTTCAAAATTCCAAAAATGCATTAAAACTGTGATTTTAAAACAAAACCATTGCACTTAATACCCTTGAGTTTAACAATATTCTGGACACCAGCTGAATTAAAAAGCTTACAAATGAAACAAAAGGAAGTTTTTATGTATGATTTGCAAACACTAACCTTCTAAATCGCAGACTGTAGCATGGCGTACTTGCACTAAAAAATAACAGATATTTCAGGTCCCCGGCTGCCAACTGGCAAAAACTGCTGCTGTTCATATACTTTGGAAACAGGTCCCAGACTTGTCCTCAAAGCAGACGGATTTGTGCATGATTGCCTCATGGAACAATGATTTAATACAAATTCTTGAAACTCTTACAGATTTTACTTGCAAGTCACCTTTCAGAGGTTGGCTCTGAAGTCACATACGTCCTATTTTAAAGTTAGATGAACAATTCATATGTATAAATTTTCCCATGCATAAGGGTTTGGGAGAGAAATTAATATTTAAAGGTGAAAATTAAATATCTTTAATCACCTGTCCATACTCCAGCTATTTTCCTTTGCAGAAAAGACCATCGTCAAAAAATGTTTAAATTAAGTTATAAATTAGAAAACAGAAAAGGAAATATTTTCCATATGTTTAATTTTACACCATAATTATTTATTAACCAAGCCTACAGATACATGCTGTTACTCTATGGGAGTTCAAACAATACACTTACTGTTTGAAATATGCTCTTCCATTTGCCTCTAACTGGAGACATTTATTAGTTCCATATTTTACTGGCAGTAATTATTGCTGGGAGCTGTACATTCATGATCTGTGCAGACCAGAGGGAGACACCTGTGTGGATTCAAAGTTAGGCCAGCCCTAACATTTCTAAACTCTGCCTGAAAATGTTTAAACTGTTGTAAAGAGCAGATGGCTAATAAAACTCTCTCTCAAAACTTACTCGCTCTTTTTCCAATCGACACTGGTATTTGATATAGCCCAACAGGAGCCACCAATGCAACGAACTGTAGCCTGACAAGAAGAGACCTGATAAGAAGAGACAACCTCTTCATTTCCTTCTGTACCGAGCCACTGCCTTCTGTGTCCGACCGTGGGGGTCACCACTGAGCTCAGTGCAAGTATTTCAAGCCATCGCTCAGGGGCTGTGACTGGCAGAAACATCAGCGCGAGTGAAAAATCATGCCACATGTGATTCACTTCTGCTTTATTAATCTCCAGCTTGTTAATCTTGCCACCAAGTGTTTTGACTGCAGTTTTTAAATGCATCTGAAAAGCCAGCTTAGGCAGTATGAACCCACCCAACCTTAGGGGTAGAAATCTTAAACCAGCTGTTAGCAAAAGCCTACATTGCTATTCCAGTGCCTGACAATCAAATTATTAATTTTAGATTCAAACCCAGTTGTTTTAAAGTGCGTGATGCTTGTTTACTTATTTATTTTCTGAATGGAGTGGTGTTACTATAGCTGGTCTATTCACTTGCAACATCATCTCAACACCATACTCCTATGTCTGGTACTCATTATTAAATTGATTTGAGATAACATTTGACCCATGTGTTTCCCACACAGACAAAATCTTCAGTCTCAATTTGATAGGATGAAAGAGCTTTATTGCTCAGAGCACAATATAACTGATGAATAATATACTTGGTTAACTTTTTAGATGTGGATGTGAAAAAAAAAAAAAAGAAAAAGGTTCTGAGAAACTGTGGGTGCCAATGTGACAGTTAGTTCTTCAGTGCTTTCCAGAGTAGTTCTTTGGGTTTTCATGTAGTGATTTCATCAAAAAGTATCTGAATTCAGCTGTGAGTTCAATAGGTAGCCACAGTAGCAGGAACCTTTATTTTCCACTGTATTTTACCTTATTTGTGTTTTGGAAAATCTCAGATCTTAATCTGCTCGGGTAAATTGTCTGCAGGAAACAAGCAGCTCTGCAAACAACACCCTTTTTTCTACAACACCATGTCATGGAAACTATGGTAAAACTCTTTCAGAGTTGCAGAAATATTTGTAAGAATTTAAACAACAGAAGCTTGCTGTACAAGAGGACAACTTGCTCTGCATCTTAGAGCTGAGAGGTAGGGTGAAGTAGCCTGGACTTATCTGGCAGACTCCAAGTTCCTGCTACAACAGCGAGCTGCAGTCAGCGAGCACGATGCTGAGCAGGTCTCAGGGGAGCTGTAAGCTGCTGCTGTCCCTTGCCAAGTTCCCGTGCGACCGTGCACATGGTGCTTCTCCTAGCCCTAGTGCTGTGCCTACCTGTGTCCGTAGCTCCTGCAGAGGAGGGACTGCATCTCTCCCTGTGTTTGCAGATACTGAGTAGCGCTGAAGGATTCTGCATTTGCCCAACTAGTCCCGTAAGGAGTAAACAAAGAATATTTTTAGAGTTCATAAGGAGGACAGGAAACACTAAAGGCTACTTCTGTGAAATTACTGAGCTGTCGACACAGCCAATAGCAGCTAACTTCACAAGAGAAGATTAAGTGCCTACATAAGGATTTTCATTTCAATATGCTTTTAACTATTGCTCAATGCCCAATGTATGAGTTTACAGCGAGGTAACATAAACTGTGCAGAAGGACATCATCTACTTTAAGGTCTGGGCACATTCCCTTTTGCATGTACATACGGAACAGCCCAAAACTTGGAAGGCAAAGCAGGGTTTTCAAAAGCTTTCAGAAAATTTTCAAGCACTTATTTAAGCTATTCCTAGGAAGAAAAATAAAATACAAATTCTGGTGACAAAATAAGGACATGTAAGAAAGCGTGAGGTGTGCTTGATATTCCATATTGCAGAAAAAACACGACATATTACCATAAAGAAAGCAGACATCTCACAAAATACCAAGAAGCAGCAGAAAGAATTCACCTGGATTTCTGACGTTACCTAATTTTGAGCAGAAAGAAAGGTCTGAACTTAGTCCCGAGGTTCTCACTAAGGCAGTCTCCAGTGCCTTCCAAGGGAAATTTGCCTGGATGTCAATGATAGGAATGTTCCTTGATCTGTTTGGACATTAGTGTGGCATTAACCAAGATTGCTCCATAAGATAATTAATGATGAAATGCATTTTTGACTTCCTTACATGGCGCAGCTAAGAGGAGAACCAGGCTGAAAAATTAGCTCTAACAACCAAATAGGGGATGATTCCTGAATATTAAGTCACTGTAGAAGACACGGATCTGTGTGTTACAAATTACTACAAAACAAGTGAAATGTGCTGATTTATACATAGAAAATAAAAAATGCATGTAGCTCTGCAACAGAAGGGATCTTAGTTGCCTGTTCTGTATTTTCCATGCACTAATACACCCTTTATCAGATCCTTGAGTTCAGCTGCTTTACAGAAGAGATTTGGACCATGAGAGGTTACACAGCTGACCCAGGCGTGCCAAGCTGACGGGTGGCAGACTGCTCTCCTGCTCTCTGCCTCGTCTACCATGACTTGCAAGATGAAAAAAACAAAACCTGGCATGTCAGCCCTGAGGTGTATGACCCAGAATGTGCACGACTCCCAAACCCTTTCCTGTTCCTAGGTGCAGGACCTCCTCGTGCTGTGACGGCTGCTCACCTCCGCACCGAGCCCAGCCCCTCCGAACCAGCCGCACCCCGCTGCATCTCCCAGCCCTGGGCAATTCCTTCCCCAAGAACCTCACCCCAAACTGCATTTTCCCTGCTTTGTGGAAGCTGGGTTAGAAAGTTTTGGGGATTTAGTTTACCTCTCTGCAACGAGCTGCCAAAGCGACGAGCCCACAGGGCTCAGGAACACCTTATGGCTCCCGCATGGCTGCACTGCAGCGCGATTGTTTCAACTCTGACTGAGTAATTACCAGGGAAAACACTATTTCCAAACAATTTTTAAACAGAGCAGAGTTTGGCAGACAAATAAGCCTCTGCAGTATTAGAAGATACACAATACTATTATATCCTCATGAAAAACACATAGAATAACACCATGGGCAGACTGAGATAGGAACATTTATAAATGACAACACGCTCACAACCGTGGCTCGTGTCCCGATGGAAATTCCCATCCTATCTCATTACTTTACAACAGTTGTCAGGTGGAATACCCCGGTAAGAAAGGGAGACTGCTTGCCCACGAACACTGCTTCATTTCTAAAAACAAGGTAGAGCCTTGGGACAAGTTCCCATCAGGTCTATGTGAACTGTTGCAGATTTTGTCACAGAAGACCAGGCAATTACTTACATACTTTAAATATGCAGATATAGGTGAGCTCAGCCAGACTGATTCTTTCTAATAGGCAGATTATTGTATAAAGATGAATTAATGGATTCCTCTTTTTAGCCTAAGAATAGAGATAAAGTACTTACAAGAACAGCAACAGCGGTAAATATAAAAATTGAGCAAACTGAAAAAAAAATTAAAAAGTACATATTTCACAGCATTCTACAGCTTTACTTGTATCTGCCCACATCACAAAGGAATAAAAAGGTGTATTTAATGTTTTAAAGAGCTCATAATGCTCTTCATGTTCTTTATGACTTCTACCTATGTGTGAACTTCCTCTAGGTGAATCTCTATCTCCTTCCTGTCATACCTCCTGCTTCCTCCAGCTGATGCAGGCAGGTGACAGCAAGCGGTATTTGTGATCTGTGTGCTCACCTCACTGGTGGAAAGTGGCTACTAACGTTCCTATACAAGCACTAAGCTGGGCCTTTAGCTTATTTCTTAAAAGTGAAGGGAGCTGGCACCCAAATATAGTTATTTGTGCCTTCAGCTTAAAAAGAATGATACTTGCGGCCAGTGGGTTCTGTAGAAAATGATGATGATTTTGCTGTGTTCCGTTAAATAAACTTTAATACCATTGAGCTTGAACCAAACTTTTGGCTCCTGCCCAAATTTTGTAGCTTTCTCCTTTTGAAAGTCGAAAAACATACACTTCATGCAGAAGATCAAGACAGTAGAATCAGACAGGAGCTGTTGGGAAGATCAACACAATGCTGCAAGGAGCCAAAGAAAGCTGCTCTTTGGTACCGAAAAAGAATGATTAAAAATTACGAGACCTGAGGTTATGAGAAAAAGAGGAAAGTCGTTCCCCTTCCTTCAAATCAACAGTGAAGTGCAGCATCACACTAAGCCGTAAGCACAATCAACCCTAAAAAAAAAATCACAAGACCTTTTTAGTGACTCACATCAAGGAGTACTTTCTAGACTGCAAAACCCTGAGGTAAGTAGGTAGAGAAAGAGAGGCATGTTAACCGTGCCTCCTTTTGTAATTGCTATTGCTAACTGACTGCAGCAAATGTATTAAGGAGAGTTTGTGGTATAGAGGATGGCTGAAAATGGAAGCGATGAATATTTTATACAGTAAAAGTATCATAAAGAGATTTCAGAGGATGGACAAAACATGCAAGCAAAAATGCAACTGTGGCCACTGTTAAAATCTATTTAAAAACCTATCTAAGAGCTGAATTTGTACCTGCTGAATAGTGCCATGGAGTTAGTTCAGTGGCATTTTTCTCTAAGACAGGCAAAGAATATAAGATTTTAGTCGTAAAATTAATAGCTGTGTTTACAAGCCCTTTAAGATGCCGCCTATTTTTACTCAGTGAATCATTGCCTGTCTTTATAAAGTATATTTCATTAATCTTCACAATGCACACAAATCTCAGTGGGGTTGCTCTGTTTACATACCAAGTCTGAAGTTCTAAGCCCAAACTATTTGTCACAGTATCCAACTTTAATAAAATATCTATTTATTGGAAGATGCCATTTTCTTCCATTCTCTTAAATCACAGCAACTGATTCTTGTCAAATTGTTCCCCTCCCTTTTCCCCTCCCCAGACGAAAACAGTAAGACTTAAAGAGGAAAATTCACTCCCATGCAAAATTATGCAATGCTAAAAATTGGCTTTATCTTCCAGCTGAACTTTGTCTAAGGTCAAATGAAATGAAACTTCATCTGCAGGGAGATATTAGAGAAGTTAATACATCAGTTGTTTTGGTTTTAAGAACACAGTCGTTGTGATTTGCAATCAGCCCAGATTAAAAGATCCAATGGTAATAGAGTGCAGATCTGTGCTCATGAAGTGTCTGCAAATCTCTTCATGAGTTTAATGGAACAAGCAAAATCTCCTTTAAAATGGTCTTCTTAGGATCATTTGCCAAAATTAGGAGTCAGACCCTCCAAGTACTTATACAAAATGTGACTTTCACAAGCAGGCAAGAGCCTGGGATATGAACCACTTACTTTCACTGATGAGCAATTGCCTCTGTCAACAAACTCTTCACCTTATGGGACTGTTCACATATGAAATACATTTACCTGCTTTAGTGTTTATAGGGTGGTATCTTCAGCTTGCAGATTGCACCTGCACTAACAGATTCAATTGGACAGTGCCACAGCCTGCTGTGCTTCCTCTTTTGAAATATGAGGCTGTATCCTAACATCTGAGCGATGACCTCAAGCACTGAGATTAACAAAGTGCAGAGATCAAAGCTTTGCTGCCTGCCCTCCTCAGTATCCAGCCCTAAGAAACATGCCAGGCCTCTCACGTTTGGCTCTTTCTGGCACAGAATACACATTCCCACAAAGATTTTAATATCCCGTATCTGACTCCCAATTTTAATTTCACCTCAACTTATTGTATCTAAAAAATGAAGTATAGAAAGAAGTTACTAAGTATTTTTGAAAATTTTAGGCCAGGGACTACGAACAAAAGCATGCTCTGTCCTCACCTTGTAAAATATTTCTGAGTTTCTAAACAAGCTTCATGCCTTCACACAGCTGGTAAATGTTTGCTTAAAAATATATTCAAACAATCCTCTTGCAAAGGATTTGTAACATATAGACTTGAGCTTCATTTTGGAAGGTTCATTTACATAGCACATACATGGGTTTTAAAAAGCTGCCTTTTATTTATTCTAAACTTTCCAATTACCAGTTTGTTTATACCAACCACCACAAGGAGGTCTCAGAGAGGTCACTCAAGAAATAATATATTCCTCTATCTCCTTTCCCAACTACGTTCGTGGAGCCAAAGTTCATTTCCTTCCATGAATAATCCTAGTGTCCTGGTATTATTCAACCTGTAATCTGCTAATAAGCAAGAATAAAATATTAGCAACTTTAAATAAGAACAAGGATAAACACTGAAGTGTTGTGCAGTCATATTGCACCATTATTTTTAGACAATCTGTTTTCAGTGGAGACCGCCACAAAGGGTTGTAAGCAGTACATGGCTCATACCTGTCCTACACACATTTGCAGTCATTCTAGGCTTCTAATATTTATGGCATTCAGAAAAAGAGACGTATTCCCCAGGAGAGCTGGAGGCAAACAGCATCCCAAAAAAGGAAGAGAGAACAATACGCTGAATCCATCAAAGTTTGTTACTTCATAGTCTTTTCACAGCCAAATAAACATTTTACAGCTGGAGGGCTGCATTAGCCAAAATAACAAATGTCCTGAAACCTGCTAGAGATTTCAGATTAGCCTGCCCAATGAAAGAGTTTGATCCCATGCTTTATACGTTGGACTTGTGCATGGACAGAGGCAAGTATTTAGTGTACAGGTCCTGCAGAATAATTGCCCAAATTTTTATTTTTATTTTTTAAACAGGATTAACTGAGTTTGGGGGGAGACTTGCTTCGAGTTTATTTTTTTAAGCAGGTTGTGGCCAAGCCTGCTGGAATGTATTACAATCCTCTGTAGCATTAGAAGTGATTGCTGACCTTTCAGAGAGCTTCAGATGGTCAGCTTTGACTGGTAGATTAAAACACCACCCACTTTAACAGTGTTCACCTGGGACATTTTCTTTCAGTCCTTTGCACAACCCTGATTTTTTGGCCAATCATCAGATGTCTTAGGGATGGTTCCTTCGAATACTGCCATCAGCTGGCAAATTCCAACATTTCTCCTTCAAAGATTTTTGCTTTTCCCCTCCATCTCTAGAACAAGCTGACTGTAGTCAGAGCTAGTTTGGGCAGGTGGGTCATGCTTCAAGCTGAGCAGTTTGACAGTTGTACAAGATGCTATCTAATCACTGTACCTTGGCAAGAAAAAGCTGTTTCTTGAGACAAATTTGCCCAGCCATCCATCTGAAGAGATCAGAAGCAAGACCTGAATTCTGCCAACAGTTAGAAGGGAAATCCCTGATATACATCCAAAGAAACTGATGCTGGAGGCTTGAAAGCTTTAGAAGCAGGTCACTGGAAGTGTCAAATTCTGGGATGTCTTCAATACCAGAATGTTTGCAACAGATTTCCTCCAAGCTTTGCTTGGTTGTGTGGGAGTCACACAGTTATTGAACAGCGACAACACTTCACACTCTACTGCAGTACTAGGTCCTCTGGATGATTTCTGTTCAGCACTCACCTGGCAAAGAGCATCCATTACCATGGACAGAGCAGAGACAGAACAGAGAAGTCAGTCTGACTTCGAGCAGGCAAACTGGTAGAAACTATGACTAAAATAGCATAATCACAAGCACAACAGCTGTAACACAACTCATTATAGAAAAAGTGAATGCCTTGTTTGCCTTAGTCTTCACTGACAAGGCCTCCCAGGTCTCTGCAGGGTTCAAGGAGGGACAAGACCTACCAGCAGCACACGAGGGATTACTTAAACAGTTGTGGCCTACACAGGCCCACAGAACCAGAGAGGCTACACCCAAAAATACAAGCGTGCCCAGGGCTGATAGTATTACAAGGCTGCTCTCTGTCAGCTTTGAAAGGATGTGGAGACCCAGAGAGGCCCACTGTGACTGAAGGAAGACAAAAGGACCATCCAGGACAGTACAGGCAGTCAGACTCACTTTGGTTACAGGGTCATCTCATAACTATTTCTGGGCACATGAAAGAGAAGAAGACTGGCAACCGCCAGCATGGATTTACCATGGGTAAATGGATTTACCATCCCTGACTAGCCTGCCTGCCTTCTTCAATAAGGTGACTGGCTTTGCAGACAAGGAGAAGAGCAGCGAATGTTATTTAGGCTGATTTTAGTGAGGTTTTCAATGCTGTCTCACACAGTAGTCTCATACCCAAGAGCAGCTCTGCTGAAAAGGCCCGGGGGCATGGCAGACACCAAGCTAAGCACAAAGCAGCAGCATGCCTAGCAGCAAGGAAAGCCAGCAGCACCTTGAGCTATTTGAACAGGAGCACAGCCTGTTGACTGAGGGAAGTGGTTATTGCCCCCTATTCAAAATTCATTAGACCACATCTAGAGAGATACCACATCTAGTTTTGCCCCATCCCAATAAAGACCATCAGTAAATGAGCAAGTTGTGCAGAGGGCCATCGAGATCATCAGGGGCTGGAGCTCCTGCCATGAGGGAGGCCGGGGCAGCAGGGCCTGTTCGACCCCAAGAGGGGCTTGGGGCTGCAGCAGAGGACTGACAGCAGCCAGCCAGCAGCTCTGGAGAGGTTTTTGAGAAGTTATGCCCTTCACAGTGCTGGAGGATGACAGGCAACGGTGTAAATTTAAAGAGGGTTTCAAATGGATATAAAAAGGTTTCCCTCATGAGGACAGGCAAGTAATGGAGCAGGCTGCCCAGAGAGGCTGCACGGCCTCAGCCCATGGAGGTTTTTGATTTTTGACTGGTTAAGGCCCAGATCAAGCTGGGCTAGCTGCAGAGCTGCCCCTGCTTGGACTAGAGGCCTCCTGAAGTCCCTTTCAAACTGAATTATTCTGTGATTTTAGGAAAATCATGTTTACAAATTTCCTGGATTCTTTGGGAGGATTCAAAGAAGTGAATCAAAGGGTGAACAGTCAACATAATATACTTAGAATTTCAAGAGTGGTTTTGAAATTCTTGAACAGTGGTGTGATTGTTTTGTTTTGTTTTTTGTCATTTTTGTTTTTGGAAGCTAGTTTCTTAAGAATTGTTGGTGAAAGGCAACTGTATCTCAAGAAGAAACCCTCTTGTGAGTCAGTAAGAGTTGACAAGATAGGAAATCAAGGCTAAGAAGTTTACAGTGGAGTGAGGCTGCCGGTGGTGTGCCAGAGATCTATGATAGGACTTGGACTATTCAGTCTATTCATAAATGGTCTGGAAAAGAGATAAATAACAAGATGACATTTGCTGCCAAGATGAATTTCTTCAGGACACTCGTACCAAAAACAGCCTGCGAAGAGTTGCAGAAGTATGTTGCAGTATTGAATCACTTAGGGAAGAAAAGAAAAAAAAAAAAAAAGAAGTTCTGTGTCAGCCAGCAACGTATTACACATGAAAGAAAACAACTCATGCTATACACAAGAAATAAAGGGCCCTAAATTAAACATTTCAGTTCAGGAGACAAATTTCTGAGCTCGTTGACAGTAGTTCCAGTAAGGAATGCTTATCATAGAGAAAAAGAGCAAACAAAGTTAAGAAAGGTTGTCAAAAAAGCAAAGGACAAAGTACTCAGCATCTCTATGTCACTGTCCATGGTGCACGTTCAACACATAGGGCCACACTACCAAGGGGCAGATTCGGTCACCCATTTCAGAAAGGATACAGAATTAGAACACGTGAAGAGACAAATATGATAAACCTTTCCACCTGGAGACAGGATGATAAGGGCATATGAAAAAAGGGTATGAACTCAGGAACAACCTACTAGAAGTTAGGACAGAATCAACAAAATCAACACGTTAAATCCAAACAGAAGTATATGATTGATTTGAAGATAGTTTGCTTTCCTTCTCCTCCAAGACACTACCACGTATTCATCATGGCTACTTCCTGAGGTTGCCAAAACAGACGTCATGCATCGGCTGAGAGTTCCTCATGAAGCACGCATGTGGGAAAGTTTGCATGCTTTTGCTGCATTATGGAACTCATTGCCACAGGAAGCTGTACGGGCCAAAGTTGGGAATGTGGAAAAAAAAAAAAAGAGATAAATTCATAAGGGATTGATCTTTCTATTAGACACCAATGGACAAAACCACCTTCTGCTTGGGAAGTTCCTACTGTGAGAGGCTGAAAATACAGGCTTGGGGAAGGCTCATTCTATCCATGCCTTTCCGTAGGCACCTGCTGCTATCCAAGGTCTATCAGTGACACGGGGCAAGAGGCAGCTTTACTCTGAACACTTCTATATTCCTACCTGCCCAGCTCTCTGAATCAGAAACGTGAAGTTTGCTTTTTAATTCCTGAACCACTGTCTCTCATTGAGCAAAGAGTGAAAAGAGATGCATGCTAAAGGCACAAAGCTTCCGAGAAAGGTGCACTGCAACTCTGAGAAAAGCTTACATCATATATAAGTCATCTGGCTAATTCTTCTTAAAAGTCATCTGCTGGCGAAATAAACAAAGCACAAACTTTCCCAGATGTGTACTTCATGAGGAATCCTCAGTCAACATATGATTTATGACTTGGCATCATCAGAAAACACAAAATCATGATTCAGAGATGAAATGTAGATGTGGAATTGCTATGGAAGGAGACAGAAAGAGTTTATTCAGAGATCAGCCCCAACTCTCGTACTGGTAAGCTTTTTCACTGCTTGCAAATGTTGCACTGGACAATTGTTCTTCCTTTAATAGTAAGAAGATTGAGGCTCAGTGTTCAGATTCTCTTCGTTTTCCACAAATGTTATCCAACTAAAATTTCCTGCAAATCTGTCAGGGTAAGCAATTGCATTTTTGCACGTGGCTTCTCCACAAAAGAGGACAGGCAAGTTGTCTCATTGGACTTCTGCTGGAGACAAGCTTCCCATGCAAGTAGCAAGACTACCCCTACAGAAAGCAACTCTATTGATTTCTAGCATGCTTATCAGTAGAATCTCCTCCTGAATCACAGACAACCAACTTCATGGAGACCCAAAGCACTGAAAAAAAAAAAAAAAGAAAAAAAAAAAAAGAATCTATAACAACTAAAAGTAAAGAAAATAGGAAAAGGCACGCTGGGAATTTCATTCAGTCAATCATCCCCAGTACAAAACAAAACAAAGTCTATCAGGAGCGGGGAGGAAAGCAATGGGGAGAGAAAAACAGCAGAAATGCAAGCGAAAATAGAATGACAAGCAATGAACAGTGCCAATGTGCAGTATATATATCTTCCACAGATATTTTGGCAACCTTGGCTAAATGACGATTTAGCCTAGCATCCATCCTTCCCAGCTCATCTGCTTGTTAAAGATGTCAGTTCCCTTGCATTGCCTACGGGGGTATTTTGACAGAAACGTCACCGAGGACTCATTGGTGTTGTTTTAACTTGGCATCATTGATGTCTTTGCTTTGTTTCTGAATCTCTTCTTACAGCTGCATTTCTCTCCCCCCCCCCCTTCCTACAACACACTCAATGGCTCAATAGACTGTGCCCGAATGAGATGGCTTCCTCATTTGTAAAACTTTCATTGGAAATAAAGACTTCCTGTAGAATCACATGGGTCTCCCGTAAAACATGCATGGAAGAAAGGGTTTTAATCATTTTTAGATCGGAGCAGTGTCACACAGACAAAACACTGACCAAAGAACAAATGAGGATAATATGATGGAGAAAATGTATAAAGCCTTAGATATCTCCAGTAAAGTGATGTTTAATCCAATTGAGTTAAATATGTTTTAGGCAGTGCATTAAGGATTCAGAGGTGATGTCAGACAACAGGCAATAGAGGGAAAAAATAGAAAGATTGGAAAAGTGGGAAGAATACGATAAGGGAATTGCAGCCTAGAAAAATTTAGACTACTTTAACAGAGAAAAACAAACAATCCAAATTTATTCACTGGTGGAATGCTGCTAGGAAAGGAGAATGGTCCTGGAGTGCCGACAGCCAGGAAACAGCACCCCAGCAGCCAAGGTGCTGAACACCCCCATGAGGGAGAGGTTGGCCCCTTGAGTAGTTAAGTGGGAGAGGTACTGCACAGAAATAGGGTAACTTCTAGAACTTGTAATATAACCTCAGCCTACCAGGAAAAACCAGGCTCACTGAAATCATGCATTCAGTGGGACCCAGGAGAATACTCAACGAATGCAAAAATAGCTGCTGCTGCTTATTAACTGCCTCTTTGGCATCCTCAGGTCAACGGGGAACTCCATAAGCAACCTCACTCATGGAAACTACTCAGAAATATCCTATGTACTCCCTCGTGGGTACTGTCTCTTCCCCAGGGCCCCCTCTGCATGTGACCAGTTATTTCAGCTGATTTTGAGGTTGGCCAGAGAGAGGACCAGATTCGGACTGCCTGCATGGCAGACTCCATCCCTAGGCACACCTCTTGGGAACCCACCGTCGGGACTGAACTTGTCCTGAGGAGTGACTGCACAAAATTTGAGGTGGACCATCCAAGCTGACAAGCTGGAAGGAAGAAAGAACAAAACCTGTTAAACTCAGCAACAGGAAGTGCCCAGAGAATGAAAACTCGGTACAAAAGGAACTACATGAGTAAGGAGATGAGAATAAGGAGAATTTATCTAGAAGAGTCAAGAAGATTTCTTGGGCTGAAAAAAAAAAAATGTTTCTTGAAAGAGAAGTCCACAATATGAGTCATTTTTATACCAAAACTGTTTAAAATAAAAAAGTGCTTGGAGGACAGGGGACAGAATGACAAAGTAGGCCTTTCCCGATGGCTGCTAAAAGTTGGTTTCACTTCAGCTCTACCGGTGTAGTTTTCCCGGCCTAGCAGCATTGCAGCAGTGAGATCAGAGCGATCCCGGAGGTCTCAGCCTCGCAGAGCACTCACAAACAAGCTGCGTTTCCAGCCGCCAAGTAGTCCCCCACGAGGTCCGTGGGACAACTCATACATACTAATCACTTGTAAGGACTGGGAGTGATGGATACTCAACATTTTCAGTCTTTGCTGTGGCACTGAGAACTTAGCTGTAACTATCTTCATCCCAGAGCACAGCCAGCCACCCTTCCTTCATTAGTATTATTTGCATTACTCAGTCCCAGGTCAGAACTGAGTCTTGAGTACTTGGGTATATTTCTACTCCTATTATCCTGCCCATCTTCCTTGAAAAAAACATTTGTGACAGTGTCTTCAGCTATATCTGAAGAGAAATATGAACTAGAAGCAGCTGAGCCAGCTCCACAGACTTCTCAGCCCCATCCCTCACCCATGTTTTCTTCCATCTTTTCGCTTTAACTAGCAACTCTATTTTTTTCCTCTAAATAAAACAGAATACCCATCATCTTTGCAATATTTTCTTTAGAATATTTAATTTTTGTTCCCTACCTAATCACAAGGCAGTATGCATTTTTAAATCATCCAGGCAAAATAATTACAAAAATAATCCAGCCAAGTGTAATCAAACTGCAGGGTTCTTTATTTTCCTGGCCTCTTAATTTAATTTCACATCCTGTGGTCTTAAAGAAACATTGGGATATCATCTTGTTATTGTTTAGGTTGTGTGCCTGTAAAAATGAGGAGTAATTGGTTCTTTTCTTACTCACTGCCACACAGAAAACTCATATACCAGATAGAATATTTTTGGAGTAAAGACTTGGGGATAAATCTCACAGATGAGCACAAGATAGATTCTTAGCTCCCATTTTCATAGGCAAAAATCAAACGGAAGGGTAGTATTTCCTATCCAGCTGTAAAGGAAGAGGAACCCTTGTTCGATTGTTTGGTTTTGAGTATTATTTTGTAAAGACTGGAACTGCTTTGATAAAATCTTTTGTTTATAAACTTTCTCAACACAGTGATATGGATTCTGAAGTGATTTTTGTCATTTTACCCATGAGAATAGTCACAGCACAAAAAGCTAAATACAGTCGCAAACTTATGCCTGTATCTTGGATAAACACTGAGAATTCCTTGCTGTGTGGATGACTTTAGCAATGCTAAGACCTCAGAAAAGGAACATATTGGTAATGAATACAGGTAGTCTCTTCCCAGATTTATTATTTTTCACTTGACAAAATCAATCACATGAGGTTAATGGGGCAGATATACATAGCTCTATCCAAACCTCCATAGTTAACATCTGTTCGAGAAGACTGACCAGCTGATGGTTTTGTGTGTTAATAACCTAAGAGACCATCACAGCTCAGTACTAAATATTTTTTTAAATGCCTACAAACCCATTAAAATCAATAGCAATTAGACCAAAACACTGCCGCACCACAGCAACAACAAGTATGAAGGGGCATAGTCCTCTCTCTTCAGCCAGGAAGCTTGGGTAGAAGAGCTCTTGGTTTCTCAAGCATCGCTACATCTCAAGACCAGCTGCCCACAACGGCGAGCTGGAGAACCCCAGGGACAACCCCAGACAAGAAGCAGAGTGCCCACAAAGAGCACAGCTACTGCAGCTCTAACCTGCCTTGCATCAGCTCTACTATAAAAACATGAAAAGGGATTTCATACACACACACGCTTGCTCTAAATTGGGTACGGTGAGGAATCTTTCTGTCATTCAGACTTGCACATTCTTTTCACAAAGGCCTGAAGCTTCCCGTTTTCTGAATTTTCTTGATCAGAAAGTAACGAAATATTCTGAGCTCTTTTGGATATTTGTTTTTTACCCCAAAAGAAATGGTTACAGCTTGAAAAAGAATCTCATTTTTAAATCTAATGCTTAAAAGCACTCTATCTTACATCTGAAGTAATGGCTGATTCCATTCTTGGATTTGTTCATTTTTTTCTTGTAAGCTACTGCAGTGACGAGAGCTTTTCTTGAATTCCAAAAAGAAAACTAGACTGAGTCACTGCATACAAGCATCCTCTGCTTATAGAAACAACATTTTCCTTACAAAGTACTTTGTTTTTAAGTCAAGGGATACGGGACAGGACCTTAGATTCTGCATTCCAAGCGTCGGCTAATGAACTTGCTAAAGTTAAGTTGCAATAATCATATTCTCCATGGGGTTTTGGCTGTCGCTATAGTCACCTTCTTTCCTTCAAAATATGCTTTTCATTGTTCTACTGCCCTTTTTCCAATTGCTCTGCAGCCAAGTTCTTGGAAAGCAATCACGCTTCTTGTTTAGGATTTATTGCTAGTCTTTTGCCAATAAGGACACGCACAAATCTCTCCTGTGATCATCCTGCAAAAGCAAGCTAAAAATACGGCAATATAAAAACAGGCACATTTTGCATGTTAAATGGCATCAGTGTGCAGTCACCAAAAATTTCTGAGATATATATAAAAGAAGGTTGAGCCTTTTGGCTAGGCTGATCAAAGGCACTGCTTGGGTGCCATAAATAAGTTTATTTTAGAATCCCAGTCTCCTCAGAAAGGAAAAAAAAATGTGTTTTTGTTGTGTTTTAGTAGCTGCAACATTTTTTCCTTTTATCAGGTTTACACAGTAAAGTTTGTGCTTTAGAAATTTAAGGTCTGAGGAAAATAATAGTTTATCTTCCAAACTGGCTGCCTTAAGACTAATAACCATGATGACTAATGCCATTATCGCTAAAACTTTAAAGCGGTGAAAACTGGTCATTTGTTTGGTTTTTACAAGATTGTAAAGGATCTTGCTATTTCAAGTTGTATTTAGGATTTGAAATGTGTTTCAGGTTGTCCAAGAAAATTCATGTGTGGAGCAGCAGCAGATTATACGAGGGAACACTGATCTTATAGCTCGGAAATAATGGCTCATGACAAAGAGTATCTGGGAAATCACCATGCCTTGGCCACGCTTATCTGACCATATTGCTTGTTTTCCATACAAACATTCTGGTGTAATCATCAGCCTATTTGAAAGACTTTTATCAGCTTACTGCTTTTTACAGGCAGGGGTAGAGTCAGGACTGTAGGGATCTGTTTTAAATCTTCTCTCTGTTAGGACTGTTAAAGTGCCTCTGAAATTTGGGAAGAGTCGGTCCTTGGTCCCTCCGCAACCCTTCTCCTTGTTTCTGATGAGGTCCTCTCTTAAACAGCCTTAAATTGGGAAAATGAATCAGGACTCATTCATGAGCCTGGGTTCCCTTTCAGCAGCTTGGTGTATTCCAGTTCCTAATGGCTACGTGATTCTGTGGTTCAGACGTGATCGCTGAGACTCAGAAACAAGAGGGCTAATGAAAAGATCCAGATAAATGTTTCACCACCTCATAATTTGGGGTTCTTACTCAACCTGAAATGACTGCGATTGTTATTATTCTGCTGTTCTTTTTATGATTCTCATCTTTCTTGTCTTTTCTTCTCTGCTTATTCTTTTCCCCAGGCAATAAGAGATGGTCCCAAATACCTATTTGGTTCCTATAATTAAACCAGATGTATTTTCTATTCAGTCTGAAAAGGGACTGGCCATTTGTGCAATAGGATTTTGCATACAAGAAAAAAGAAATGATCATTGAGGAAACAACATAAATTCATTCCTAATAAATTATAAATGAACTTTGAAATGCAATAAAACTCCATTTTTTTCTATGCTCAGGCTGGTAGACCTCTGAGTACAAATAACTCATGTGATTTTATCTCAAACTTTATATTCTGCAAGCCGATGATGATTTCCTGAAATTCATTCTCTGCTTGAAATTATTCAGTGAAATACATTTTTGTATGTGAATTGCATTTACTTTTTTTGTTGCTCTAATAAGATTACTCATGTATCACAAGGCATCAGTTAATTCTGGGTGTGCTTCTCATTGTAATCATCAGGATTCTGGTACGAGTATTTGTATAACAGTTATAAAACTTGCTTCCCACTATTTCAGCAAAGAAATCCACTTTGCATCAGTGGTTGCTGTAATAAAATTTGGTCACAAAGGAATTTACACAAGGGACCCCAGAAAAGCCGCTTGCAGGGCCAAAGCAAACGAGTTGCAAAATTTAAACCAATATTTGCTAGAAAATGTTTGTGCTGGTCACTCGGCCCTACTCCTGAGGCCCTTACAAAAGTCCTCACCGCTGGACTTAACACTGCAGGTCTTCCTAAAGTTTAGTTTCTCTGAAATTAATCTGAAACATTTTTTTGATGTCGATATTGGATTTGCGCTCCCCTTTGCAATTTTGATAAGACTTCTGCTTTTACTAATGGCTGCAGAACGGATCCCATTATTTCGCTACCTCCAACATCAAATACCGCACCGCAGGCACCAACAACCACCTAACTGAGCTAACACAGCCTCTGCTTTTGACTTCACAAGTGCAAGCACACATGCATGTACTTGGCTGCGGCTACGTGTTCACCTAGCTACATCTATCCACGGAGCCTGCAGGACCTGGAATGAGCTTATTCTTAGGTACCATAATCCCCAATCTATTAATTTGGGTTTAGTCTTGGTCTTCAACACGCTGTCCATCTTCTCCATCTGAAATGGCATCCACTGACATTATTCCCTGCAAATTTTAAAAACACTTTACTCACAGAATTGTGCGCGCAATGATAATTAAAAATCTGGAAACAGGGATAACAACTGTGGCTTTGTGATGTCAGGTACACAACGGCTCATCCATTCTTCATTTCAGAAAAATTGACTTCCCCTCCTCACCCCAAAATATAAAAGCTTTATAAATAAATAAGCACCAGGCCTCAAACGTTGTTGCTGGAACTTCATGCAGAGTTAGAAGAAGAGTTGGAGTATAGTTTGGAGAAAGCCCTGATAAAGCTCTGCCATTTGGATTGGAGCGTTAGCTTCCTTCACACGACCTAACACAATAAACAACATTGCTGTTACCATCTTGCTGAGGATGGTAGAAAAGGACCATAAAACTGAGTGGCATATTCAAAATTCCTTGCAAAATATTGGCTCTGAGAAAACAACACACAATAACTGTAATTAATACCAGTCCTTTAAAGTATCCCTGAAGTCTTCTGAAATCTAACCCAGTACAACACTGCTGGGAGCAGCGACTGCATCCTGAACAGCATTGGAAATGACAACAGAAAATAGCAATTTTCCAGGAGAAGACAGAGTTGTAACGCACCGGGCTTCTCAACAGAAAAATACCTTTGCCCTTAGTATTTAGATTTTTATTTTTTTTTCCTGGAGAATCGCAGGACTTTACTCTTTAGCTAAGCCTCACAAGTTCAACACCCTCTGAGTTATATAAACATTATTTTACAATTCGAGCTATTTTCCCCAGCGAAGGGATCACTCCAGGGGAGGACCGTTTCAATGACCCCTTTTAGCAAGCCAACATTGCATTGCTCCTACTTCCATGCCTTCGGCGGGACCAAGCCCGAGGTGCACCCAGGCAAACAAATCCCAGCCGCAGGTTGCACCGCACCTACAGCTGCCCCTACAAACAGGGGCTTCCAGGAGACAACAAGTTGCACCAGAGGCTTGAGATGTGTTATTTGAAAGGGTAAAGGACGTGAGGGTTAGTGCTGGGGGGGAAACAAGCCAGGAGAGAAAAACCCCACCGGCAGCAAGCGCTCGCATCCTTGGCAGCGCTGCTGCGGCCGGGAGATGCCGGTGCGCGGCGCCCACCCTGCAGCGGGGGTGCTGCCGGCAGGGCCCCCCCCCCAGGAGCAGCGGGGGGACACCTTCGTCCCCCCTTTTGCTGGGGGAGGAAAGGAAAAGCGGAGAGGGGAGAAAACAGCCCCGCAGAGCTGCCGGCTGTCACCGGGCTTTCCGTGCTTTTGGGGTGGGAAACAGGGGGGATGCTCGGGGGTGGGGGAAAAAGAGGGGATGCTTCGGGGGGATGCTCGGGAGGAAACAAGGGGAGATGCTCCAGGGGGAAAGCTCCCTGTGGGGTTGCTCCTGGGGGGGAATCCTCCTGGGGAGGGGAGTTCCCAAGGGCCACGCAGCGGCTTCTCCTCGCCGGCGGCTCCGGGCACCCCTCGCCCCCTGCCGGGGACCCCCCGAGGCTGAGCCCCGGCTGGGAGCAGGAGCGGGGCTGGGGCCAAACGGCAGCGGCGAGGGGCTCCTCGGTGGCTCGGCGGTCGCCCCCTCCTCGCCCCCCTCTCCCCCCGAAACAACACGGCCAGAGGCGAGGAGAGCCCGCTCGGAAGCGCTGCGGTCCTGCCGCTGTCCCCGAGCAGCACGGCGAGCTATTTGCGGCTCCGCCGAGCCCTCCTGAATGAATGCATCCGCAGCTGACCTTTAACAATAGGCGCTGAAATAGCACAATCTGCGGGACCCGGCTCTGGGTTATGGGGGGGGGGGGGGGGGGAGGAAAGGCAGCGGGAAGGAAGAGATGGGTGAATATTGTAATCACGGCGATCTCGTCCGCTTCCTTTCCCAAAGCTCCTCGCGCAGAAGGAGGGGGGGAGATCAGCGATATTCTCCCCCCCGTGCCGGGGGCTCTCAGCCTCACACAAACCTTCCCCAGCCCCATTGCCCCGCGCCCCCCCCCCCCCCCCCATCCCTCCCAAGCAGCGGGGTAGCGGCGCGGCGCCGAGGATGCTCGGTGTCCCCCCCCCTTCCCCTCCCCTCCCCTCTCCTCCCGGCGCTCTCTCACCTTCCCTGGCTTTCAGCAAGACGGTGTTGGCAACGATGTTTTCCAGCTCCATTGACGAGCTCGGGCAGCGCAGGTCGGCGGCACTGCAGCAGGACGGCGCCGAGGTGCGGAGCCTGCGGGCGCCCACCAGCTCCTGCCCCTTAGCGCCTCGTCCCCCCGGGCATGATCCTTCCTCCCTCCCTCCCTTCCTTCCTCCCTTCCACCCTCCGGCCGAGCTCCCCCGGCGCTCCCCTCTCTCTCCGCTACTCCATCCTCCCCGGCGGGCTGAGGGCTGGGGCGCTCCTGCCTCCCTCCTCCTCCTCCTCCTCCTCCTCCTCCTCCTCCTCCCGGGGGTGGGGCACCGGGAGCGGCCCCGCAGCCCCGCGCAGGCGCCAGCCCCGCAGCCGCTTCGGTGGGGCTGGCGGGGGGGGGTCCCGGGGCACGGACAGACCGACGGACAGACGGACACAGCGCCCCGGGCAGCCCCCGGGGCCGGGGAGCTGCGGGGGGCACCGCGGGGGCGGCCCCGGTGGCGCTGCCCTGGTGCCGGGCGCCATCCAGCGGCTGCGGGGTTTGGGGAGCCGGCGGCCTGGGTTTTATTTTGGGGAGGTTTGGGGGTGATTTGTTACGGGATTTTCTTTTGGTGTTTCATCCCGTGTAGGAGCTAGGCTGGTGGGAAGTTTAGGCTGAGCCCTAAATTCTGGCTGCTGGGTGCGTGCGAGGGAGGGATGCTGGTGTTGCTGGGATCGATAGCGCGTTCGGCAGGTGGGGTGAAGAAATAGGGATAAAACCCACCCGTTGCCCTCACCAGCACTCTCCCCCATCAGCATGGCATTGATTAAATCCACGCGAAGCGAACCAAATCAAATTAACATGCGGCTTTTTGTAGGTGGAAGGGAGGCACTGCCCTTTCTCTCCCGTTCTGGTCGCATCGCACCGATCGTATTTCTCCCTGCAGCCGGGCAGAAGGCTGCTGCTGGATGCGTTTCCTAAACGCAGGAGATAAATGATAAATGCCCTTAATGAATAATATCTCGGACATTAGGATCATGTGGCTATAATAAATGCCTCCTGTACCTTAGCAAATGCCAAAGGTTGGAGCCTGGGAAGCTATTGTTGCAGCAGGTGCCACTGCTGTGCATAATCTTCCCCATCCTCCCTCCCGTCACTTCAGGAAACGTTCAGGCTCCGGTAGCCATGCCGTGCTGTGGTTACTTTCTTTGTAATGCCAAGTTCCATATAACAGCGGTTGTGCCTGTAAGTACCGGAAGATTTTTCCCTGATTAAATAATTCTTGAGGGAAAAATTGCTTCCTGGAAACCAGAGCCTTAGCACAGAGATGAGGCTCCTGAGGAGTGGCTGCCCTGCGTGTTGTTTGAGCACTTCTGTGCAAGGGATGATGCTCACATCTAAAGAGAACAAAAGGAGTGAGGCACTTGTAGATCCTAAGTTTGGGTGTAAAGCAGTATGTGCATCTGAGGGCTCTGCTGCTCCCCTAGTATCCAACATCTACATACTAACGTGCTATGCACACACAATCATCTGCAGCATTGCCCTGTAAAACAGAATTACAACTTCGGAGTGCTGGTGTTGTCCTTTGTGAACGTTTATTTAGTTCCTGACAGAGTAACTAGCAGAATTATCAGAAGAGTTACAAAAGATCCGCATGGCATTTGGGAAGTCCCGCTGAGCTACTTGGTGTTCATAAACGGCCCAGCTCTGAAGTACTTGGAGTTCCTGGCACCCAAAGGTACGCTTACCCAGTCCCTGCAGAAACAGGAACAGCAACTGAACGAATGTTGTGCTGCTGTCTGGGTGGTTAATGACACCAAGCTGGATGACTTTGCACTGAGGTGGGTGAGGAGCAGTGAAGTAAATGGCTGAGAGCAGGGAGTGGAAAGCTGAGCTCTGCTACCGGGTACGAGATTCTGCAAAAACACGTTTGTCTGAGTTACACATCTACACGGAGGGCAGCAATTCTGACTTCATTTTTATCAGTAAGAACAATGGAGTGGGTTTTCCTAATGATTCTTATAGCAACTGAGAAAATAAAACTTGTTTCCAACACATCTGAGTCAGTTTGGTGCCCTAGAACAAGAAGGAGTTGTGCTCGTTATCACAATGCCTGCTTTGAAAAACAAATCGAGGCATCCCATCCTGGCTGCATCCCTTTCCTAGCTCAGACTCTAAAGGCTGAATATAGCACTGCTACATGACAGAGCTCTGCTTCAGCACGGGGCTCTGATGGATGGCCCCTTTCATGGATGTGGCTCCCTAAGGACTGCCAGATCAATTGCCCTGCGCAGACCTACTTGACCCGAAGTCCGTGTGTTGGTCTCTGCAGAAGCCACCAGAGCATTTGGAGCCTTGCCTTATGACTTTCCTATGGCCGTGGGCATCTTCATCATTGTGCCACCTGGAACACCTGGGTCACAAAAACAGCAACAAAAAAAATTAGGAAAAGGTACATGTATTTATATCAATTTTCTCTTACAACAGCAAAATATCAGAAAGAAAAACGTTTATTTATATGAATTTTCTCTCAACAACTCAGCCTTTTAATTTTAGGCCATGTCCACACCCCATGTAATGGAGCAGTCAGGTTCTCTGTGAGCGAGGGGAAAAGAACCTCTTCATTATCAGGAAATCCTTGAGTCTCTTCTACTGCTTATCTTATTCTATCCACTGGTGCAAACTCTGGTGCTGAAATACACGAGCATGGACTCGAAGGCAGTGTGGCAGTAAGAAATAGGCAGGTCTTTTTTTTTCAGGCCTAAGGACCCTGATTCAGTGGTTGTGGGAGCAAAGGGTAAAAAATGGGTTTGAATCATGCAGAAGCAGCTAATTTGGAAAGAAAAATAAAAAAGTAAAGGTTACGAAAAAAAAAAAAAAAAGGTTAAATTGAAAGATGTGTTTTCTATGGTGCTTAATGCGTTTGGTTATTCTGCTTGTAAATAAAACATCTTTCGTTGGAAGCCATTCGAGAGTGGCTCAGGAAAGCACTTTTTGAGTGGCGAACACGAGGGCAAAGCCGGGCTGGCAGCCATCTTCCCTTTATGGGAGAAGAGAGGTTTGTAAATGAAATGCCAGCACCGTGCGAGCCCCGAATGCATCAGCGCAAGGCGAAGAGGAAGGCAGCAGAGCGGCGGGCGATGGATTGCGAGCGGCTCTGACAGATGAGTCATCGGCAGGGTGGGCTCCTGCAGCTCCGGCCAGAAGCAGAGCACAGCACACCCAGCATTATCCTGCCCCCACAGAGATGGCTCGGCCGCAGCACAGCCTGCTTGAAAGGGCAGGATAAGATCCCAGGTGAGCCAGATGCCTGAAAGGGTTTTGCCTCCTTCTTATCGCTTGGAAACATGCCCTGACAGAAGCTGTCACCTACATCCATGTTCCAGCACGGAATTAATGCTGTGAAGTTTCTTTGTGACCACCTCAGAACAGGGCTGTGTTTGGAATTGCTCCCGAAACTTGCCCTACAGAGGGTTCGTTTTGTCACCTGCCGCTGAGATGCTGCATCAGCAGGTGGGAACATGCAGGCCCACGAGGAGGCAGCTGCAGCCTTGTGCAGAGCCCTGTGCGGAAGGACAGAGGCTGCCATCTACCAACAGCCACGGGGTGATGCATCGTGTTCTCGAAACCTAACTTTTTCCTTTGCTCTAGGTGAAAATGTTCATGCCTCTGTAGCTTCTCTCCATTTCCAAACCTTTTATTGCAGTTATCTGTTTCCTCAAAGTAGAGGATAATTGATTGTTACAGCATTTAAGCATATGGAATGAAATAATCTTCTAGGAGAGCAGAATTTATTTTTTAAATAAGCATCCCATTAGCAGCACAGAATCTGACATTCAACGGCCCACAGCAGCAGGAGATCTGTTTTAGGATTTCCTTACCCCATTCATCAAGTTCAGAGAGAAAAGCTACCTTTCCACTAACATTTTGTTGCACTAATGATGATCTTCCAAACAGCTCTTTAAAAACTAACCTCGCAAACAACAATGGTAGCAATATACAAGTAGTACCTAGTACTTCTTAAATCAACAGATCTCAAAGCTCTTGTTTGTTTGTGGTGTTTTTATTTATGCTTTTTTTTGTTTGTTTTACCAGAAAGGCAAATTCAATTATTCACAGATAGGGAAAAAGGCATTAAGTGAGAGCAGGCAGATAGGTGTCATAACCAAAAATTGAATTTACATCTCTTCTTATCCATTCAAGTGCTTTAGCCCCTGCTCAGCACCTTGTAATGACACAAAATTCTCTGCTAAAGCTTGCTGAACTCCTGGGAAGTCTTTCACAGACTTCAGATGTCTTTGAATTGAATTTAAAGACTCCAATCCTTCAAACACTAACACGCACTGCTGATCTCTCACTGCACCATTATGCACCGGCAGTCTGCCACTGCAGGAGGAGATGCAGGATTAGGGCCTGTGGTTTCCCTGATCTTATTTTTTTGTTTGTTTGTTTTCCATCACAGAGTCTCAGCAACACCGTATACCCTGATTTCAGGAGTGTACAGTGACACAGCAAAGCAGAAAATCAACGAGATACAGAGAAAGATGAACATGTGGTACCGCTTGGTAAATCCATTTGCAATTTCAGATGGCCAGAACCAGGTTTAGCAGCTGCTCCGGTGTGCCCCAGAAGTGCTGCTGAGGAAAAAGCAGAACTCTTTTGCCAGGTGCGCTTTGGCAGAGAAAAAGTCCACCTTCAAATCCTAGGGATGCCCAGTAAAAAGCAAAATGGAAAATAAACCCCTGTGCTAAATGGCAGTAGTTCAAGTTCTTGCCCAGAAGTCTGGGAAACTGAATTATGCTGCCTTCATAACAAAGCATGAGCAATATTTCCCCACCTGCAAGCCAAGTGTTTAAACAAAGAGTTTTAAACAAATATAACTTTCCAGGGAGAGGGGAAGGACACCGTTTTAAAAAATATCAACTGAGAAATTGTGAATAATCATCTGCGGGTGAGACAACCATCCTCAGGAAATCCTAGCAATAGCTTTTTTTTTTTTTTTTTTTGCTGCTACAATACAGCTCCCACAGCTGAGGGAAAGGAACTGCTATGGCCTGACCGTATCCCTAACTCAATTTGCTGCCCAGCCTCAGGGGAGCTGCTGCTGGGCGAGCTGGTCTGTTGATGCAGAAGGATGTGCCATTCCAGCAGACGTGAACACAGACGTGCCAATCTGCACGGCTGCTCGAGGAGTCAGCCCAGGTACTGGCTGAGGTTTCTTGGCCAGTCTTTGCCGGTCGTTGCCCTGCAGGTGACCCTTGCTCAGCTCCATTGCTCATTTTTCTGCTGGCAGCCCTCACGGTGTCTCAGCAGTGGCACTAAAATCTCCCCAGGCTGTAGTGTGCAGACAACTGCTCTTGCCCTCTCCATCTGCTGTTCTTCCTGGGGGCTCCCAGGGCTGCAGGCTACAGCACGGCTCACCCGCAGCGCATCTGATGTATTTTCTGACATGGAAATAATTTACTCACTTCCACTTTCCGGCTTTGAGGGCTTTTAAAGCAAGAATGCCCCAAACTTTTAGGTAACAGACATGCAAATAAGCTGAGTAGCTCAGCCAGCTGGCTCCCCTTGTGCAGCCACCTTCCCAGCGGAGTCCCTGTCCGGCTGGTACTTTCAAGCAGCCCTAGTTCATCAACAGGAGCCAAAGCTGAGCTCAAACACATTCAGGTTTCCCTTAGTGAAACGCTAATGAGAAGAAAGGAATGTGTGAGGTTCCTTAACTCAGAATATGCTGTTTTAGTGACCACTTGTTCATACCTCTGCACACATTCTCAAATACACTCTCAAGACTTTGTTAGGCCTGAAGAGAACAGCTGCAACATCAAAAGCAGTAGTGATGTATGCTTGAATTCAAGGAAATTACTGGATGCAGGAAGCAGTTAGACTATCATGCTGGTGGACGTTGTACTGAGATATCCACATCCCTAATTGTCCACATTTTCCTTCCCCCTTTTCTCACCATAGCTATAGGAAGGAACAGTTCATCCTTTACACCCTTGTGCAGAACACCTTCATCTTATTCGTCTCCTTTTGGGCACCTCCATCTTCATCGCAAGCTGACAGCTGCCCAACATCTCTGTGCCATATGAGTAGGTAACATTATACTCTGCTGGGCAGTTTTTGTGATTACCAGAGCCACATTTCCACCCATTTTTGGCATCATCTGTATTAATAAATTCCAAAGTGCCACAGAAAGTCACGAGGAACTAAAACTGGTGTGTCTATAACAGTAAATGTACAGAAATGTGCCTGGTGTGCTTTTGGATGGCACCGACTAACACTGTCCCACACAGTTCCTAGGCACATCAGGGAGATAATAGTGGCTAACATCCAGTCCTAACAAGCAACTTGTGCTCAACCTGCCACTTCTGAATGCTTGGAGAGTTGGTTTATGGAGGTGACTGGACCACACCAGCTGGATGGGTACCAGGAATAAGTTTGCTAACGTGTTCGGAGCCACAGAGGCAGCATCCGCTGAGTTTCCAGGCGCTCATTGGCATCGCCTTGGTTGCCTTTGGCCTTGCCCCCAGCTGCTGTAACTGCTGGTGGAGCCAGACCTCTCCCTACCTCACAAGGTGGGATCTTCCCTTCATAAAAGGCTGTGGACATTTATAAATATGAGTGTTACACAGCAGGCTGGCCGAAGCTCCCACCGCCGGTGAAGCAGAGAGGTCTGCCTGCAACAGGCGCGCTCCCTCCCACAACACACCCACCACTCCTGCGCTGGACTAGTGACGGGATTTTTGACCAAACAACTACAATCCGACCACGAGTTCATCAAAGAGCCGCCAGAAAACTTTATTGTTGAAGTGTTTTAGCTCGACCCACGCTCCACTTTGCACCACAGAGCCGGGTGGCGGGGCCAGCCCCACCTCAGCCCCTCACACCCCGGCGGCGAGCGCGGGCACCGCGCCCTCCCCTCCTCACCCTTCCCTGCGCTCTGCCCACCCTCAAACACCCCCCCGGGGGCCGTTCAGCCTCCATGGGGACACCTCCTCCTGCCTGGGGGCTGGCACCGCCCGCCTCCCTCCTTCCCCGGTCCCTCCTTCCCCGCTCCCTCCCGCACAAGATGGCCGCTGCCTTGGGGAGGCTCCTGCGGAGCGCGGTGAGTGCGCGGCCGCCCGGCTCCCCCCCGCTACCCGCTCCCCGCCGCCTCCCCCTCACCCCCTGCCTGTCCCCTCACAGGTGCCCGCCGCCGGGAGGAGGCTGCAGGGCCGGCCCCAGCTCCTCGCCCGCCGCCAGCTCAGCCTGGGTAAGCGCAGAGCACACCCCGCGGGACCCCCCCCCCACCGGGCTCGGTGTCCCGGCTGTGAGCAGCCCCCCCATGGTTTTCTGTCCCCTCAGGCGCCTCCCGGCTGGCCCCAGCGGTCACGCAGCACGCCCCGTTTTTCAAAGGCACAGCCGTGGTCCACGGGGAGTTCAAGGAGCTGAGCCTGGATGATTTCAAGGGGAAATACCTGGTTCTTTTCTTCTACCCGCTGGATTTGTGAGTGCCCCGGGGGGGTAAAATGAGCCTCTGGGTGCTCCCCGGGCGCTTGGGGCTGAAGGAGCGTTGCTGAAGGTCATCAGGAGCGCTGCGGGTCTGTGCTGTCTGTGGTGTTTGTTTCTGCTATGCCCAGGCTGGTTTTGCAAAGCAAATCTGTCTGGTTTTTCATGTGATTGATAAAGCGTGGGGGCAAACGGGCATCAGCTGCTAAAACAACAGAGCTGGTGGCTGGAGAGCATCTTCGAGCTGCAGGGAGTGCTTCAGGGGTAGTCAGGGCCTTGCTGGTGCCAAATCCTGTCCTGAAGGGGTGAATCGTCCTGACAGAGCATCCCGGCCCTTCTGCTGCATGTGGGCACGTGGGGAGGGTTAACCTGCAGTGCTTCCTCTTCCAAACGTAAATATCTCTGCCGAGAGCTGCTAGTTGAAAAATGGTGGTGGAAAACACCAGCTGGGTGTCCCCTGCAGTTTCTTGAGTCTCAATGGAGCTAAGCAGAAAGCATGGTCAAAGTTTCCGAGCTAAATAAAATGTGCTGCTGCATTAGTGCCTATAAACAGATGCACAAGGGCCTTTACTTAAAAGCCAGCAAAAGGTTGCCGAATCATTATAGCTCTCTTTCTGTTCCCATCCAGCACTTTTGTATGCCCTACAGAAATTGTGGCTTTCAGCAATAAAGCAAATGAATTCCGTGATGTGAACTGTGAAGTGGTGGCAGTTTCTGTGGACTCCCATTTTTGCCATCTGGCCTGGATAAATACGCCACGAAAGGTATGAATTGGGCAGCTGTTTGGGGCTTTCTTTGGTGGATTGTTTTCTTTTCATAAGAGCTCCCGAGAAGAAGAGTTGAGTAAACAATTATGCAAATATTGACTTCAATAAATATACTGCCTATGGTGATATGTTAAGTAACTTCTGCATTTGATGTAACTCAATTCTGACCTCTATCTTTGTTTTGTCAATCTCTTCCTTAATCATTTTTAGTTGTTTTTGTGTTTTGTTTTTTTTTTTTTTAATCTTTGTTTTTTTCTCTTAGTAGTGCTGTAGGTTACATCGTATCTTATACATGTATCTTGAAAGACAAATGTTATGTGTATATGTCACAGTCCTTAGCTGCTTGTTGCAGCTGATGGCTTGTGTGTAATGTCACAGAAAATGAATAGCAGCTGGTTTAGTTACTGTTAACCGATACCTGACAGTGGTAACTTCAGAATGGAAGCAGAAGAACAAGCAGCTTAATGGAGCTTTTGTAAGATTTAACCCTCATTTGAGGGTTCTGAAGTTCAACTGGAGGTCTTTTCTTCAGGAAAAAGAAGTGATAGAGAAGGAAGGGAGCCTCTTTCACGTGTGTGAAAATGCATACTTTTGCCATCACAAAGCATCTCGCTAGCTTGGTTAGTTGTAGACAGTCAGATCTGACACAGGAGGGTGCTGCAACTCCCCTGTGATCAGTTCCTGCCTATGTGGTCATGGGGACAGCAGCCCATAGGGGTGCTCAGCATGACTGGACTGGGCTGCCTCCGGATGCATGGCTTTTCCTTGGTAATGTGGGAGGGAGGAGAGTTTGCTCAATTTAATGTGGTTTAGCTGAACCAATCAAGAGTATTTAATCTTCTGCGTGCTTTACTGAAGCTCTAAAATGTGATTATGGACTGCCTTCATTGCTTTATGTGAAAGTTGTTAAGCATGTGCCAGTCATGCACACAGAGCGAAGCATTCTGCAGGGTGGAAAGAATTCCATAACGGTGCAGATGGGAAACTGACACCCAGAGGACTTAAGGCCTTGGTTTCTCCAGCATCTGCCTTTAAAGCTCTGTGTGAGAGCCTTGTTGCAGGCAAGCGTTTGCAAGATCAGGGTCTATGTGACTGAGATTGCACAATGATTCACTGGTGATGCCAGGAATAGAAAAGCTAACAAATGCCAGTCCTGTTTCAAGGATAGAGAGCTTATCTCTTGCTGTTTCAGTGTGTTGCAAAACTCAGAGCAATCTTGGTTGACTCTCCAAATAGTATTTAAATTGGTTTTGGGGAGAAAGTACCTGCACTGTATACAGAGAGCAGCCTAACTGACATACAGAGCATGGCTGATTGAAGCTTTGTGTTTTGTCTGTTTGTAGTATAAAGGTTTCTTTTTGTTCCCCACCATGTTCATCTTGTTTGACTTTTAATACTTAGATATGCAACAGAATTTCTTGTATTCAAGCTTCCACATGGGATACAAGGGAAATCTGAAAATTTCACTGTTTTCACAGGTACCTCTTACCACCAAAATATGCAATTCTAAAATGCTAAGCAGGCTTTCATGTTCCAAAAAAAAACAAATGAGTGCTTTTTAAAGAAAGAAATCAACAGAAAAGCTAAAGCCACTCCCCGTGCAGATCCTTTCATGGACAAAATGGTGTTTGTTGGTAGCATGCCTTCAGGAACACTGAATCCAGCCTCAAGAAGGAGGGCCCTAAAAAGCATTTGCTAGCAAAATGGAATCTTGCTAATCTTACTCTTTTTTTCTAGAGTGGCGGTTTGGGCAAAATGAATATTCCAGTTCTGTCAGACCTCACAAAACAAATCTCCCGTGATTATGGTGTGTTGCTAGAGGGACCTGGCATAGCACTGAGGTAATGCATGATTGCTGATAACTCTGTTAAGACACAACCCACTTTAAAACAAAGTGAGCTACGCTGTCTCTTCCTCCAAGGGAAACTGTACAGGGATCAAAATCCATGCCCACTTACTCCTGTGGACCTTCTGCTGGATCTCTCCCTCCCCCCCCTTTTTTTCCCTCTCCCATCTGAAGGGGTAAGAGACTGCCTTAACGTGTGCGAGAAGCTCCTAAAACTAGAGGCCACTACAGTTACGCAGAATTGAAAAACTGATGTTTCTTTTTCCACCACGGAAATACTAAAAACAGTGGTCCCTTATATATATGGGATTGAGTAGGGGTCTACTAGAGACCTCTGATTCCTGATCACTTTGGATTAAAAGGTTTATGCTGCCTGTTGTTCCCAAAGTAAGCTTGTACTCTGCATTCGGAGAACTCTACTCGACAGAGAAAGGCTTTTCTATGCCATGGAGGGGTGTGGGGGGAAGTATTTAATTTGGTTTCCTTCCAAGGAAAAAGTGGCAAAAGTCTACATAAGGCTGCTTAAAATTCTGATTCAGTGCTGATTAACAGTAAAGAACAAATTATAGGTTGCCTAATCTATGCTGTGGTGGTTTTTGGTGGTTTTTTTTTTTGTTTTTTTTTTTGTTTTTCCTCCTCCTAAACACAGCAGCTTCTTTGCTAGGAAGGAACTTCAGACATTTGTTTGTTAACAAATTAAATTAATTAGTAGGGTGAGATTGGGACTTTGGTTTCCACAATGGCTTATATATAACAGAAATTAACCTGGTAGTTTAATGCATAAGGAACTCTTCTTTCAGTACGTTTGGCTTTTCATATCAAAAAGACATGGGAGGGATGCCAGCTATCACCTTTGAAATACAGATGGGATTAGAAGTTCTAGCTTTGTTATATATCTCACTGTCTTGATTTAATAGTCTTTGTGCACGCTCCATAATTTCAGAATACCAGAGCAGTTCACTGGCTCTTAGCTTTTGATCACTGCACTAACAAACAGTATATCAAATGGGATGTTGCTGCTCCTCGCTCTAAGGTGTGCAGCTAAGAATAACGACCTTGCTGAAATGGTTCATCAGTTTCATGTGTGTTTGGTCTTGGAATATGGTTTGCATTCCCCAAATTGTTGCTCCATTACAGAGGTCTCTTCATCATTGATCCAAATGGGGTCATCAAGCATCTAAGTGTCAACGATCTCCCCGTCGGCCGTAGTGTGGAAGAGACCCTTCGCTTGGTGAAAGCATTCCAGTACGTGGAGACGCATGGAGAGGTTTGCCCAGCAAACTGGACTCCAGATTCCCCTACAGTAAGCGTCTGCTAAATATCACTGTTCTAAAAATAGACACTGGCATGGTTTTGCATGTCCGAAGGGCTGAGAGCCACTCTAACGTGAGGTGCTTGGCTGAATCTGACTCTGCTTTCTAAACCTTTTATTGGTTGGACCAATTCAGTCTGTTTGTATGATACTAAATGTGTGATTTCTGTGAAGAAAGAACCTGACTTTCTTCTAGAAAACAGTTTGTATTTAAAACTCTTGACTTGTAGTTTCTACAGGTTGTCTTTGTCTTTGGATTTTTTGTTTCCTTAGTGCTCTGCTTGATATTTATCAGGAAAAATGTGTTATGTACTTAATTTACAAGTAGGAACTTTAAATGAAGTGCAGAAACAGAAATAACCCTAGTGTTTTTATAAGCTATGCATGCCTTCTCTTGGATAAAATGTCAAGTCCATATTTTTTGTATCTCAGTCATAGCATATAATAACTACTTTTTTCTTTTTCTTGACAGATCAAGCCCAGCCCAGAAGGTTCTAAAGAGTATTTTGAAAAGGTTCATAAATAAACACTCAAATATGCAGACAAAACTCAATGTCTTCAGCATAGGGTAATGAAGAAAGCAGCTGTGATTGTAGAAAAAATAAGTTCTCATTTTCTCATGTTAAGAAAAAAAATAAACACTGAAATATTTACAGACTCCGTTGTCTTGTTTTAAAAAGAAGGGTAAAAACTAAAGATTTTTTCCCCCCTTTGCAATTTAAGTTTTACAAATTTCTGTAACCAGCAGTGTTGCTGAATGTGACAGGTAGAAGAAATACAGTTGCGTTCCACAGTGTGCTTGTGATTGTGGTGACTTCCACCCCTGATCCCTCTCTGAGGGATCTCTGCTTCTCCTCTTTCCTTAACTAGCTTTGGACCAGAAAGCTGCCCAGTTACCTTTTCTTGTGGAAAAAAAGGCATTTCTGTAGCGGAAGTTTGAAAACACACGTGGACAATACAGAAAACAGAGTTTTCATGCAGAAGTTATTTTTAATGGTATTTTTCAGGGGAAGAGATGAATGTAATATGCAAAAATTAAAGTTTGTTTGTACAAATGCACTATAACTTGAATGTAATTATGTGCCATTTCAATCCTGCCTATGGTCAAAGATACAGCGCAGCTACACAGGAGCGCTAACAAGCACCAATAACTTTAATTGGGATTGGGATATGGTTAAAAACTCAAACCCTAATACTGCATTTACTGGAGCTTAATGACAGTCTTGCTTCATTTAAAGCCATGTTTATCTGCGTGAATCTGCCTCTGGGAAAACTTAAATGTCAATTATTGTGCTGCTTGAAAACTATGTATCATATCTCCAGCTGTGGCATCATCAATAAATCTTAAGATTGACTGGCAGCAGATGTGTTGCATTCCTTTCCTTCCACTTTTCCCTCAAAGATTCTCATTTCCCTGTTCTGTAGAAGTTGGATGAGTTGTATTGCATTGAAAGTTTTTGTACCTCTGCTCACAACAAGCAGCTGCTGCCTCTGTGAGCAGGGGGAGCAGGGCACAGCCAGTCCTGGGTGGTGGGAGGAAAGTGACAGCGCTGCTGGATCAGCTGAAAGGATGCTGAATGGGTTTGTATCTTTCGTAAAATAGGTAGTCGGGGGAAAGTTCAGCATAAGGGAACAAGGCTGGCAGAGATGGCTGCTTCCTAAATCACCTTTCTAATAGACATGATGGGATGAAAATTGTGCCTGGTGCTGCAGGAGGAAAGGCAGCACGTTAGGTTTCAGTACCGGCAGATACCTTTCGGCACCAGCATTTTAGTGCAGTTTGGTATCAATCCACACACAGCCGTGAGGTTTTCAACAAAGCTGCCGAAAGGTTTCCACATTTTCAACAAACCTGGACCTGCTGCAGGTGAGGTTCTCTGTGGGGCTGGGTAGCACAGAGAGCAATGTGTGCGCGCGTCTGATACCGTTTGTGCACGTAGAACCACCGGGGGGGGGCTGGGACACACCATTTTAAAAACGTTATTTATTTTTTTACCCTCGTTTTATGTTTGTTCCCTTTCTTTCCGGCTCCCACCCGGATCGTGCCTCAGCCGGACCGGCCCCGGCGGCGCTTTCCGGTGCGGCGGCGCCATGGACACCAACCTGCGGCTGTGGCGGGAGCAGGGCCCGGTGAGGCGCCGAGGGGAAGGCGGGGGGGGGGGGGGGCTGCGAGAACGTGGCCCTGAGCCCTGTTTTTTCAGTCTTTTTTCCAGAGGTTTCTGCTCTGGGCTGACGTCCTGGACCCGCTGCTGCTCTTCGCCTCCTCGGTGGGTGGCCGGCTCGGCTGTGCGGGTGAGGGGGGAGCCGCCCGTTTGGGGGGCTTGGCCGCGTGTAGGGGTGAAACCCAGGCGCTGCTGGGCACCGACATCTCAGCCGTCCTGTTCAGGGTCTTAATTCAGCTCCCACGCGTGAATTAACCCAGCTACGAGCCAGGGAGCCTCCAAGGAGAAGGGCACTGAAGGGCAGAGCTGGGGGTGCTGGTCTTGTCCTGGGGGCACCCTTCAATTCCTGCTGCAGGGGCTGTGGTGTGGGGAAGGAGCTGCAGGCTGCTCTGGTGCTTCGTTGTGTTTGTGATCCCTTTGGTGTAAACCATTCAAGTCTTTGAATTTGCCAGCAGGCATAGCCAACTTTTAAATATACTCTTAATTTCACTGAGGTTTTTCGTATGCTTAAATGTATATACAAGTTCCTCTGATCATAAATTGGTTTTGTGTGCTGCTGCGTTCTTGCTTTCATTGCTCTGGTGAGGGATGGGTGCATTAGTTTGACCTTACAGGTGTGCAATTAGCATCTGATAACCGATACATCACACTTTGGGCCATTGGCATCTGAATTTTTTTTTCTGTTTTTTTTTTTTTTTTTTTGTTTGTTTGTTTGTTTTTATCTTTCCTTAAATACAGGATGAAATAAGAAGAACCAGGGTACTGATTGAAAGCAGTGAAAAGACTCTAAGTGTGCCCATACAGAATGAGCAGGTATTTTGGAGCATGGCTTATACATTTATTATTTTTTTTTATGCCTGAATTAGTTGATATTAGTGTAAGATCTAGCAGACAGAATACTGAGATTCAGTTACGAGGGGTAACACAAGCAAAACTCTTCACGACAGAGATTTTTCTACCTATGACTCTGGTAGGAATTTCTTTGGATGACTGCTATCAAATGTCAGTATTATCATCCTGAGGAATGCAAGGTTGAGTATCATATTGCTAAGTTTGAAAAACACTCTCAGATCACTCCAGGAATTATTGCTCTAAGTCTGTCTGTACACATCTAGGATGATACAGGTAGGAAATATGAAACATGCTTACTGAGATGTATGATAGAATAAATTAGAAACAAGATTTTATTTAGGTTCTTTTGAAACTTGATTGCTAACCTATTTTTTATTTTTATTTTTTTTAAGACAAAACAAGCCTTCCTGCTAAGCCTGGTAAGTTTTCAAAAGATTTAGAAATCTGCTTCTTTTTTTTTTTTTCCCTTTTTTTTTTTCCCCCCTTATTTAAGTATGGCACAGGTAGTCTAACCATGTTTCCCCCCCCCCCCCCCCCCCCCTTTTTTTTTTCTTTTAAGTCTAGTATACATCCTGATACAGGCAAGATAATTCCTGGTTTCTTTAGACCTCCAGGTAAGTTCCCTTAAGACAACCATTGACTGAAGCATCAAAGGAGAGTGACATATAGTAAATCGCCTCCTTGATATGACAGTGATACTCTTCTACATATGGAAAACAAGTAGGCAGTTACTCCTGTTAGTTGCACTCTCTTGTTTGTTAAAGTTTTTTTTTATTCCTGCAGTCCTCTTGAAGAGAAATTTTTTCCCACACTTCATTTGCTCAGCTAGTTCAAAGTAGTTTCAGCAGTCTCTGTTTTTTGGCTCTGTAGAATTAGTTCACAAATTGTTTCACATGTAAAACAGTCTAAAGAATGCTAAGTTTTCACTTGGTGAAAGTGGTTACTCTATGAATTTACTTGCTGTAGTGGCAGGTAGAGTCTGCTTGGGGTGATGGTTAGGGAGCTGAGGCAGCACAATCAATACCAAATTTAATCAATTATAAGCATAGGTAGGCCATTTACTCATATCCTTGTATGCCACTCACGGACGTGGCAGCCTTTGTTGCCAATAACTCTTTCTGCATAGAGTCATCCAGTTTCCATGTAGCTTTTTTGAGTGTAGTTCCTGAGAGGTCCTTTTGGCTATAAGCCAGATATTTTGGCTTCTTGAATGAGGAATGAGAGACAAAGGTTGGAATAGAAGTCTGGCAAAGATGTTTTTTTTTGTGGACTAGTGTTTTATATACAGCTGATACTAGAAGGGGGGGAGTTAGGAAAACTTTCTGCTCGAAACCTTCAATCTAGACTCACAGCAGTTATTGTTACTGAAATAAAATTTTTCTTTCTCTTCAGCCTTCCTGCCACTAACTCTTCCACTGGTGAGTAACTGGGGGAAATACCAGTGTACCACGTGGTTTTTATTTTTCCAAAGCCAGGGGATGGAGGAAGAGAATGGACAATTCTAGGCTTCTCAGTTGTATTTTCAGCACAAGCTTTCTAAAAGATGTCAGTTCTATGGGAAGTGCTGAGCAGCCTTCTAGAAATTGAGCCTTTAAGGAATCTCATTGGAAGTTCAAACCTGTTAGTTGCCTTCCTTCAGCAGTATGCAAACAGATTGTTTATGCATGAAGGTCAGCATTCTGAATAAGGAGTATTTTGCTTAATACTCCATCACAGATGTGGCTAGATTCAGCACTGGCATTAATAATAGAGGTAGCTGGTCTACTTGTATTGACAGAATGACCGCCCCTCCTCTGAGGCTTTGAACAGTCTTCCCTGTTTCTTATTTGAGAGCTGTCCTATCTTGATTGCCACTGTCCTTTGAGTGCTTCATACCTGGAGATTTACATACCTTGAGGTCAGGCCTCAAGATAGGCTGTCATTTATAACTGAAGTTACTGGAAGTAACTACTAATGGGAATTAACTGCTGAAATCTTAAAGCTAAGCTCACTTAGATCAAGTGTTTATACTGGTGAAAACTATCAGATTCTTACTTGTTCACTTCCTTAATTACATGTCTACTAAATGAGTTATTTTATTTTATTTAAGCTTCACAGGCACAAATAGATTTTTTATTTCGGGTAGGAAAGCATCTTGTTTGAATAACCTCACGTGGTGTTTTGATCACTGTGCTTTTGTGCTTTATATTGGATAGATGAAGTGAATGTGTCACATCTGTGTCAAGAAAACGTGTTAGCCTAGAGTCAAGGCAGATGGCTTCTGGTGCTGAGTGAAACCCTTACTGGAGCCTACCTGACACTGCTGCAGATAGTAACACAGCGGTTCTTTTCATCTTCTAGTTAACCACTGCTCACCAAAACCTCCTAGATTCATTAATTAATCAAATTAATTTTATTGTGGGGTTTTCCTCTTAGGTTATCGCTTCATCGCTTCAGGTGCAGGCCAAACAAATTTTCTTGTGTCAGGTAATTGTTCGTTCTTTCTACTTTTACAAATATTCTTGTCTCAATCCCAAATTTGTTTTTGCTTATAATTTCTTTTTCCTGCAGTTTGCATTTCACACATACACCACAGCATTCACCGTGTTGAATGCAAATGGCACCACAAAGGATGAGGTATGTGTTGATTTTTATTTTCAGCATCATCTTAATTGTACAAGACCACTTTGAACATGACTTACAAGTGTTTTACAAGTATCCTTATGTAGTAAGGTTTCTTCTGTCCTTAGGATAATTCACTTCAACAAAAACAACTCCTCTTCGGCGTGGGAGCCGTCTCCTATGCAGCGTTGATAGGTGTATGTATCTGCTCACTGCTTGTTTTCCTGATAAGTTCTCCTGAGGAGGGGTAGGCCCTGAGAGAATCACACTGCCATGTATCCTTCAGGACTGTGCTGTAATGCTCGACTCTGATGTCTTCCCATAGAACTATTGAAAACAAGAGTTTTCTTGATCGGAGAATCCCAGAATGGTTTGGGTTGGAAGGAACTTCAAAGCCCACCCAGTTCCAACCCCTGCCATGGCAGGGACACCTCCCACCAGCCCAGGCTGCCCAAAGCCCCATCCAGCCTGGCCTTGGGCACCTCCAGGGATGGGGCATCCACAGCTTCTTGAGGCAGCCTGTTCAGTGCCTCACCACCCTCAGAGTAAGGAATTTCTTCTGAATATCCATCAGCAAATACCTTGCTCAGCTTCCTCTGTTGTTTCCTCTTATGTCCTTTTCTGTATTTTTCTGCAAACTTAGTAACTGGGTGGCGGGAGGAAAGGAACAGAGTTTACAAACACACAGTAACTCACTGGGTTGCTACAGTTGCTACTGGATGTAGTGCTGTGGCAGATCACTGTCCGGCTCCGAACAGCTGGTGGAATCTGCCAGAATCCATGCTGGATATAGACAGCTCAGGCTGCAGAAGCAGCATGGCAATGACAGTACTGCTCTGGATGTGGGTTAATTGGCCTGCCAGGAGCACTAAGCAGCTGAGGAGCTAGGTCAGTGCTGTACTGGTAGAGGAATTAAACTTCCCTCAAGCATATTATGGGAATATGAAATTGTCCTGAAAATGCAGAGGTAGGAGTACACAAGTATGCCAAGTGTCCTGGCTGGGGATAGGGACGTCACAAGGCAGTTGGATGGATGTCTGAGGAATATTAGTCAGTAATTGTTCTCCTTTTTCTGTCTTTGTATCCATACTGCTACTTCCCTCTACATAATAACATTTGTTTTTTTTCCATAATATTTTATGTGCTTATATACAAGAGTGATTACAAAAACCTTTAGTAACTAGAGAGCATGTCTGTTTTGTTGAAATGTTAAGTAATTTGTTAACTTTTATAGATGGTATCTAAGTACTAAGTTTCAGGTTTATCTTCCTAGGCTCTTGCAGATACTGAAATATTGCACATAGAAGGTGCTTAATTTAATATATGGTGCTTGCTTCCTCCCGATATCTTAGGCTCTTCCGTTTATCTTCATGAACCGATACACATTGAAGAGCCCGTTAACACAACTAGTTGTCAAGAAACTTCTACCTGTTCCTCTTTTTGGTGAGTAAAAGGAAACTGTACATTATACAGATGATGTGAGGACCAAGACGGGAATGCAGCCTTTCCCCCAGACCTGTTTCCTTCAGTGTCTTTCCTGTGCTGGATTTTGCAGTGACCAGTACAAAACCTAGTCACAACACAACCCCCTCCCTTTTCTCTTCAGAACAAAGTACTCATGGCTTGTGCTGGCTGGCAGTGATTGAAAGCTCGGAGTGTCCATAATGATAAAGCACCTTTGGGGAGTGGTGCCTTAAAATCTTTAAGTTCGTAAAATGAGAATTAAGATTCCAGGTAGATTTTTATGGGGCAGTCCCTTCTTTAAGCTGCCAGGCTATTAATTTATGAACTGTTGAACTGGAAATGTAAAATGTGCATAATTATGAATGTTGTTATCAGGGTAGTCTCACTGGATCTTTTAAAGCAAAATCTTCTTTAATTCTGCAGGCTTGACGAGTGCCTTTACTGTGGTAGCAGTGAGAAGCCCAGAATTTGAGAATGGAATTGAAGTGATGGACAGGAATGGCAAGGTTTTAGGAGTGTCAAAAAAGGCTGGTGAGAAGGTAGGCAAGGGGGGGAGGCCTCTCTCAACTTGCCTTTCATTCCCTGCTTTGAGCTAAACATTATGCTCAGAGCAGGTGCTGTTTGCTGTACTGAATTGAGGAATCTCACATCAGGTGCTGAATCTTTGGGTGGGTTTGGACTAGTCTCTGGACCAGGTCTGACACCTGTTTTGTGTCTCTAAGGGCTGGCAACTTCCCCAAGCCAATACACCAAGTGCTGCAGATAACCCACAAGAACACTAGTACAGGCTTCTCTGCTTTCCTTTCACCTCAGAAGGAGGTGAGGCTCCTAGAGTTTCTTCTTCTGATGGTACACATCAGAGAAAAGCCCTCTGTTGTAAATAGCACATGCATCTCCTCTAGCAGGAATATCGTTACCCTACCAAAAAGTAATGTCCTGGGCTACAGCGTGCTGGTGCATTTTATCCTTGACCGGTAGCTGACCAGGCTGCTCTGCATTTGCTCCCTGCCCTGCTCATCAACATCCGCTGTAGAGCAACACCCACAGGAACTACAGCAAGGAGTCATATGTTACGTGCTGTCAGTGACCCCGTGTTCTGTGTTGCTGTCTAGAGGGGAGGAAATAGCTAGATGAGCATAAAGATCTGTGAACAGCTGGACAGAGAACTTTAAAATTTACACAGGATGCCCTGAAGGTGTGATGCCCAGAAGGTATGTCCAGTTGGAAACAGTTCAGCACAACTTTAAAAAAGCAAGTCCCCAGATTGTTGTGGTAGGAACACTTGATCTGGCACTGCTAGTACCACCTCCCTTTTTAAGGAACTCCTTAGTCACATATGGAGTACTTGCCACGTGTAGGAGTTTAGTTTTCACTGAAGAAGTAAATCCTCCAACAAATGATCTTATTCTTCACTTCTCTGTTGCTTGAAACTCCAGAGTATTAGGCAGACAAGTGCTCACAGAAATGGGGAGTATTTGAGGCTGTATGGTGCACTGCTTTAATGACTTTTTTTCTTGTCCCTCCCTCGAGGCCGTTAAAGAAACAGCATTGTCAAGAGGAGTCTTGTTTGGGACAGCATTCTTCCTGCCAGCTGTCCTTATGCACTTTGTGGAAAGGTAAGAGGGGACCACAAAGCAGCTGTGGGTGCCTGGTCAGTGGCTATTCTGATATTTGGTCTGGCTGTTGCTGCTTGCCACTTTTTTCTTGGTTTTGTGATTATTAATTGCCTTGGAGAGATGATTGTCTGCGAGGTTTCTGTAGGTAGTGTGATTCCTTTAGATAACGCAGAGAACCTGGTTGTGTCAGCATCTGTTTTGATGGTTTGCAGGAGGTTGTCTATAGCTGTGAGCATTTCTTCTAATTTCTTCACTTAAAACTGGACCCCAACTTCCAAATAACCTTCCTTATAGTATAAAAACATTTTATTGGTTTTACAACATTTAAAAACTTCGTATCATCAGAAGAATTCATTATATGCTGTATCGGAGATTTTTTAGCCTGCCCTGAGCTTTTGGAAGGAAGTGTCTGTTATATAAATTATAGAGGTAACTTGGCATTGCCTAAATCAATTTCCTATTGCATTTGTTGGCTTAAGGGTCTGCTGTTATCAGTAGACATAAATGAAGACATAAGATACATTTTTAAAAATGTATTGAGTAATAAATTTTCACACAGTGAAAGGTGGGATTGCCAAGGGGAACTGAATCTGAAAGGGAAGAGGGTAGTACATGAAAAATCTTAGTCCAGGGACTGAGACATTTCAAAACACTAATGTACCTTCTCTTCTTTTGTCGTTTTGAACTTGCTGGTTATTTTGTTAATCTTATATTCTCATTTTGGATCTGCAAAATGCTGCAGTTAAATTCAAAGTAAGGGGAAAGAACATGAAGTTAGGAGTAAAAACACAGGAAATAAGGAAACATCTTTAGGATTCGTAAGCCTAGGCTATTTTTTTTTTTTTGCAGTTTTGACGGCTAATGAATACTCTTTGTCTCACTGTCAGATTATTTTTCAAACCCAAACTGACATACTTTTCAATGTCTTGGACAGATCAAACTTTGCAAAAACTTCCCGTGCTTTGGCTTCAGTGAGAGTGCTTCTCATTACGTCAGTACTAGCAGGGATGCTACCAGCATCACTCAGTATGTTCCCACAGTGTGGTGAGGTAAGTCCTTTGAAAAAAAAATTGATTTAGGATTGTTGTTATATTAAATACTCATTTTGTACCTGTGGCCAGTGGTCTTAAGGCCAGCTAACAAAAACCAATAGGATTGAAATGGTCAGTGCATCTAAACTGGGGTAGGGGGGTGGCTGCTGAATATTCGCAGAAAATCATAGATAGGGCTTGTAGAATTTTCAGTGGTTTCTCTTACTAGCCTAAAACTTCAGACATCTTAATTTCTTATGGCAACAAGGGTAACCTGGATATAAATGAGACTGTTGAGAAATTACGTACTGCAAATTTGTCTGTTTTTTTCCCCTTTTGAGCTTGCCAATTGCTCAGCTGTCAATAGAAGCTCTCCTGGGTGAGTCACCCAAATACAGTGAACAGAGACAACAACAGTAATGCTCTGTTTAGATCTTCAGAGTACCTCTTAACTTTAAATACAACACATTTCTTCCCTTATGTTTGAAAATGTTAGAGAAGACGAAAAAAGTCCTATGAACTCCAAACCAAGAAACCCTCCAATCTCTTACACTCTCATCACTGAATAAATAACTTCAACTTGTGGAAAGTTCAATGCAGTGATGAGGACTTAACAGGTGGCTACCAGGATATGGTGGTGTTGATTGTCTTTTTCTGTACGTTTCAGATAAAGCGAGCAGACCTGGAACCAGAAATTATGTCATCTACAGAAGAAACGGTGTTATTCTACAACAGAGGAATTTAGAGACTGGCCTTAATACATAAATAAGGGCTCTGATTAAAGTGAATTCTGAGTGTCTCAACAGATTCAGTTGGCACACATGCCTGATTAAATCATGACTTTATGGTGGCATACACGCCACATTTGGTGTACAGTGCTGTGGCCTATAAACAGGCAGATTTTGCAAGCCCCAGCCCCCAGGTTATATAAGTTATATATAACCTATTAAGTTATATGTACATGTATATATAACTTCATGCCATAAACGATACTTGCGCTATAAAGAGCTGTTGTAGAACAGGGTTCCTCACAAACTCTGTTTTGTACACTTCCTCATGTGACTGATTTCTTAATAAAAAGAATGACTACTGAATACAAGATTTTATTTTTCCCTTGCTTTTGTTGCTGCTTTCCAGGAACACAGCTGATAAAGGCATTAACATCAGTAGTTCTTTGGGGAAAATCAAGCTGGCCCTTCACAGAAAACTTATTTTTATGTTTTACTGTATTTAGTAAGACACCCTGACAGCAATATGACACTGGTGATGTGTAGTTGTTTAAGAAACATTCAGCAGAGGGGCAGTCCAGCTTCACTGTTGGGCTGTGAGCTGACCATTAACACTAGGAGCTGAATTCAAGGGCAACCACAGATAAACTCATGGAAATTTCAGCTCAATTCTCTGTGGTTGTCTATAAAGTAAGTAAAGTGTTAGACAAATTTAGGAAGGAATGGGAAAACAACATGGAAGCCATTTTGCCTTTGCAATAAAAGTACCTGGGCATCCTGGTGGGCACCAAGTTGAGCTCATTTGCCTGCTCTTCTCTTCTCGTATCTGCTTTTGGTGGCTACTGGGCTATTTAGCATTTGGCTGAAAAGAACTTTGGCCTGGCCCAGTACAGATGCTTTTATTTTGTTTGCCTCAAAACTGAACTTTGGACCTCCTCCTGCAGGAACAACATCGAAGAAAGCTCCACAACTGTGGTAGGAGCCCCTGTGGTTTTGATAGTAGGGGGTCATAAGAGAGAAGGCCCCGAGATGACCGAAGCTGTTGTTTAGGCACTCTTAAGGCTCTGTGTGACGAGGATAAATACACTGATTAATGCAGTAATCACTTTCAGAGAGAATTTTACAAGTATAACCTATGAAATCTGTAATCATGAAATGTCCTTAGAGTGCAATAAATAGGTCGCTGCTATCCTATTGCAGAAGGATTAGATTTGTTCTCGGGGTGTGAGGAAACCACTGCTTTCCCACTCTGTTTGATCCTGACAGGAAGACAGCAGCACGGAGCAAAGTAAGGAAAAGCAACAGGGCTGCTTTCTTGCAGGAAAAGTTCCTGCTGTGCTTTTGGCACAAAACAAAAGCAGGAAGTAGGGTTTCGAGTCAGTTTGTGTGAGTTCTGCCTTTTTTGAGCCTTCCCCTAGCAACTCACTGCGGTGAAAGGTCAGGCCAAGATAGCGAGTAGGGGAACAGGAGCACGTCCTGGGGGCCTGCAGCTTCAGGGGAGCATGCTAAAGCTGTTCTGGGAAGGCAGTATGGATACAACCTGCAAGCTGCCAAAACAGAGTGGCAAAGACCTTGCACCGTCCTTCTGAAGGATCACTGTGAATTTTTAAAGCTGAATTACTTAATTCTTCTGTTATCCAGGCACAAATACCCCCAGTAGAGGGGGAGAGGTAAGAATAAACCCCCCTCCAAGCTCACAGCAGCACCAACTCCACAATGTGAAGTGTGCTGAAAGGTAGCTTCCATGGATGCTTATAAAAAGCAGATACATGAAAGGTTCATTTACAGCTGCTGTCGCAGCAGGGATCACTCAGCCTTGCCTCTGTGGGTTGTGATTTTAAGTACATAGCAAAAACCCACCAGGGCCAACAACAAAAGAACAGTTGTGCTGGGGCTGACCGAAGGTCTGCCTAGGCAAATGTCAACACCAGCAGCAGCCACGGGTAGAAGCAAGAAGAAAAGCTCACATGAGGCTCAGCTGTCCTGAGCAGGGAGGATGCTAGGAAGAGGGAGGCTCGTCCTGTTCCTTTTCCTTACGTACCTCCTCTGGCTGCTGGGGGACGTGGTGCAGAGGGTTAGGAGTAGCAGGCTTACAGCCTCAGCCTGCCCCTCTCAAACAGTGAGGTGTTTGTCTCCTTCAAAATCTTTAATAATGATGGTATAGCTAACATCCTACAGTTAAGTTCTCTAAAATCCCATTTCTCTGATACTCCTATTTCAATAACCTACCAAACACAAACCTGGGTAAGGTCTAATTCTATCCTCTGTACGCATTAATCGGTAGTACAATGATAACATAAGATAAATTCACCATATGAATTGTCATGGTAACTAGACAAGCTATAAATTCTCTGGCACCACACGTAGGTGCTTTAAGCAAATTGGTGTCATTACATCTCCGTGAGTAAGGCTTATGGAATAAGTCAGGTAATGATGCCTGGTATCACAGCTGCCCATTATCAAACTGTACCAGCTTCTTACTGCACACTCAAGTTGAATTTTTTTTTGTATTAAACACTGTTTAGTACAGTGTTTAATACTTTAATACACTGTTTAATACTGTCCTTCCAGAGTTGCTACACACATCTTTCCTTTCCCTCCTTCTCACAAATGTTTCTATTGCTAGGCAGAGTTTTCCAGCAGACAAAGGCAGGCTTCTGCCATTTAAACTGCCAGCCTGGGTGATCCAGCTGGTTCCCAAATCAAGGCAGGGAAAATATGCCGAGAAGGCCTGTCGTTCTGCATCTGGAAATGAAGTCAGGACGAAACCAGAACTGGAAGTATCTGCACCAGACACCTGGCAGTCCAGAGCGAGGGAACCAAGACTGGAACAGGCAGGAAAGCACCATGTCTGAGGGATTTACAGAGTCAGCACCTTTGGGAAAACCTTCCCCTTTGTACCTCGAAATAGCTCACCAACACAGCAGCCCAAGGCAGCTCTGCCTCCTGCCCCCAGCGCTGGTTGCGGCGCTAAGTGACAGCGTCTCAGCAGAGGAACCAGTTTGAGGTGTGGTGAGCTACAGCAGCTGGAAGCTTTCATCTTCAAGGAAAACACGAGTCTCAGCGCACTGCGTTACGGCAGCAGGTCCCCACCCACCCCGCCACTCCCATGCTCGGATGTGTTGAGATGAAAGCGTTTCCTCACCTGGAGCTGATGTCCCTGCGGTATCCTACAAGCCTAAACCACCGCCGCGCTGTTTGCCCTGCAGGACACGGGATAGGCGAGGAGGGAACCCTGCTCAGCTCTGTAGCTACTTCCCTGCCACACAGCTAGCAACACCGTGTGCTACAGAATTGCTCAGACAAGGCCTCTTGCCCCTTCTTTAGGGTCTCCTCCCAAGTCCCACCTCATTCTTGACTCAGCCACCGCTTTGACAGCAGCCTAGGGAAGCCAGAGTCTGTTGTGAACTTCCTACACTTCGCTTTGTGACTTGGTTTTTACATAGAAGTTCATCTGCTTCACATGACACCTCACAGCACGCCAATCCCAAACCAGCATTAGCCCATTTGGTAGCTGGGGAACCAGGGCAGTCAGAAGTTAACATCAGAAGCAGCTGGGAGATCGAAGCTGGACGCCGCTGGGCATCCTGCACCACTTGTCACCACGTTACTCTATGCTGCTCTCATTCGGAACATCCGCCTGACACCTGCCTGCAGAGGGAACAAGGAAATCCAGCTTATCCCGAACCCCCGAGGGTGACAGCACTTGAGATGACACAGTCAGCCTTAAAGCACTAGCCTAATTTCGTTAGCCAAATTGTAACAGAAGGGATCGGCTGCTCATCCTGCTCCCCTTTGCAAGCTTCTTTGTTCACTGCCTTCCAGTTTCTGCAAGCGGAGTGGAAATCTTACAGGCATCCCACCAGCTGGTGGTACCTACAGGTATCCCACTAGCTGAGATGGGCAATCCGTGAGGCAGAGAGCTAGGGGAGTACTTTTTTCCTCACCTCCAGAACCTTTTTCCTCACCACAGGAAGGAGCAGAGCTGCAATTCTCAGAGCAATGGAATGTCTTGCTTTCAGCTAAGTGCCGCAGGCCTTTCGGAGGCATGTCTCTTAGCACGTCAACAGGAACCTTCACGCATCGTTTCATATATGTCCAAGAAAAGAAAGGCAGCAAGGTGAGAAGGTAGGAATGAAAACTTGATTTTACACAGTCTTTGCTTTTAGGAGGAAGAAAGGATGTTCCTTGATTTTGCAAAACCAACAACAAAGGCTCAGCTTGAGGGCATCCCAGGGAAGGGGAATGAGAAATAAGCTGAAGCTTTTCTCTGTCCTGACCTTCCAGATTTTTGTTTTATTCTAGGATGTTTTTGAGAGGAAACAGTCATTGAGAAAATATGAGAGCATTAGGACAATCCTTTCAATCTACTGAAGCTGAGGGAGTGAGGGAGGCCAATACTTCTTTTACAGTATTGACAAGACAATCAGCACTGATGACAAAACTGTTTGAACTGGTAGCAGCAGTATTTTTTCAACATAAAGATCAAGCTCTAGCTTAATTCAAAATCCCATTATTGCAAAACTGTGAGCTAAGGCTTGTGACTCAATCGTCACAACTACTCAGGAATAAATTTACATGAATTACAGGGTAGGCTGTTCAGGATTCTTTTTAATAGGCATAAGCATGCTATGAGTCGAGTTCCTTAAGTGCAAAATTACAGTTCATTTGTGTCACACGAATGTTAGAACACAAGATCTAGCACTGAGGCTCCTCCACTTTTAAGAAAACAGAAAGCAAAAAAAGCATCATTCAGTATTTACTTTGTATCTGGGCTTCTCTGCTTTTTGTGGTTGTCTCTCATACCCATACTACCTAATGACATACACCTGAAGGCTTTTTGTTAAAAAGAAACCATTGCATTTCTTCACAGTTACAAGGTGACAATAAGACAGCTGATAGAAAGCATGGTCAGGTTTTTCTGGGGGACAGACTTCAGTTTTGGTAGGCTTCAAGGTAAATCCTGAACACAATTTTCCGCACAATTTGCTGTTCTGCTATTCCAAATGTTAGAAAATCCCCAAACAGAAGCAGCAGTACTGAAGAATTTCCCATTAATGGGAAAAACAATCCCTCCTGTACACCCCCAAAATAATTCCACACCACATTAATGGCCAAATACAGAAAAAAAATGCACTTATAGGCAAATGATGGCAATTGCAGAATTTTTCTCAAAGAAAACAAAAACATTCTTCTGTGTACAGAACTGAAACTGCAGAGTATATGTTTAAAGTGGATTTTACAACCCTGAAAATAGGGGATTATTCTGAGGCAGGTTGGTTTACTGGCTGTAAGAGCTAGCCATTTCACAGATGGGTGCCACATTCCTTGTCCACATTGTAAAATAGATATTCTCACCGGATGACACATAGCAAAAGGACAGCCCTTTTTCAGACTGCTACTGCTTGCACACTGATGAGCTCCAACAATTTCAGAATAGCAAACAGCCAATTATTTAACAATATAAATATTGATTACTAAAGTTTTAATCATAAGTATAAAATCTCTATGTAAAACCACACGCTAAAGCCTCTCTGTACAAAGGCCAGGAAAAAAGGTTATTTTTTCTTATAACAAAGTGCTATGGCAGAACTGACTGATTTTTGTGAACATTTCTGAAGAAATGCAGATTGCTTGGCTCAGAGTGTTTCCCTACAGAGAATCTAAATTGTTCTCAGAAGATTACAAAGCGGTTAGTTTCAGGCCGCTCAATGAAAGAAAAAATCTCTTGAGTTACAGCTATGCAACCAAACAAGTAGGAATGTTTTAATTTTCTACAAACCATCCTAGTTTTCACTGTTACTTCAAACGTTCCCACCTCCATGTAGCCTACACCAAGCACCATCAGACAGCACCCGTGCTACAGCTCCAGCAGTGTAAGAAGCTGGTGCCCCATCTGTGGAACCAGCCATTTGGACATTTCTGCTCCATTAGGCTTTAACTAATCTCATTTTCTATCACATGGGTCGGGAGCTAAAGGCCAGATATCTTCTCAGATGAGAGCCCCAACAGCTTGTTAACTGACTCCAGCTGTGAAGCAGCACTTGTCTATGACCTCCTAGGAAGCCCTGATTTAAATATACTAATCCTGTCCTCTTTTTCCTCTGGCAGAGGCATGGGACGGAGTGAAAGGGGAACTTATAAGGCAAGAGTCCAAGAGGTGCTTAACTCTGACACGAGCTTTAAAATACCTCTTCCTCTATATTGTAAGGCTACCATGTCAGATTGTTCCCAGACATCCTTTTTTACACCTAGACACATTCAAGTAGAAAGAAGAGAACTTTTCCATTTATTTGGGATTTCCAGGTCTCAGACAGTCCAGAAGAGCAGTATCTGACCACCCGACGTACCTGGAAGCCCAGAGTGAGCACTCAGACCAACAAGGTGTTCAGTGTATCCCTGTAGACTAGCACATCCAAAATGTGTTGGCTTTGCAGCAGACATGCTGCAGCCTGTGTTCCAGACACGAGGAGGGCAGGGCAGAGTAAAAAGAGAGCTGTCCGACTTCTGGACCCTGCACGACAAACGGCCACTATAACAACGCCTGGCACAGCCTGGACACACGTGCCCATGCTACATGTAGACACACCCACACTGTCATACGAAATACGAGAGCCTTATGTACAAAGTTACGGCTGGGGAAAGATAGTGACACCAGGAACGTTCCTAAATACGCCTCTGTATGTTCCAGGTCAAGCTCCGATATTCTGCATTAATACATGGTAAGTATGGCATTCACTTTACACCTTACATTTTCCCATACAAAAATTGGGTGTTCCTATTTGTATGGCAAAGACAGTATTTTTGAACTGGTCCACAACACCAAAGTGCATCAAAATCAGATTTTAAGCATTTGTTCAGCAGCTGCTAAATGAAAAAGGAAGTTTTCTGTAGCTGGTGGAAATCGCTTTTGTTTCAGGGCCTCAGAGTTAAGGGTTGGTTTTTCATTGCCATCAGAAACTTCAGTGAGGGAAGCTAAAGTAGCCAAGATTTCTTTTGTCTTCAGAGAAATATCCTTGAAGAACAAAGAAACAAGCAACCATGAATATGGCATTAGGTATTACATCATTTTAACACGCATTAAAACAATATAAACAAACAAACAAAACAATAAGAAACAAAAAGAAAATGGGAAGTAAATGGTTAATTTTGAACAAAAACCCCATACGTTTTATGGCAAGTTAGCAACAGCTCTTCAGTCTACTCTTGGGCAATGCTGAAGAAAGTTGCATCTGACTGAACACAGCTACTCCACAGGCCTCTCTCACTGGCTAAACCGAGCTTTTCTGACTCAGCTGTTTGTTGTGAAACACGTAATGATCTATTTGATGGAAGAGGAAGTGAAAAAAGCATCGTCCTTAAAAACATAAATAGATCAGTCTTTTATAGTGGAGAATCCATATCTCAGTGGGACTTTTTCCAAAGGTACTGACAGTACTATTGACAAAGGATCGAGCAAAATGCATGCTCTGTAGAAAACAATTGGGAAATCAATTTTAGCAGAATTCTTCTATTCAGTGCAAATTCTGAAGTCTCTTCAGCAATGTGGTTACCCAAGAGATAATACAAATCAAATAGGTCACCCTTAGAACCATATGAAGAATAAAAATGCTCATTTGTAAAAAGGTAGAGAGTATAATACATCGACTCGGCTCCAATGATAATCTTCTTCCTGCTCCCCCCACCCATGTGAGATTTTAGCTGATAGAAGTAATTCAGAGAGATTTAAAAGTAAAAATAAAAATTAAATTCACCTTAATGACTTGGCTGTCTGATTTATCTGGATCTTCTGCAGACTGAACAATTAGTTGTCCGATTTCTTTGTGAAGTTTTCCCATTGTCATTGCCTCTGAGTAAGAAAATACATAGATTCATGTAAAATGACCACTCCCACGTTATCTAGAAATGTATATGAATAGCAAGCCAAAACAAAGCGTCCTCTCTATGACTGCCATTTGGTATCTGTCAGTAACCTGACAGAGCAGCAGCCGTGCTGTCACAGGCCGGTGATCTACCTCTAAGGCAGCCCTAAGCAGTCTCCAAGTATTTCATGCAATGTTCTTCTAAAGATTCCTGTGGTATCTCTGAATCCAGTAACCCTCAGCTGAATGTCTCTCCCACCTAATTGTTGACCATGAATGTTCCAAAATCTCAACAGTGCATTCATTGGTAGCACGTCTTTCCCAATTCCAAGTTTCACCAGTCCTCCCAGGTCTCAGTAAAACAGGAAGACGGAAGCTTCCATATTGCCTTTTCAGAACCAGGATGGAAAAAGGACCAACCTGCAGCAAGGTTCAGCAGTTACTGCCAACTCTGAAACAAACAGCCCCCAGATCCGAAACATGAAAAGCAACCAACCTTTTACAAGAGGGGAAATGGTGATCTCACTGTCTGCCAAATTCACGTACACATCGTAGAGGTCTGGTCGGCTGTTCACTTCAGAATCTGTAAATCCAGCAATGTAACCTGGAAAGCAGAATTTTGAGAGGATTATCAGACAAGAGTAAAATCTTCATAAAAACAAAAGCAAGATACTGCTTTTGTTAAGAATCACATTCCTAAAGTCTGTTCAAAGAGTGTCTGACTCATTGGATCCAAAAGGTTACTCTCTTGTTACTGTTAGTCATTCAATTAACATTTCCAACAGAACTCTTTACTTCTGAGGAGCTTAAAAATCAACTTCCAAAATTGCCTTGAATGTAAAGTCTACAGGTGATTAGGAGCCAGAGACTACACTGGCAGCAGTCAGAATAGAAATTTGGAACTTTAGAGTTAGGAAATGAAAAAAAAAAAAGAAAAAAGAAAAAAAAAAGTCCTAAAAATGAAGTACCAGCTGCGTGTAAAAGTCTGGAAACAAACAGCTTATCTAAAGTGAGTTGCTTCTGTATAACACCAATGTTTTTATTCTCTCTGATCAAGACATCAAAAAAGTTCCAAAGTTTCTTTACACCTGCAGTTAGACTGATGAGGATCCACCCAGAAACACCAGATTAAATAGTTATCTTCTAACATATTTATTATTGGCTTTTTCTAAACAAAATTATGTGGTTTGACTTGGCACAATAGCACTAATAGCAAAATAACCACTTGTGCCACAAAGAGCACTGGTGGAAGACATCTGAACAATTAAAAATGAAATTCCATTTTGATTGTGTTTTGATTAATAAATCATCACTACCTGTACAGGCTTTTAAGGCTTCCACTTCCTCTTCATTTAGATGTACGTACGAATGAAGAATTGACCAGTCCTGTCGATGCCACACTAAAGCAGGCAAAGTCCTAGGGAAATACAACTAGTACTTTACACACAGCAGACTCTTACCTGTGCTAATTAAAGTTTCACAATATGAAATGCAATTTATAAGGAAGAATTAATATGTTTAGGTCTCACTCAGCATGAGTACACACAAACTACAGAGATTTTTGCTATGAGTGAAAGAATTCATCACTCATGCTACAGTTAATTTCTCTCGGTTGATGTAGCACAACAGCTAAATTGAAAAGAGGGACTTAGCAGGATTTCAGTAACGATACTTAATAGTTGTTTGTTTTTTTTTTCAACAAAATATGGGCACTTCATTCAATGAGGGTTCAAGATTTGTTGGACTTTTGGGAGTAGGTAGGGAGGGTGGGATTGACAAAGTCATGCTCTACCTGGTAAATTCCTGGATGGCTTCTATTCTAGGATGATATACCACAATTCTCTTCTTTAACATCAGTGCTGTATATAAGATAACTGTTTCCATTCCAAACTGAGATACTATATCTAAAAAAAGAGGGGAAAATTATTTTATAGAAAATAAACATGCTGATTTTTTTTTTTGAAGAAGAAGAAGCTTAACAGCAACACAGATTACACGCTATTTACTTGAAGAATACATGAAAAATTGATTATAATTTACATAGTACAAAAGAAATCAGAACGGAGACTTCTGATATTAACCTTTAATGGACCCAGCAAGGTAAGCCTTCCGAGCATCAAAGTCTTTGCTGAGGAAAGATCCATTTTCTTCACTTTGGCAGACCCCCTTTGTAAGGACTGCAATGTAACTCTCCATCATTTTAACTGGACTCCCATGCTTCAAGTAGATTCGCAGACCCCCTTTGTAAGGACTGCAATGTAACTCTCCATCATTTTAACTGGACTCCCATGCTTCAAGTAGATTCTGTGTAAAAAGAAAGAGTCTGTTTTTTTTTTTGATTGTAACCAGGACCAGCAGGCACATGAAAAAAAAAATAAAAGGTATCACAAATAGAATCTCTTTGGCAAGCACTCTTATTTTGGACACCTGGTTGAGGTTTTAAATACTAAAATGGGAGTCTTTAGACATGCACACAAAACTCATCTTTTAGAATGAACACCTAACCTGTATTTTTATTTGAGCATCCTATTGTACAAAGGAATGAATGTTTACCGTAACAGAAGCATTATAACACAAAGGTGTTAGCAGGTGCCCAGACTAAGAATTCTTTGCAGACTTGGAAGGTAACTGCTTTACAAAAAACTACTACAGAAACTCCTGTTAATACACACAGACCACGGGAACAGTTTTTCACTTATTATTCAAGTACCATTAGGCATCCTTCTGTACTGTTTGCGAAATGATGAAAGAAACATATGCCTTTAACACTCACTAAAAACAACCATACTTTTAGCTATCTTCTAGACAGCAGAGAGAGATCACAGCCTATTTTACAGGTTCCCATACTTCAGGAAGCACTCAGCTCTCAACTATCTGCTTTTCATTTTAGCCAGATACAAAGTTACATCATACTTGAAACTTGTTTGCCATTTTTGATAGAGGAATCCATCCTGGACTTGGAAAGAAGCATTAGCTTATAAATCAATACCAAAGTGATACACATCTAGTCTAAATATTTCTGGTATCAGCACCAACCTCTTCCCAAACATTTCTACCTTTTAAAGACAGTTTCAAAGAAAATGAGCATGTTTGTGTGTATAGTCAGAAGCCTCTGTTGGTAAAACACACTGGGCACACAGCATTCTTCCAACCCTTATGAGCTCATGACAACAAGCTCAAATCAATCACAAATCTAGGGTTTATACAATCTGATTCAGTATGTAGGGCTGAATTTCCAACAGATTGTTAGACAAAATGCAAACACAACAGAATGACATTTAATCTTTTGCCTTGGTAAGATCAAAATGTGTACACAGCACCCAAAGAAGGCTTTTATACAGACCTACAGAGTATCCTAGAGAAGGCTGCGTATTTCTCCGGGTTGAAGTCTTTGGCTGTCAGAACAATGGAGAAGTGGGTCACCTGGGCAAGACACACACAGAAAAACACACAGCTTCTTTACTAACCCCATAAGGACAGTGCTTGTTACATTACTGAACTTACTGCAGCACCCAGACCAGATGCTTCAATACAAAGAAAGTGAGTTGCAGCAGGTCTGAGTTACTAACTGCAGAAAAATTCTGGCTAATGGATTTCTGATGCAACTCACTTCCATTGAGTCAGATCTAGTATATATCGTCCTTTGCTTAATGCAGTATATACACATTGCTTTCCTTTAATGTCACGAGATCAGTTTAAAGGAGAAAAAATCATTTTTCTTCCCCACAGTGGGTAACCAACTTCCAGAATTTATTGTCAAAGGAGGCTGTACAGGCAGACAGCACCAACATGTTCAGAGAGAGACTGGAAACAATTCAAGGACAACAGGCACACAAACAGAAATATTCTTTAACTTCCTGAATTAAATGACGGCTGGGACAGTGTGAGGCTAACAGTCTGCAGACTATGACCAAGCTCACATGTCTTCCTTAAATAGCATCTCCTACTGTCACTGAGACAGAACTGGACACATTTTTACACTTTAAAGATTCAAAGGAGATATGATCCTGGAGCAAGGAAAGGCAAGCAATATTCTTCTGTGGGTATGCAAAATTACCACGTAGCTCTACTGCTTAACAATGCAATAAAATACAAAAAATGTATGAACAGAAGAGACAACTTAATGAGTGTTATAACAGGGCAGGAAAGTAAAAGGTAAAAATGGATATGTGGTCTTTCAGTCATCAATGCAGTGGCAATGAAAGTGCCTCTGCAATTCAACTCTTTGGAAAAAAAACATTTGCTTCCATATGAAGAAGATTTGAACCATATGAAAGGCCCTTTGTAAAGCTTTTTTGATCAGAAAAAGACAGTGAACTTGAAATGCAAAATAAGTAGACATAATGGTGTGAAATAGGGTCTCCATTTTCATACTCATTACCCAGTTTGGATTCTGTGTATCTCAATGCATTTCCTGCAAACATAACTGATAGACATCATGGTGAAAACTAAAACACTGGGATCTGTTAGGCATCTGGGTAGAAGTTACACATGTATTCTCAAATCCCTTCCCTTTATCACAGCACATAATGGCAAAATGCCATTTAAAGCCAAAGAAACAAATGCCAGAGGATGCTCCCCAAAAGTCTTCCTTAGACTCTGCTGGAAAGGAAAGGGGCCAGGTCCTACCTTTTTCAAGACCGGCGATTCTTGAACTTCCACAGTTGTGATGTAGAACCACGACCTTTTGTACTGGCCGAACACGAAGGTATGAAGCAGTTTGTTCTCGTCCGTGAGGCAGCTTTTCCGCAGCAACAGATCCCGCAGCTCCGCTGTCACGGACGGATAGCACCAGACCCACAGCACATCGCCACTCGTGTCTTTCTCTGTGGTGGAAAGATGTTCACCGTGAGCATGCCGAACAGCAGCAAGGGAATAAATGGAGTGGTAAATCAGGCCGGTTTTGCTGCAATCTGATTCCAATTCCACCTCACAATGACCAGCTCAAACACTACATAGCACCACTTGTGCTGCAGCTGTGGTTTTTTTTTTGGTAAATGTTAATAAATCTCCCCCGGGAGAGCAGGAAGGCACGACACACGACATATTCGCGAGGTTTCTTGGTTTTCGCCTCAAATCTCCTCCCCCAACCCCTCTCCCCCCGCGGCCCCGGCCCTCACCGATCAGCCCCACGGCAAGCAGCAGCTGCGCCTCCGGCTCGGCCATCTTCCGGCCCCAGCGCCCTTCCGCCCGCCGCCTCCACCCCACGCTCCGCCCCGGCAGAGCCTGAGGGGCTCCGGGGGCTGCGGGGGGCTCCTGGCCCGGCATGGCTCGGTTCGGTGCCACATAGCCCGGCACGGCTCAGACTGGGGGTACTGAGGGCAGCGGGGGCCGCCCCGCCGCGCCCCGCCGGCCGCCATTTGCTGCGTGTGCGCCCCTCAGGGGCCTCTGCCCCGGCACCCGCTTCCCGGCCTCGTTTCCAGCGGCTGCTGGCAAAAATTAGCCCTGGCCGTTGCCATGTTCGGTTCCTTAAATATATTTCTTTTCTTTTCCGTGTCTTTGTAAGGCACAGGATGCAATTTACGCTGAACGTGATGCAAAATGAGGCTGCGTTGCCCACAGACTCACCTTTAGAAGTTGCACCCAACACCTACTGCTGAGCAGAGCACAAAACGGCCTCGCAAGTTACCAAGCTAAATAAAACAAATAGAAGCTTGCTTCTGCCTAGAGACAGACTGATTAGGGCAGGGAATTTTCATAAAGCGTAACAGCTGTCCCTGAATAACCCTGAGTAACTTCATTTGGGAACAGAACCATCTTGTTTCATAGCTTGGATTAACAAGTAAACCTGAATGCTGTATATGGAGGCCACAAATATCACTAAAAGTGCAGAGCAGCAACACATTAGGAAGATAATTTGCCAGACTTCTGACATGCCTGGGATAACTCCAGGAGTGTTGGAAGCTGCTGAAGAAAATGTGTAGGCCTGGCAGAGGCCAGGTCTGTCAGGAATCATGCCTGGCTACAGAGAGTGCTTCAGGGGGTTAATAATGGCACAAACTTAAAGTATGTGTGTTTAAAAAGGCATGAGAAGTTAGATTGTTAGGCCTTCTGGTGTCAAACTGTCTGAGTGAAGCCTTGAGGGCCTTCAGGAACTTTGGAGAGATTTAAAAAAGTGCAATGGGTTTCTGAATAACAAATACTGCGATTAAATAGAAATAATCAAATGGTAGCCCACTGCTAGGGTTCAGGCTCTCTGCGGAGCAGGCTGCGAAGCCTTAGGGTAAGCAGCAGCTGCGGTGGCACCGGCACTGGTGGCCTTCAGCTGCCAGCAGGTTGCCACTCGACCCAGGCGGTGCCTGACACCCATCTGACAGACTGATATATTAATTTAGTGAATGCAAGAAAGTTTTGTTTTTCTGTTCAGCAATAAACCACGCTTGCAAGCCAACATGAGAAGTAAAATTTTAAACGTAGTGTATAATGGTTATGAAGCTTGCAGCAGCTGCTGTTGGGTCGATATCAGTGACCTCTGCAGAGGTGCGTGCTTCTGAAGACTACAGAGCACAGCATGCTCAATGCCTTAAACTAATCCATGAACATCAACTAATCTAAAATATCCCATTAGTCATAGATTTGATTATTGCTGTCCTATTTGTTACACACATTGTGGGACTTTTGGGTGCAATTTGTGTATTTTCGCGTTACTTCCAAGTCAAAAGACAGCTTCTCAGCGAGGAAATACACAGGTAGCCTGGAAAACCCACCCTAACAACAAGCATTTATTACAGAATAACCAAGACTGGCAGGCACCCCCACAACCCATCCATCCCCTTTTCACCACGCCGCTCCCCACCCCCGTGCGCGCTCCCGCCCGTTTGCGCGGCCCCGCGCGCCTCCCCCCTCCCCTCCCCTGTCCGCCCCTCCCCTTCCGGCGCCGCGTGCCGCCCGCCCGAGCCCGGAGCGCGCCGCCGCCCTGTGAGGAGAGGCCGCCGCCATCATGCCGGTGTACTTCCAGCGGCCCGAGAACGCCCTGAAGCGGGCGAACGGTCAGTGCCGGGCCCCCCCCGCTCCCTCTGGATCCCCCCCAGCTCCCCTGGGGTCGCGGCCGGGTCTCGCTGTCCCCGCCGGGCCCCGCTCTGCCCCCGTTTGGCGGCGCTGAGGGGAGGCGGCGGGGCCCGGCCGCATGGCGCCGGGTGAGGCCTCGGTGTGGAGCGGGGCCCGGCCGTGTGGGTGCCCCCCCCACTCCTCCTCCAGCAGCCGGGCGGGCCCCGTGAGGAGCCGGGGGGCAGCGGGGGGGCTCCGGGAAGCCGAGGCCGGGCTCCTGAAGCCGCCTGGCCTGGGTCCTGTGGGGCCGGCACGGCTCCGGCCCGGCTTTTCCGTGCTCGGGAGGCGCCTCCGGCCCCGGGGAGGGGAGGGAAGGGGAGGGCAAGGAGGCCTCGAGTGCGCCGCCGGGATGAGGGGAGCTGTGGGGACGGCGCTGCCGCCTGCCTCGTGCTTCGGCCCTGCACAAAGCCGGGCTGAGCGTGCTTATCGGCTGGCGCCTTCACGGGTAAATACACGGCGTTGGCGCTTTTTTTATATAGCGTCCTATTCTGAGCGCTTAGGAGAAGCATTTCGGCTCGTCGTTGGTACGGGGCTGCTTGTAGGGTGCACGCCTAGACAGCCAAAAATTACAGAGGTTGTACGGTAGGGTGTAGGGTAGTCTAGGGATTACACGTAATTCAGCGACTATCTTAAAAACCATTAAATACTGAATATTACATCTCAAGATTCCTAGAATTCATTGTATAACCATTCCTACAAACATCAAAGATAAAAATATAAAAAAAGGCACATCACATCCAGTGCTTCCAAAAATAAAGTTGTGCTTTCGCAGTCCTTTTACTATAAAAAATGCGTATACAATAGTACGCAACCATCCGTTCAACTAAAGAATTCCTGGGCAGGGAAGGTTCCTGCTTGCCGAGGAAGTCACAGCGTTGGAGTGGCTTTAAATTGCCCTTTAAATCTGCTGTTACATTTCTGATTTCCTGGTACTGAAGAGCAGTGTTAAATTCACATCTTTTGTGCTGCTGCACATCTGTTAAACCTGAATGAGTTGAAGGAGTGGGCTTCAAGGAGTGGAAGTGAAGGAAATGTTTTCCAGACAAGCGCTGATGATCCCACGCCGCAGTAGACTGAATGGAAAACACGGCAAGCTGGGTCAAGTCTCTGTGGCCTGCAGGGGCTCAGCCTTGTTGCTGATTTAGATACCTTTTTGCATTTCAAATGGTATAAAGTAGAAATATGAGAAAATATGAGAAAAAATGTCATTGACAGCTATTCCAGGGTTAATGCTCTTACATTTGGTCTGTTACAATTCTTTCGTTCCATAGCCTACACGTCCCTGTGCCTTACAGAAGGAGACACAGTGCTGTGTTTGACTCTTCAGGTTCCCTTTGTGCGTGCTTTTACTACAGTGTCTGTTAAATTAGCCGTAATTATTTGATGTTCTGGCAAGAACTTGCTTGGCCAGAGTTAATTAAAAGTTTCAGCCCAGTATGAATTAATGTTGTGCTTTGTCCAGTTAGTTATCGACCACTGCGAGCTGCGGTGCTTGGAAGGGCCTGGCATTGTTGCAAGATTCAACTTGCCTTTCAGGTTCATTTTCATAAATAAAACCCAGTAAAGCTCAGCAGTAATTGCCTCAAAAGCAGCACTGAGATAGAATAGCAGTTTACATCATAGGATGGAGGATAGCTTTATTAAAACTCCCTTGGCGAGTTTAAAACAGTGCCAAATGCTGTCACGTTGCAGGCTTATTTATCTTTATATGTGACTGTATTTTTTCTTTAAAGGAACTTGCTCATCTTACGCAAGCTCATTATTTACTTAAAGTAGGCCCCAAACACTTGATAGTGTGGTCCTTAAATTACATTACTGCTGTTTTCAAAATGCAGCATTTAGCCATGTTTAACTTCAGTTCTGACATTCTAAAATTTAAAACATTTGTTACAGTTTTTTTCATTTTTTTTTTGTGGAGTATGACGAGGACAGTACAAAAAGCTCCTCGTGGTCTTTGAAGTTCATCTGTGTGCCTGAGCACCTTCAGCAGGCTCCGACTTTCTCCTATCCTGCCGCTGTTTCTTGAGGAATGCAGGCACTTCCAAAATACTTTGTGGAAAGTGCGAACTCCATTCCTCGTTAAGAATACGCTTACCTTTCTTTTTAGTTGTACGCAACTTTATTTCCTCCCCCATTCCACCTCCCTCCCTCCTCTCTCTCTATCTGTAACCTGTTTGTTTCCCATTCTCAGCATTCTTCTGTCTTGCTTTTTGTGGCGAATGCCTTTAATGTAGGCGTTCAGCGTGTGTGTTGGTAGGTGGCTGTGCTGCTTCACGACATGATGTGCTTGTGGGTGGTTTGCTCTATTTTGTACGGAGCAGAACATGCGGTGTATCACACAATCACAGAGCGGTTTGGGTTGGTGGGGACCTCAAAGCCCACCCAGTTCCACCCCCCTGCCATGACAGAGACCCCTGCCCCCAGTCCAGGCTGCCCAAAGCCCCATCCAGCCTGGCCTTGCACACCTCCAGGGCTGGGGCAGCCGCAGCTTCATGGGGCAGCCTGTTCAGTGCCTCACTGCCCCCATAGACAGGAGCTGCTGTGATGCTGACAGATCCTGTTGGATCTGTACTGTGAGGCTCGTGGTGGGTGTTTGTTGTCCTTCATGATGAAACTGGCTTTAAAACTGGATGCACGTATTTTATTAATATGTATGAAGTGCCTAGTCATGCCTTGATGGATGGAGAGACACCTCTGCCACCCCAAAACTTGCATGCTGATGGAGAGGTCTGTGTTGGTTTGGCAGTTACACTGTTGAAAAACTGCCCCTGCAGTTGCATCTGCCAACTTTTTGGTATAGCTAGGTAAATCAAACCATCAATGGAATTTGATTAGAGCTGATGAAATTCTAAAAGGTTGCAGTATTAATCATAATAGCATGTATCTCCTAGTTTGCGACTCCTCTGCTAATTAGATTTTACTTTCAGAATTCCTTGAGGTTGGCAAAAAGCAGCCTGCCCTTGATGTTCTCTATGATGTTATGAAAAGTAAGAAACACCGAACATGGCAGAAAATCCACGAGCCGATTATGCTGAAGTACCTGGAACTCTGTGTGGATCTCCGCAAGAGTCATCTGGCAAAGGAAGGGCTGTACCAGTACAAGAACATCTGCCAGCAGGTAGGGCTTCTGAATCCTTTCTTTGTTGTTTGTAGCAAGCCTGGTTTGTGTCAGCTGATGTGATCTAAATGTAACTGATCAGGCTTGACTCAGAATTAATCTGCTCTTTAGATGTTCCTGTTTTTTTTTAGCGTTTACATCATAAATATTTGCTGCCTGTCCAGGGGGGAGATAACTTCACATGTTCTGCCTTTGGCGTAGGTGAACATCAAATCTTTGGAAGATGTTGTTCGAGCCTATTTAAAGTTAGCTGAAGAAAAAACGGAAGCAGCTAAGGAAGAATCCCAGCAGATGGTACTGGACATAGAAGACTTAGATAACATTCAAACTCCAGAGAGGTAGGAGGCCTGGCTTTACACTGTAAGCACTTGACAGCAAAGTATCCTTATTTTTGTGTTTATAGAGCACTGACTCTACGATTTCTAGATTTTTGATGAATGTTCTGAGTGTATATATTTGAATATATATATATATATATATACACGCACACATAAAGACAACAAGGAAGACTGTAAAGACAACAAGACTACATTTTGACATTCTTCAATTGAGACTTTATGTGGTTTTTGTGAGTAGTACACCTGAACAGCAATTTCCCAACTTAGTTATTAAACTATAGCTTTTGTGTTGATTTACGAGGTGCATGGTGCAGTTAAATGACTAATATCATGCTGTCAGATTATCTAAATTTTCAACCCATGTTTTTATTTTTATGCACTTACTTTCCGTGTATTTTAATGGCATTATGGAAGTGGGTTTTTTTAAATGCCTTGATGTCAGCAGAAGAGACGATGTTGGAATTTGCAAACAGATAGGGAACTTCCTGAAGTAATTGGGAACGAAAAAATAAATAGAAGTGGAAGCTGACTAAGGGAGTAAAGGAGAAGATTCACTGTAATGACAAGTCAAGTACCTGTGTAAAGAAAACGCGGGCTGGATGTTTTACTGGCAAGGGTACGTAATAGGTGTTACGTGGATACAAAGTGCTTTCTGGTGGAGCACGCAGGAGACTTGTAATCTAAAAACACAGCTGGAAATGACCATGGGTATGAGGGATATAACGGAAGAGAAGAACTAAATGTGTAATTTCAGTGTTACATGCTGTGCTAAAGGAACGTTACGAGGGTGAGACATATTTCTATCTGGGTGCTGGAAGAAGGCAGAAGAGTCAAGCTACTGGAGAAGACCTAGAGCCGAGGAACAGGTTTGCTTCACACAAAACAGAAAATCTGAGAGGGGAAATTAGCAAAAAAGAGGTGAAGGAAAAAATCAGAGAAATGCATCTACCAAAGAAGAGAGAGGGAGAAGGTGATGAAGCAAGCCAGGTGTCAGTGTCCGAGGAATACTGATGATGATGCAGGAAGGAACTGAGGGGAGAACACGAGGTAATTGAGCAGTCTCTTCCTAGCTTTCGCTGTATGAGTGGGGGCATCTCTTTCAGGAGGCCAGATCCAGAAGTGGATAAAATGAATACCTCTAAGTAGAAGAATATGCAGCAGAAGAAGGGGAATGTGAATTTATGTGTTCAAGCGTAATAATAATAAAAATGCGGTAGAACAGGAGTTGCAGTTTGAACTCATCTGATGGAAGATATTTAGGAAACTGAGAAATAAAGATGATGGCTTGAAAATGGAATACTAAGGATGTCCTAGTGGCAGCAATAGGAATAGGAAGGGTCACCTCATTGCACAAAATGCTTGCATCTGTAGTAAAGGACATAAAATGAGCAGTAAAGAGAAGAAAAAGGAGATGCAGTTCTGAGAGTTGGGTGACAACTTTCTGCAGAAATCAGCATCTATAATGGTATTGGTGATTTTATTATTGAAAGCTGCTCATTATCAGTTGGGAAACAAACACTATCAATGGTATTAGGCCAGTTTAATTCTCTCACGTGGTAACCTTCAAACTTCTTCATCACATTGTGCATCTGCAGACAAAAGGAAATGTTACTTTATACTTGCTTAGGTAGTTGATGAGGTAGTAGCAGTAAAGGTGTAACAAATGTGTTCTGTGTGTCATAATTAATTGGATAGAAAATGAGAATTTAGGAATAATGGAAAAAAGGATCAGTCAGTATATGGGCTTTAGTTTCTTTGTCGACCTTCAGTTAGCAGACAGCTTAAGCAATAGTGCCACGTTGGATGAGCCGTTCTCTGGCTTTTGGTTTCTTTTGCCTCTGCAAGAAGTCAGCGTTCTGTTGTCAGAACAGTTTGTGGTAGAATTTCCTAATGTGCTTCAGGCAAAGTGAGGCTAGCTCATACTGTGTATTTATGTTCTTCAGATGCATCTGTTAATTTTAGGGAGAGGTCACATGAATGCTGCTACTACAGCTGGGTATGTGGTGATACTTTTGGATGAGAAATGGCAAAGTGGGGTAATATCATGAGTTTAAAAAAAGATGCATAGGTAATAAATTAAGAACTCCTATAAGTCAAATCAAATTGAACTTTGCAGAAGTTAAGAGAAACAATAAAAGAATGTTTAGCCATAAGTGGAGAATTCTAGGAAAAAGGGTGGTGGAAGTCTGATAGGTTGAGGTTGGCCATCCTGGGTGTGGTCTAAGTACCAAAGCAACACTTTACTGCTGCTTTTTTTCAAGCATATGGATGGTGGAGTCAATGAAACGTTTTTTAGGGGCTTAGAAATTGCTTAGCCTAAGACAGATGGAAAAGTCAGCTTCATTGTGTTGGATGACAGCATAATTTCCATTGCGGAGTTCTAAAGTATCAGCTGGTACTTCAGGTACTAAAGCTCTGCAGATAGCCATCTGAGCAGGCAGCGTGGTTTCTCATCATTCACAGGTAGGCCTGAGGAGCAGCCTGAACAGCTGCTGATCTGCTGTTATCTTGCCTTGATCATTATAACATTCAGGTCGTTAGTGTGTGTTCTGAAGAAGTAGTACGTGGGGTTAAAAACACAAAAACAACTCGGCACAGGCCTGCTGAAGGGTGAATGACGTTGGGTAACTTCAGAATCTTTTTTTGGTGGTTACATTTTTTAAATTGAAGAAATGCCAGAGGTGTAACGAGGAGAAAAGCAAAGCTGTTGATACTGTACCGGATGGGGGTGTTCTTCTTCCAGTTGGAAGGTGACAGAGGCATTGCCCAGGGAGAGACAGACTACATGTTATGGTGTGAGGAGGTGGAGATCGAGAGTTAGGGTGAAGTCTTTCAATTAAAGTCTTGGAAAGTAACTAGAAAAGTCAGTCCTGTTTACTGATGGTACAAAGCTGAAAGAAATTAACGTTGTAGGTAGTGGTGAGGAATGGAGTTAGACAAGTCAAATAAAATTCACAGGGACTTGAAGTGGAAGGCTGTGGATTTGCACGTTAACAGCAAGGCTCATTGGTTGCAAAAACTGAAAAGGTTAAAGTTCTGTCCTCAGTAGTTGTTCCAGGATGGCAGTGCAATCAGTGACATTTGACCACAAAAAAAGCAATTGCAAACTAACATTTCTTAGGCACTATGCTCTGGTGAAGACCAACATTTTTTTAAAAGTAATAATTGAGAAGGATCTGAAGAGACTATTGAATCTTTCCTTTTACACTGAGTCATAATAAATTATAAAATATTCCTTAAATATGCTTCTCTCATCTGTCCTTCAGTAACAGGAAATCCTTAGCTTTCCTTATAATTCCACGTTATTTTCAGTGCCTGAAACATTCCTTGTTACAGAGGAATCCCACTGACAGTTAGACGCTGAAACTGACTGCTCTTTTCTAGTATTCTGTATTCTAGCTTTTAGTGTCAAAGCATTGGTTAGAAAAATAGTATGTTTGTGTTGGCTGGAGAGATCTTTGGTTGAGAGAAATTGCAGGATACTTTTAAAAATAATAAAATATACTTGGTTATGTATGCTGAGATACTTCTGTGAGTATCCTTGACGAAATGTGTTGGTTGGTAAATTCAGACTCAAGTTTTGCTATAATGCTCCTGGGTTGTATCCTTTATTGATGTCCGGTTTGCTTGCTGACAAAATTAAAGACAGAAAAAGGTGAACTGATTCGAGGTTACAAGTAAAAGTAGAGGAAGAGAACATATCGAGCTTGTTTGTTTCTCTGTGTGACACTACAAGAGTCATCAGTGGCGAAAATGCAATTCATAAGGCGCACATTTCTCCTGTGTCAAGTATCAACAAGAAGTGACCTCTTTCTGGCAGCATTGCCGGTGACTAAAAAGGAAGTGTCAGCAAGTAGCAAAGTATCTGAGGAGCCACTGGGGTCAGACAGAAGTAACAGTGTGCTGCTCCCTGATAGAATGGGGAAGGTGAAGATCCTAGAACTAGTTTTCTTGTGTGAAGGGCACACAACCTACAGAAGTCTTTACCCGTGGGACTTGTACATATCAGTGATATGTGCAGGGGCCAAGATTGGAAACTTAAGATCAAGAAAAGATAGATAAATCCTTTAAAGGAAAACTTTGAGAGATCAATTTGAAACTAAAGTATAGCTAATTCAGCAGCACGTAGCTGTTTGGATTCCTACAGTCTTGTCTTAGATCTTGATAAGAAAAATCAACGAGAACTGTGGGGAATAAATCACTTCTTTTTCTCCTTCTCTTCCCCTCTCTTCTGTTCCCAACTGTAGTGTTCTTTTGAGTGCTGTAAGTGGAGAAGACACTCAGGACCGTACTGACCGACTGCTTCTGACACCATGGGTTAAATTTCTGTGGGAGTCGTATCGGCAATGTTTGGATCTTCTCCGAAACAATTCTAGAGTGGAACGTTTGTACCATGATATTGCACAGCAAGGTGAGTTGAAAAGATGGAAACTTAAAGCATAATGAGACTCAGGACTTCTATGTTAGGTACTGCAAAACTAGAAAATGAGAGGTTATTCCTATTTGGCTATTGCATTAGAGTTGAAAATACGTTGATCTCTTATGCATATGTATGCACACACACACATTTCTTAAAATTACAGAGTTTCCTCGTAGAGCTTTCCGTACACTAATCTTTTCTTGCAACAGAATATGCAAGGAAAAAGTTTTTTCCTGCACGTACGGAGAACATGACCACAACTGGTGCTGTGTCCTTTTTTTTTTTTTTTTTAATTTGCTGATGAAAGTTAGTTACGCCTTTACTTCTTTGTTAATCTGTAAGGGCAAATGTATCCTATGTCAATAAACTTGAAGCAGTGTACACAAAAAGGTACTATAAAATTATGATCTGCTATCAATTTGGACAAAGAAGTAACCTAGTAAAATATTATTAGAAAGTTAATAGGAAAAGGGCTTGTCTGATTCTTTCTGGCATTATTCTGAAAAAAAAAAAAAATCTAAGAATGAGTACTTGTGCGCTCATCTTTTTTGCTTAAGGGAGAATGAGAAGTGGAAAAATACATTCCATCTTTGTGTAACTTGAGGCTCTGTATTTTTTGAAAAAAAGCGGCAAGGTTTTTACCTCTAGGCCCAAATTGTGAAAATACATTAGGAAAAATGACGATCAGGTGTGTTCGAGGTACCTTAGTGTGTATTTAAGTCTGCAACACTGTCTAGAGCTCCTATTTTGACTGATCTTGGTAGAGATACTTCAGGATTTTCAGTGGCAATGGCCCAACACAATCAGGTTTTTGAAAGGAGCTGTAGGATCAAAGACAATTGTTTCCTGTTATCTTCAGCCTTTTGAAAGCTTCATTTAACTTTACCATACTAGATGGCTTGAGATTTTTTTCCCACATTTTATGAAGGCGAAGCTTTAATTCATGCTCTTCTCAGAATTGTATTTGCACATAGTTCAAAATAAAATCTAGAATCGCTGCTTAAATCAGAATGTTCTCATTTGATTCAAAGCATTCCCTCTGCTCCTTAAGCTTAATTGCATAGAAACAGCTTAATTTTTTGAGGTCAAGCTGGTAGTGCTCTGCATTGTAACTTATTATGCGTGACTGATTAGATCTTGTTTGCTGTGTCTTTGGACTGTAAATGAAGATTCTTTAAATGCATCGATTTACATATTTGAATCCCATTTAGGACTACAATGAAATCACCATTAGCAAACATTCTTAATTTGTGTTTTTGCAGCTTTTAAGTTCTGCCTGCAGTACACGCGTAAAGCAGAGTTCCGTAAGCTCTGCGATAACCTGAGAATGCATCTGGGGCAGATCCAGCGTCATCATAACCAAAGCACAGCAATCAACCTCAACAACCCTGACAGCCAGTCCATGCACCTGGAGACCAGGCTTGTGCAGCTTGACAGCGCCATTAGCATGGAGCTGTGGCAGGTATGCAGCAGGCCTCCTCTAATCACACGGTAGCCTCCAACCTTTCCAGAATCTCTTCCACGCAGGTCATGTTTCGTGGTGTATGCTCCAAGGTAAAAGCAGGAGAATAATTGAAGAATAAAGTTTTTAGTGTCTTGAATGCAGTGTTATTATTTTTGTGTTGGATACTTCATCTGATGTTTCTGGAACTGCTGTTTCTGCATAGTGCTTCAGACCAAGCTTGTGCTTGTAGTTAGTGGTGAAGTGGTTGGAGTTGCTTTGAGTTGGGGAAGGGAGAAGTTGACTGATGTCTTCATCTCTTATATGTTGTGTTCTTGTGGACTAGATCACTGGGAAGTGGTTGGCAAGTGTCAACAGCCTGTTGGTGGGTTGGGGTCCCAGCACTTCCAACTGAAGTACATCAGTGTCTAGTCAGTGAGGGCACTTTGAGAGTAAATATTTCAGAAACGTGCTATGCTTTTTGGATCTTTCTAATGTCAAATCATATAAGGTGTTTCCAAGATACATTTTTTTTTTTGAGGGAAGCTGTAACATTTTTGATCACAGATGTAATTTGTATGAAAAAAGTAAAAAGGGTAAATAGTAGAATTGGTAGAATGATAAAAAATATTTTTTTCTTGGTTTGTAGATTGAAAATCTGGAAAAAAAAAAAGTAACCTTTAATTTCTAATTTGTAGCAGATAAGAGTTAATGGGTTTGCAGTGTGTCCAAATAATTTCTTTATTGTGAAAGAAGTCTTTAATTACATGTAGCTGGCAGAACTGGAGATAACTTAACTTAAATAAAGGTAGTCTTTGTGGAATCACAGAATTACTTCAATTGGAAGGGACCTCGAAGAGCACCCAGTTCCAACCCTTGTGATAACACCCACTGGATCAAGTTGTCCAGGGCCCCCCCCCCACCTTGGCCTTGAACACCTCTAGGGATGGAGCATCCACAATGTGTGATTTATTGGTCATAATTTTATAGTCATTAGTGAAATTTCATTTTTTCCCCTTTTTTGCAGGAATGCAGAAACTTCCTAAAAGTAGTGTGTTTGTTTTTTAGGAAGCTTTCAAAGCAGTGGAGGATATTCATGGGCTGTTTGCCTTGTCTAAGAAACCACCCAAACCACAGCTGATGGCAAATTACTATCACAAAGTTTCAACTGTCTTTTGGAAATCAGGAAATGCTCTTTTTCATGCATCCACACTTCACCGACTGTATCACTTATCGAGAGAAATGCGAAAGAATCTCACGCAAGAGGAGATGCAGAGGTGGGCAAATATGTTTAATATGATTTTAGGTCGTTTCTAACCTTGTAGGTTCAAAAATAAGCTAAATTGTACCCCAAAAGAAGCAGATAAAGTGTATGGCTGTGAGCAGCTTTGCCTGAAGTGGCCAGTACTAATGGCCCCCCAAAAAATAGAGAAAGAAGGAAAGCTACAGTATAAGTAATGTGAACATCAGGATCACCTTATTTAAGCTTCCTTCTTTGTTACTGACAAAGAATCTAAGCAAATTTAATAAGTATCTTGTTTTTCTTTCAGTTTCTGTTCTGAGTGGTGATGCCTATACCAGTAATAGGGAATTCTTGGGAAGTAAACTTTTCCTTAATATCTGCAAGTGTGTGTAGCCAAATGACCTTTAATTTTTTTGGTGATAAATTCTGGTATCTGGCAAGGGTTTTGAAGCATGCAGAATCACTGGCTGCATTAAACTCTGAAACTCATTTACAGGTATTTATAGAATCAGTCTGGTGGAAATAAATACTGTAGGGAATTCTTTCATTCCTGTTCATCTAGTACTAAGGTCAACATTTAAATATTTAATGTTAACTTGCATTGTACCATCAGAAGGCACCTCTAGCAATAATTTCTTAAAAAGCAATGCAAACAAAATGACTTGTACGGATTTGGAGTAAAGTAAGTTTGGAAAGGTGCTGCTTTCTACTGTTTTCATTATTTTATACTGTCGATATTTTACAGAGACAGCTCAAATTTATTTTGCCTTTATGTATATATATGTATATATACACATGTATAAGTAATGAAAACGTTATCAAAATCTTTCCTGTGATTACTGAAGAACACTGTGTACTGTATTTACTGCACAGTTGCCATCTTTTCTGTTATTGCTGTTTATTTTCCTGTTCTGCATTATGAATGCTAGGCATTCCTACTCTTGAATTGGCATGTATATGAAAATGAAGTAAGTAGTATTGTCTTGCAGTTCATCTTTTGTGGTTATACTTTGTCAACAGGATGTCCACTCGAGTCCTTTTGGCCACTCTGTCAATTCCTATAACTCCTGAGAGAACTGATATTGCCCGCCTGCTGGATATGGATGGCATCATTGTTGAAAAACAGCGGCGTCTGGCCACCCTGTTAGGTCTTCAGGCCCCGCCGACACGTGGCAGTCTTATTAATGATATGGTAGGTGGTGGTGTTTGCATCAGATCAGATCTCTTAAACTCAGTCATCTTTTTAGGCTTCTTTTTTGTTCTAGAAGCACTGCGCCTAGTTAAGGATGGCAGTTTCAAAATTAAAACGGCTTTGTGGTTAATGGTTAACTGTAGCTTATGTTATAGCATGTTATAGTTAAAAATTGAGGTTCACAGGAAGGACTGTTTGGAAATGGTGATAATGAGAGGCCTGAATCCTTGTGTGCAGTACAGAGTAGTATTTGGTGTTGTCCTGCATGTCACCCAAGAAACAAATGTCTTTTTGAAACTCTGAGGGGTCTGAAAAGTGTTGTAAACCACAACTTTTTTTTTTTCCCTGCCTCAGAGGAGAGGCCTATTTATTTATTAAATGTAGTTCCAATAAGCTCGGGGCAGATAAATAGTGGAGCATAAGGACTTAGCTTATTATGAAAACATCCTTTTGTTTCATTAGAAGAGAGGCCAGATCTATCTGTCTTCAGACCTTTCTGGGTATTCACAAACAAATCAGGCATTCAGTCATAGATCTGTTCAGAGGATGCTTGAATTTCGTGCAGTCATTTGTATACATACCTAAAACTTACATTCAATGTTCATTTTACTGTTTATGTTGATTTTTCTTCTGGAACTTCTCTAGTTTGCTTTAAAAATACAATTTAAAATGTTAGTTATTTACTTATGAACTGAGTCGTATGGATTTTAGTTTGGATGTGGGCCTACATCTGTGTAGTGGGACTGTAGGACTCTAATATGTTGAGGGTGGCACTCCACTCTTAATCACTTTTCTGTTATGTTTTATCTAGTTTCCCATTGTTAAATACGGTTCACTGGTATAGTGTACAGTTAGTCACTATAATTAGAAATATTTTAATTAAAAAGTAATTCTTAAAGAATAACTATTTGTTAATACTGCATTTATTTTGAGATGTTTATGTGTGTTTTTTTTTTTTGGTTGATGGTAGGTGAGGTTCAACGTAGTGCAGTATGTTGTTCCCGAAGTGAAGGAACTTTATAATTGGCTTGAAGTTGACTTTCACCCACTCAAGTTATGTAGCCGTGTCAGCAAGGTAAGTTTTGTAGTAACGGTACGTAGTAACTGTTCTTGACTAACAGTCTGTTACTTAAATACCAAATTACGGTAAATATCAGCTCTCTTTTTCTGTTGCCAGAATTTTCAGTAGGAGGCTTTGTTCGGTCAAATTCCATTAAAATTGTACGTGTATAGTAGCTGGCATATGTAGCACACTAGCTTATTGAAGTAGCATAAAAATTCATTCAGACCTCTAGGGTGCTCTGTAAGGGCACAGAATTTTAGAATATGTATCTGAAGGTCTTGAGTGTGGAAATGCTACTGAGGTAAATGTTACTTAAATGTGAAGGAATGAGAAAACCGTGTGAAGATGCAGGTTGTGCATACAAGTGGTTTGTGTAAGAAGTGGAAAAAATATACCATAGACTTACCGTCTGAACTATAAAAACTATACTATAGTTTTTGCTACCTAAATTTAGTATATTGGGAATTATGAGATCTTGTTGACTGTGTTAATGTAAATTCTGCAATTAATGAAGCACTTCACGTTCTTTTTCTTTGATAGTGAGAACAAAGATATTTGAGGTGCTAAAAAGAACTTGAAGGTAAATTAGCAGTGTGGTTAATGTTGCCAGTACTGTCAGTCACCTTCATACAAAAAGTGTTAGCTATCATAAAAGTGTTCTGATAAAAAGGTTGACTTTGGTAAACAACCTAGTATCTGGACACAAATGCTGTTGCTACATGAGCTGTAGAATGGGAGTATTTAAGGCTTAGTACTTTAATGTTGAAGTTTTAAGTGTTGGTGCAGATTAAGTAACTTTTTAGAATTTTGATAGGTTCTCAACTGGGTGAAAGACCAAGCTGAAAAGGAACCTGAACTGCAGCTGTATGTTCCTCACCTGCAAAACAATACCATTCTTCGCCTTCTGCAACAGGTATGAATCAGGAAAATGCGCGTTCCTAAGTGTGCGCAAGTTAGAAAATGCTTTGGAAGAACACTAAACTGGAAACTTCCACGCTGAACTAAATTGCTTCTGTCAACTAGAAGACCATTAATATTTCTAAATGCTTTTTCCAGTATATAACCCATATCTTCAGGTTTGTACATCATTTAGGTACAGCCAAGGTAACTGTACGCAATAGTGGTTGAATACAGTGGCACAGTTTTTTGCCTAGATTTTCTTCGTGACAGATCTATGAAGTTTTATTTAAGGTAATTCATCGTGTCTTAAAACGTTTTGGAATAAGGTTTGAGTGTGGTTTTTGTTTTTTGAAATGCACATTTCATTGACCTGCTTTCCTTATAAGTGATGAGCAGTGTTATTTCTGGTGTGCTAAAGAAATCTTTAAAGGCTAATTAGCAGCATAGCTGTGTGTAGCTACTGCTGCCAGTCTCCTTTATACAAAGAAGCCATGTGGGAACGGCTTTTAATCTTAGGTTACATTTGAATACAGTACTGAAAGAAAATCCTAATGTTTCTTTTCATATATAGGTGGCCCAGATTTATCAAAGCATTGAATTTTCTCGTCTGGCTACCCTGGTTCCTTTTGTTGATGCTTTCCAGCTGGAACGGTGTATTGTCGATGCAGCCAGACACTGTGATTTGCAGGTAAGTGCTGTCAAAGTGCCTCTGTGAAGTGTGTGGATTCATGGGTATTACGTTGAATGAAAACCAGCTGGTAGACATCAAACACAAGGAAGATAGTGATTTTTAAAAAATAAAACATGGAAATAAAGCAGAATTTTATTCAGTGCTATTTTTCTTCTACTAATTTGGCATTTCCCTTAGTTTGCAAAATGTTTTTTAAATTAATTTCTGCTTTGTTGACCTCCATTGGTCATAGGCAGAGCAACAGAGAAAGCATTTACAAGCAATAAATAATACAGTCATATTTTTCACACCTTGTTTTTTTTTTTTTTTTTGCAAAGGTTCGCCTCGACCATACTACCCGGACACTGAGTTTTGGCTCGGATTTGAATTACTGTACCAGAGAAGATGCTCCACTGGGCCCTCAGCTACAAAGCATGCCTTCTGAGCAAATTAGAAATCAATTGACTGCGATGTCCTCAGCTCTGGCTAAGGCTCTTGCAGTCATTAAGCCTCCTCACTTGCTGGTAAGTAATCCTAAATCTTCTGAAAACATTGACGAATGCTGACATTCCCCCAAGTGTGTTGTGTGATGTTTACCAGTTGCCCTTATGCAGCCTTTTATTAGTTTTGGCTTGTCTGATCTGCTGCTAATTCCAGTAATCTGCTTTCTGTGCAATTGTTACTGGTGTCCCCTCTTCAGAACAAATACTTTCTCCTTGAGGTGTTAATATAGACAAATGCAGCATAGCATTAATACATTTGTTAATGACCAGATATCCTTCTGCATCTGTTGCATAACTGTTCTAATTAAAGTTTTCTGCTGTAGCAAGATAAATTGGTTTTGAAGTTGTGAGATCATACTTGAATATTACACCAAGAAGTTGCTTGGTTTGCTTTTCCGTGACATAGGAAAGGCACTGAGCTCTCTAATGATTAATTTAATGGGACGCTGCAAGGATCTGAGTAGATGGGTTGGTGCTTTGGTATATTTGCTTATTTTCAGAAGTGTGCTGCTTCCTTTTCAGAGCACTGTGATAATGATCTCTGATACAGTTTGTATTAAATGGACCTCATTATCGACATTGTGCATTAGGTAGAAATGTAAGCCAAGAACTTGACACTTTTTAATAGCTTATTTTCATGAGTGTGCTCTCTCACATTAGATGTCTCCCCCCTTTTTTTTTTTTTTTGACATTTTTTCTTCTAGAAGTGCTTTTATGCTACTGAAGAACAAAGAATGATTCCTAAATGCACCCAGCTAGTTAGTATTTGGTCATAACTAAAATAATGTCAAAATGTACACAAGAGGCATGAATTTAAATTGCTGGTTTTGCATATCAAGTTTAGAATATACCATGCAATAACTTAGCCATAGCTGGGTCTACAGAGCTAAGGCTTGTTTAAAATTTTGCATGCATTTTTTGAAAATCCAGAGCCTGCTGCCTGTTTTCTTCGTGGGAAGTTGGTGTTTTAAAGAACCTGTAATGTGACTTCATAGTGGAATCTAAACACATGAACCAGAGATCCCACAGCTGAACTGACTTGTCTTTCTCTCTCACTGGGGCTGTTGGACTCAAGGTCGGACTCACTGATGAGCTCACATTTCAGGTCCTACAGAGCCCTGTAGGAGCAAGGTGCAAGTCACGCTGGGATTGCCAGCGTGCTTTGGTTGTGGCAAGTTTAAACCTTCACTTCCCTTTAAAGAGCAGGGGTAATTTATTTCCTTTGCTGCATGCTTATGAAAGAAAGATTGTTCAGCAAGTAGAGAAAGCAATTTTTCCTTATTGGAAAACGGGCTGACGGCAAGATGTCCATATAGGATGCTCTATTCAAGTTGGAAATAGTAAGTTATATTGCTAAAATAAAAGCACACAAAGTAGGACTGTATCAAGACACCAAATATTAGCTTGTTTGTGTTAGCTTGAATGTATGTCAGCTGTTTTGTAGTGTTTAAGATCAGAATATTTCATGTAAATTTTCCCCTAAAAAGAGTTTTATTCATATGAATTGTTGGTTTAAATAAAATACGAATAAAGCATATTTTATCTTTAATAGATAGAAATGACAGGTAGTCTTTTACATGACATGTCAGTGTGATTAGCTGAATAAGACAAACTTGATAATGTGCTTGATAGTGCTAGCATAATTACTAGTATTTAATATTGATCTATGTGATTGGAGATCCTTTAGAACAAATGGATGTCTTTGTTATTCAGTATTCAGATAAAAACTTGAATTTTCAAGTGGATAAAAACTCCTACATTTCTGTCAAATTTATCATAATTTGCTAAGTCATTAATTTCATCTGAGGCTTTTTATTTTAGCGTGTCTGGCACCCTCATTTATCTTTAAGTGCTTGCAGATCTGCAACAAAGTAGGGATGTTGCAGTGTTTTTGTTTAATGCCCTGGAAGGGGCAGATTACTAAAAATACCTCTGAGCTAACTCACATTTCACGACCAGCACGACTGAGTGCTTGCTGTGAGCTAATTATGCTGCAGTGTTTGGTGCTTGCTGATTGGTTAAAATGGGCAGCACCCTCCGTTAGCAGTTAGACCTCGCCAAGTGCAGAGTGGGAATTTCTACAAAGAACATACAGGCAACTCTGGAGCAGAATTGTGGAGCGGTCAGAAGGACACTTAAAGAACGTTCTATATGCAGTCAAGTGCTTTTCATAACTTAATTAAAATGGATTTACAATCCAATACTTATGCCTAAATTCCTTACTTATCAATGTAGCATCTCATAGATAGCGCGTTGTTTCAATTAAGATATTTTTCTCTTATGCTAGTATGTTTAAAACAAAACCAGAATGTGTTAAAAACAAAGGAGTTTATGGTGGTTGATGATCTGAAGAGTCTCTTCCAACTAAAATGATTCCCAGAATCTATGAAATAAACTACATGCAATGCTCTATATTACATATGTAGAGAGAAACAAGATGGGTCGTCCCCCCCTTTCAGGTATAGAGTCTTACCTACCACTAGCATATATGAGTGCAGTATTTCTGAACAAAGAGTGAAAATACCACACCTAAAATAGGTACTGTGCAGGACATTGTCTGATACAGACAGCTTTTGACTCCATTTGCACGTGGTTTTGTTGAGTTGACACTACCTTGTTTGCCATGTGGGTGAATGATTAGATCTGCCATTACAGTTGCATATCAATTGAGTTGGCAAGGTTGGGGAATAAAATTAATTTTGAGATTTCTTTGAGAAGCATTTGCTATGCTATCTGCCTTTTTAAAGAGATGCTACATTCATCATTGTCTTATTCATAATTTAAATTCAGCAAGAGAAGGAGGAACAGCATCAGCTGGCAGTCACTGCCTTCTTAAAGAATTCGAGGAAGGAGCATCAGCGAATTCTTGCACGTCGTCAAACTATAGAGGAAAGAAAAGAGCGTCTTGAGAGTTTAAACATTCAGCGCGAAAAAGAAGAATTGGAACAGCGTGAAGCAGAATTACAGAAAGTCCGGAAAGCTGAGGAAGAGAGACTGCGCCAGGAGGCAAAGGAGAGAGAAAAGGAACGTATCCTGCAAGAACATGAACAAATCAAAAAGAAGACTGTTCGGGAGCGCTTGGAGCAGATTAAGAAGACTGAACTGGGAGCCAAAGCATTTAAAGATATTGATATTGAGGTAGGCAACTTATTATGGAAGTATTGAGTAATTTTGTATTTATTTTTTTTTTGCTAGGCTGATTGAATTTCATATTTTTTACCAGTTTAATACTGTAATTGGTCTTACAAACAGTCACCAAGAATAAAGAATGCCAGTTTGGCACTTAAATGTTTAAGTTGCTCAGCAATTTAAATTGAGCCTTAATACTGAATTTGGATGGGATCTATTTTACCTGGAGGAATGAAATCCAGCTGGTTTTATACCTCCCTCCCTCTTCCTCTCTGTGTTGTTGTAACAGTGTCTGATATATGAAAGAGACCTTCAGATCCCATTTTATTGTGCCTGGATTTTGTCTCAATTAAAAATCAGGATACGAATGCTTTATAGAGCTTTAAAAATGAAATAAAAGTTACCCAGAAGAGAGGAAAAGAGATTGAGAATGCTTCTGATGCAATCTTTTTCAAACTTATGGGGAGAAGTGCAGAGGCTTAAATAAATAGCTAAACCTGCATTTGTGACAAAAAATGTTGTTTTTATTTTGTATTAATAACTTTACTTGGCTGTAGGATCTTGAAGAATTGGATCCTGACTTCATTATGGCTAAACAAGTTGAACAGCTGGAGAAAGAAAAGAAGGAACTCCAGGAACGTCTGAAGAATCAGGAGAAAAAGGTATGAACTACACAGAATCACAGAATTTCTAGGTTGGAAGAGACCTCAAGATCATCGAGTCCAACCTCTAACCTAACACAAACAGTCCCCACTAAACCATATTCCTAAGCTAGGGTACAAAGGGTACAAAGCTGTGTATGCAACATTTTAGTTAGTGGTTGTGAACTTGAGTTTGTATTGTATGTATGAACATTTTGAATACCATTTTTAAAATGTATGAAGCTAAAAAATAAGTGCATTGCAAACCAGCTGAGTGTCTAGGATCAATGCACAAACTTACTGTACTTCGTGGAGTTGATTTGAAATTGGGCCCTTAAGCTGTGTGAGAACTGGGTCATATTTGGGAAAACTTGTAATTGGAAAGTCTTCAGAAAAGATTAAATGCCAGGAGAAGTTGAGTCCATTAGAGGAGCTAAATTAATTGTATTACTCCTTACTGAAGCAGAAGAAAATCCCTTGATAGAGTCCTAGCTTGCAGAAGAGGATCTGCCTGTAACTTGTATAATTCTAAGTGTGAGGAGTGTCCTGCCAGAGTAAATAAAAATGCACAACCTGTGTGAGGTGAAACTAACCCAGGGCTTCCAGATGTTTTCAAGAATGAACTGGAGGTTATGTGACACTGTTAGTAATTCCGTACATGGGAAACTGACTTGATGCGAGAAAGTTGTGAGTGTGATGCCAGTTAATTCTTCCTGAGAGGGAGCTGAAAATTGGTGATGCTGAAAGACTACTGGGAGGAGTATGGTTAGACATACCTGCTTCTACTGCATCCTTTCCTAGGAATGTGCTTAGTTGCCTGTGCTCGAGCCAAGTGTTAAATGCAGCTTTGAGCTGGTCCAGTGTGGTTATGTAACAAAGATTTATTGGAGAACTTTCCAGATACTGTTCTTTTTAGGAGATGTTGATGGTTGTGTTGCACGTTTCTTTGCATTATGACATTCTAAAGGTATGTTATCTTTATTCAGATTGACTATTTTGAACGAGCAAAGCGCTTAGAAGAAATTCCTTTAATAAAGACTGCCTATGAGGAACAGAGAGTACGTGATATGGAGCTGTGGGAGCAGCAGGAAGAGGAAAGGGTAAGAATTTTTATTCATGTGATAAAATCTGTTAGCTGTGAATGAAAAATAGAAGTTTGGCACTGTCTTTTTCCTGGCTCAACCCAAGAGAAGAAGGGAGAAGTTGGTATGAAAAATTAAGAGTTAGCTTTCCTATTTTATTGTGACAGTGGGCAGCAGCCTCCTTTGGGTTGGGTCTAAAAGATAATTTGAGTAGTGACTGAGGTAGACCGAATGCAAATATCTGAAGTAAAATCTTACTACGTAACTTTTTCTTATCTATTTTAGATCACCACTTTGCAGTTGGAGCGTGAGAAAGCCCTTGAGCATAAGAACAGACTCTCAAGGATGTTGGAGGATAGAGATTTATTTGAAGCCAGGCTCAAAGCCTCACGACGAACAGTTTATGAGGTACGTGGCAAATGGTATTGTAATCAAATGTTGCTGTAAAGCAAGGAGCTCAGCTTATGACTCAGTGATTCTTCATGAAAATCACAAACAAATTAGAATCTACAATGGCTCAGAATTATAAAATAACTTAATGCTTTGACTAAAATATCTGTTCTTGCACCCATTCCTAGGTATTACAACTAAAAATTTACGGCAACTTCTGAAACAGCTTATGTGGAAAAGGAGTACCTAAAAGATAGCCTTCGTTTCTTGCTCTGCTTTTCAAAAAGTCTGCATTTTCTGAGAGTGGTAGCTTTGATTATTTTGTTATGTTGCAGTAAGAACTGGTTGGAAAAAAGAAATCTGTGTATAAGTAACTGCATATGATTCTCTGCTATATGTATAGGTAACTTACTGAGGTCAGTAACCAGGTCATGTATTTACTTCCCTTAAATGCAAATACAGGACTGAAGTTGTACATACTCTGTCTTATAAGTAGGAGTACATTCCCTTATACCAAATTTGCTGCAGAAGAAGCTTAACGTGGTAAACAGAAATACATGGCAGTTAGTTTATTTTTCTCTACAACTTTATTTAACAATTTGTATAATTGTCCACCTCTTAAACATAACAGTTCTTGTGGTTTCAAGTGTGTTTTTTTGTATTTCAGGATAAACTCAAACAGTTCCAGGAAAGGCTAGCAGAAGAGAGGCGTAATCGTTTGGAGGAACGCAAGAAACAACGTAAAGAAGAAAGACGCATCACTTATTACAGAGAAAAGGAGGAAGAAGAGCAAAGATTACGAGAAGAACAGCTGCTTAAAGGTATGATTTGAGGATATTATTTTCTTTTCTGATTTCCCTCTTTCCACAGTATTGGAGGAAGTCTTCTAATCTTCAGTCAGTGGTAAAGGCTCTGTTAGTTGCTGTTACTTTACCTTTGCATTTTACCTGAATGCATGCTTGTACAGCACAGAGGTGAAGGTAGAGCTTCAGAGGGGAAAGGAAAAATGAAAGCAAATGAGTGCTTCCTGCCCTCACATTCCCTCAGACATGAAGAAAGGAGGAGATAAAGTAAAAGGGAGGCTAATGGAAAATCGAGTTTTTGATTTTACTCATTTAACTTGCGTTCTGACACCTTTTATGAACACATCTGAAAGAGCAGAAGGGGAATATTGGTGGCAGATCAAGAACCCAAGACTTGTAAACAACTCATGCAAATTGCTTTGTGAACTGTTTTCTCTGGTAGACGATTTCAAAGCTTTCAGAAGAGGTGATAAGTAACCTAAGGTAAATTTCTGTCCTGCTTATAACTTGGATTGCAACGAAGATTTTTTCAGTGCATATTCATGATCACCCAATATTTAAAAATGAGGAAATAAATCCAGGGATCAAATCAAAGCTTAAGATCATAGTAGCTGACTTTTTCTTTGCCCTCTTCTAAAAAAGAAGACTATACTTGATGTAGTTACTGATACTTTAGGTGGCACGTTTGTGGTCCGTACATCTAAGTAACGTGGATATTGGAATGTTTTTCTTCGTATCCTAGCTAGTAGCTGTTGTTCAACGTGTCAGGGTCATGAATGTATTAAGGGTTCTTTTCCTATTGTGCTGGAATTAGGATACTTCCAGAAAAGATTATATGGTTAAACACGTCTTGTGTAATGCTTATTGGATTTTTATTTTTTATTTTTAAAAGGAAATGAGTCAAATGGAAGGGATTGTTTTTTGTAACCTGTCTTTGGATATAGCAAAGTAACGTAATTTGTAATGCATTCTTCTTATTTTTCCAACTCTGCAGAGCGTGAGGAGAAGGAACGCATAGAGCGGGAGAAACGTGAGCAGGAACAGCGTGAATACCAAGAGCGTGTCAAAAAACTGGAAGAACTAGAGAAGAAGAAACGTCAAAGAGAAATGGAGATAGAAGAAAGAGAGCGTCGTCGAGAAGAAGAACGAAGAGGTCTGGATGACCCATTTTCGAGAAAGGTAGGTAAATACTTGCAGGTGTGTTTTGACTCCTTTTTCTGTGGATTATTTGGAAAAAGTTGGAAATGCTAAAATAAGAGGTTAACAAAAATAGGTTGTGACACAAGCGACTAATAGTTAAATTATCAGTGTTCGTTTCAGCTCCTTACTGGGATCTGTAATAAAGTAAAGCAAAGAAACTACCAAATCACCAGGTTGTTCAAAAACTAAATAAAGAATAAAGACCTGATGAATGAATAAAGAATTATGCAATAAAATTAAAAAAAAAAAAAGTTACTTCCCTTTTAGAAGTATAAGTGTTGGGGAATGTCATTACCCCAATCCAATGGGAGACAAAGAGAAAGTTATTTTGCAGATAAAATCTTTAATGATTTTAGAAATGGAACTGTACTGCAAGCCTTCTAAACTCCCACTTTTTTGATCCTTATCAATAAGAGAGCTAGCTTTAAATTTCACCCACCATAGCCATTGTCCGTGTTCAATGAATGCCTCACTGAGTAGCACTGTGAAAACAAGCAGTCAGAGCTTGTAGAAACTGTTTTGATGATTTGTTTACCCGATGGACTGTATTGTCAGTGGTATTTTTCCACAGAAGAGGTATTCTTAGTCACGGGCACTTGACTATATGGAAAAGCTGACTCAAGTTCTGAGAAAGATATCTGTACCACTTGAAAAATGCCACTTGCAGTTTTGGAATTCTTTGTTCTCCCGTGTTTGTTGGGATCATTTACACAAGAAGATAATCAAAAACATTTAGATACGTGCTCAGAGTAGTGGATGTGAGATCTTGCCTTACTTCTGTTTTTCCCCGTGTTGAAGCATAAACTTTGTCAAATTAAAACATTTTACAAAGAGCAGTTGCAAACTGGAATACATTGTTTTAAATGTGTGATTATTTGAAATGTTAGTTTGTGTGGTTTACCTAGCATGCTGCTTAGGGTGGAATTTAGGAATAAATATCTCCATAAGAAGTAATTTAAATTCTCTTAAATCAGTGATGGGCAGAGGTGTGCTCTACCTTTAATAAATAAATAAAATTATTGCTCTGCCTTGTATCTAAGCATTTGCGTGAAAGCCTTGAGGCCCCATGTTCAGTGCTATATAAAGCCAGAATAAAACGGTCTCTGCTGCATATTGCTTACAGTTTATTCAGTCACATTTTCTGATGTGATTAGAAAGCACAAAACAAAAATTAAAAAAAAAAAATCATTTCTACTGCTGTAACTCAGCAGGAAAGTGAAATTGTTACATCTTTGTGTCATCAGCTCGTAGCTATGGCTCACTGAAGCTGTCATTCGTAGGTCTGTTCATAAACTTTTCAGTGTATTAACTTTACACGCATCCTACCCTGTTAGTAAAATGTGTGGCACAAAGGGATCATGTTTTTAAACAGCCATAAACAACATAGTTGGTTAAGACCATACTGCAGTTGCTCAACCTGCTGATAGTTTAGTATTCCCTACAGCGTAACAGCTGGGTTTTTAATGGCACGGCATGCTCTGAACGGTGTAACATATATGCTGAAAATCTTTATTCTAAAGTATATAAGATGATATTCCTAATTTTCTTTGATATATACAGGAATCTCGTTGGGGTGATAGAGGAGAGTCTGAAAGCTCCTGGAGAAGAGGTGGTGAGACAGAATCTGAATGGCGACGAGCTCCAGTGGAAAGGTAATTAGTGGGCTCCTTTTGTTGGTACTACTAACGCTGCACTAGCTGAATGCCTTTACATTTCTGCAAGTTACCCTCTGATTGCTTTGTAAGAATGTTGAAATGGGAGATTTTATCTTGGAACTGATTCAGATAACATTCCTCTTTTGCTTAGGTTAGATATCTGGAGGCTGGCTGAAGGCCTTCTGCACCTGATAAACTTGCTTACTTGTTTTCTTTTTTAATTTAAAATGTGGCGTCCCACTCAGATATTGGTGTCAGTTGTACAAGTACAGATCAGGGTAGGATAACGAACAGGTACAGAGCTCCTGGATGATGGAACTGTTTGAGATTTTCCATTTAGAAAGCTGATGAAAATATTTTAAGAAAGGTAAAAGTCAAAATTCAGTGTCTTGAAAACCATTCAAGTCCCAGAATGGCTCACAGAGCAAAAATGTGCCATAAACTGAAACTAAGTCCTGAAAGACTGTGTTGAACAGAGAAGGAAGGTTTTCTGAAGAAAGAATATTCTGAAAGTACTTTGCACCTTTTTTTAGGTGTTTGTTCACATCCATGCTTTTTAGGTGTTTTAGATATATTCAGTGATAACGAAGACTGTTTATATGGTTTTAGAAGAAAGAGTCTTTAAAATTTGTTCATCATTCTGCTCCGCAAGAGGATGAATTGTGCGTGAACTATTTCTGATGATGCACAGCTAATTGTTTTTAAAAGCCTGTGCAGATGAAAATACCACTGCTCTGATTGGCAGTATGTTTTATTGCTTAATTAGCCTTACAGATTAGATATTTATACATGTCTAACCTTAAGTTCTGGTGCAGCAGTTTCAATCCATTGCAGCTTACCCTGAGTGCAGTGGAAGGAAACCAATTTACTGTTTCCCTCTCCAGTAATTTATTTTAACGTATTGGAAGAGTATGATCTTTTGATAACCAAGATAGTGTTTCATGCTTTCTTTAAAAGCTGTGCTGCCCTTCTTGGTAGCAGTTCCCTTTTTCTCCAATCACAAAATCAAAAATGGGATGAAACTCTAAGGTGAAGCATTTAACTACTTGCATAAGGGTTTAATGCATCTGTTTATATGCTTCAGTGTGATACATTTTTTTCACAACAGAACGATGCTGGTGACACGTTCATTTTCCAATCATATATTCAGGTTTTTCTGAAGAAGTGTTATCTTTATTAGTACTTAGCTTCCACCCAAATTGAGCTGAGTGGCTGCTGAGGAGGAAGAATTAGGCATACTATGGGTTTCCTTTTGCCTTTTACTAAAATACTGAAAAGAATTTAAATCATCTCTATGGAATTTTAAGTAAAATGGAACGTTTCTCAGTTATTTCCTTTTTCCCAGCTTAGAAAGCTAACAAAAATAAATGGCAATACTCAGGCATAACTGCAGAAGGTGTAATTCTGCATTCTTTAGAAGCCCCTCAAAGAACTTCAGTTGGAGTTTAGCCCTAAAAGGAAAACGTGTTGGATACAAACATAGGACAAACCTAGCTGTAATTGAATAAAGTAATTCCAAAATATATTTATATATCAAGTGATGAAGGCAGAGGCATAGAGGACAGGGAATGAGATTTAATCTGCAGCTAAAAGTTGTCTGCAAAATGAGCACACAGGTCCTGGCAGTCGAGCAGCCAGCTGCCCTGTGCAGCCACCCTCCAGAGCGCTGCATTCCAGGTGATGGGCGCGTTTCAGTGCTCTTGGTCTTTTCCAAACCATGACTCTGGTTACAAGCAAAACCAGATGACAGAAATAGAGAAGAGGTCAGCAAGGACTGGCTGTCTCAGACAACTAGCGGCTGTGTTGTGATATATAACGCTGTCTGTCTCTGGGACAGCACTGGCTTCTTCACAACTAGACTGGAAGTAGTGACTTTGATCTGTCAGTGTGCAAGAACGGTAGGTAGCTGTAAGAAGCAAGAGAGGGAAAAATAAAATTACTGGTCTTGCTGTGGTAGATACAAAGTTTTGTAAGGGAGAGAAGAAAGTCATTGTCAATATAAAAATATTCCTAATGTTGTAGTTGGGAAAGATGATGTTAACGTTTCCTATGTAGGAGTTAAAGTACTATGTAGGAATTAACTAAAATCTGGTTGTTTTAGCAAAAAAAGTCACAGTAGGGTGGTGCCTCGTTTTTTCTCTAGATCGCAGAAAATCCTTGCAGTGCTCTGAGGAACTGGGCATTTGCTGAAACAATGAACTGGCAGCTAACGCAGATGTAATGTACATGGAGCTAACGGAGGCACTGTGAGGGGCAGGGCAGTGCTGCTGGCTGCCAGACCTCAGCACAACTCCTTGAGTTACTTCTTGTCTAGAAGCACGTAAGCATTTGCTGATAGTGGTATTAAGCCAAAGTACATAGAGAAGGAGAGCTGACCTCATGGCTCTGCTGTTTGTGGCAGACTTAAGAGAAGCAACAACAACAAGAAGTTAGGAACCTGTACCAGCGGTAGGCACTCTGGTGTGAACTTCCCCAGTTCACACCAGAAATTTCTGTCTAATTTGGAAAAGCTGTCGGCATGCCCCCAGCTCAGGAAGATCTCTGCGTGTAGCACTTCTGCAGGCTGCTGAAACACAGCGTATATGGTGGAAACTAGATTGCATTGCTACCAGTGCCATTCCGTTACGTTCTTTATATTAACGCATCCTGGTTGTTGTTTCTCTGAGATGTCTCCGATGGAGTATCGTGCAGGCAGGTTTCACACGTTCTGTGTTTTGCTTATCCGACGCTGTTTGGCTCAGTTTCAGTAAACTTTGCAAGTGGGAGTTGTGAAAGTTCCAAGCAGGAAAGGATGGAAGCTGAAATAGGAACTCTAAAATTGTCACATGAGGGGAAAAATCTAAAAACAGAGGAGTCATTCCATTGGCAAATGATAGTTTAAAAATGAGATTATCAAAGAATCCTGGAATGGTTTGGGTTGGAAGGGACCTCAAAGCCCACCCAGTTCCAACCCCTGCTGTGGCAGGGACACCTCCCACAGCCCAGGCTGCCCAAAGCCCCATCCAGCCTGGCCTTGGGCACCTCCAGGGATGGGGCAGCTTGTGCCAGTGCCTCACCAGCCTCTGAGGGAAAATTACTAATAGTTTAAAAGTCATAGGATTTAAAAATTGTTTTTTATTTTAAATTAAAACCCTGAAACAGAACCTAGGTATGAATGAATTAAATATTTGTTCATAGGAACTTTATAAACATTTCTCTACATATCTGTTACTTCAAAATAATCTGCAGATTTTTTAGAGGAGGAAATTATCCAATATGAGTCTAAATGGAAATTAACACTTTCTTGTTTTTATCTCACAGCTCAATAATAGTTGTATCCTCCCTTATTCTTCCAAAACTTAAAACCGTCTTCTAGATGTCACTTTCTACTTGCTTATCCCTTGTGTTTTTGTAGAGATTGGCGTCGAGGAGAAGCGAGAGATGATGACAGACCTTTCCGACGGGGGGATGACCTGCCCCGGCGGGGGGATGACTTGCCCCGACGAGGGGATGATCTGCCCCGGCGAGGAGCTGCAGAAGAGAAGGACCGTCCTTCGGTGGAGCCGAGCGAGGACAGGCCGCCTCGGCGCGAGGGGGATGAAGAGAGGCCACCTCGGCGCGAAGGGGACGAGGACAGGCCGCCCCGGCGCGGTTTGGATGAGGACAGGCCACCTAGGCGTGCTCTGGATGATGACAGACCGCCCCGACGCGCTTTGGATGATGACAGAGGCAGCTGGCGAGCCGCAGATGACGACAGGGGTCCCAGGCGCGGGATGGACGACGACCGGCCTCCCCGGCGTGCTCTGGATGACGACCGGCCGCCCAGGCGCGGGCTGGACGACGACAGGCCGCCGCGACGCGCTCTGGATGATGACCGGCCGCCCCGGCGTGGCCTGGATGACGACAGAGGCAGCTGGCGTGCCGCGGACGACGACAGAGGACCCAGGCGCGGGCTGGATGATGACCGGCCACCCCGGAGGGCGCTGGATGATGACCGGCCACCCAGGCGTGGGCTGGACGACGACAGGGGCAGCTGGAGGGCTGCGGATGATGACCGGGGTCCCAGGCGCGGGCTAGATGATGACCGGGGTCCCCGGCGTGGGCTGGATGACGACAGGGGGCCGTGGCGCAGCACAGATGATGACAGGCTCTCCAGGAGAGATGATGACCGGGGGCCGTGGCGCAGCAGCGAGGATTCCAGACCAGGTCCCTGGAGGCCATTTGGGAAACCAGGTAAAATAGCCTCATAAGATAATCTTTCTGCCAAAGCACGCGCTAAGCCAGCCGATAGCGGGGGTGCCAGAGGGGAAACGTCTCTGAAAACATCTGTAGTAATTGCACTAATATGAACGCTCCTTCACTTGGTGTAATCAATCCTTTTCGTTCGGCTGAATTAAGCAAACAAACAAAGCACACACAGCAAAATGCAGCAGTGTTTATTGCTCACCTCAAAGATAACTTAAGGTCACATAGTAATGCTGGTATTTACCGTATGCAGAAACAAAACACACAAGTTTAATGCTTTGATGGGAGAGAAACATCACTAGATGAGCACGTCTTGGTCTCTTTCCCTACCCTGGCTGAAAATAACCTGCTAGGAAGGGTTTTGATGCATCATTCCAGTGGGTCTGGGTTTGATAAGGTTGTTATTTTTTAGTGTACAAAATACTCCAGTTCCTACCATTCCTTTATTTTTTGCTTTTGTGTATACTTTTTTTGAAAATCCCTCTCTGAGCAGCAGACTAGCTGACCTTCTGAGGCCCCTTCATTACCCTGCTGTCCTGTTCTTGGATGATTTACTTCTAGTCCGAAGTCTTGCGGGTGGTGACTGTGACACCTCCTTCCTGATTCTGTTCAGAACTGTTGATGATGGTTGAATGTGATTTTTTGACTGATTTCCTGGTTCTTTTTAATCAGACTTAAATATTTACAGCTGCCATGTCAACTCTCTAAAGCAGGCATTAATTCTGTAATTCAAGCTAGTAGCAAAATTAGCATAAGTTGTGATATTTGCACTCCAGTAGCTTTCTCCTTCTTCCCATTTTTTTTAAAGAAGGCTGTGTAATAAAGTACTCCCATTCATGAGTAACTGAACAGTAGTTCAGGGTGCTCTGTGTAGGTACGTAGTGAATGACAGTCATTTTAAAGGAGTGCTTTAAAAAGCAGTAAGTTCTTACAGATTGTTTGCTTAAAATCATCTCAGCTGTGCATTTTGAGGAAGCAGCCTGCAGTCCGAACCACCCCGTTTCCTTCTTCCTCTACTTGCTTTGCACAGGACCTTTGAGGGGATGGCATTTCTCAGCCAGAAAACACAGGGTGTGTTCAGCTCTGTGTTAAACTTGACACAGGCAGTCCTGGTGTGAGGTATTTGTTGGTGTCTTTAAATAAAGCAGTTTCTACGCTGCTTTGTCAGCGCTTCCTACTCAAAAGTGCGCGCTTCTGACAAGCATATTGAGTAGGAGGATGCTCAGGTGATCAAAACTTGATCAGCAGTTTCTGTGTGGGAAGTAAACAATTCTTTGCCTATGGTCAGGGACCAGAAGTCGGTCACTCACAATTCCTCTGACTTGCCTACAGGGGGATGGAGAGAGCGCGAAAAGGCGCGTGAGGACAGCTGGGGGCCTCCCCGAGACTCCAGGCCCCCCGGAGACCGCGAGTGGGACAGAGACAAGGACCGCGATGAAAACGAGAAGGACCGTGAATTCGACAGAGAGAGGGATTTTGATCGAGATGATCGTTTCAGGCGTCCCAGGTTTGACTCCTTTGTTTAAACACTTGTTGAATGATTTTCTTTAAAAAAAAAAAAAAAAAAAAAGTGCCTTTCTGTTTAAGAAAAAATGGGGTATCATGTAATGAGAGGAGCAGTGGCTAGGTTGTATGAAATGAAGTGCTTTAAGGCAATAAATGGGTAGTGGCATTCTGGGGTCTTTTGGTTGGTTCTTAAGATGCTAACAGTTTACAGAATGAATCCCAGATGCGTCACTGCTTTCAAATATTTTTCCCCCTGTACATTAAGACAATTTCATGCTAGGCTCCAGAAAAAGAGAAAAGATTTTGGAAGTCAGTATATTAAATAGAGACCCGCAGGCCTGAAAATGCGTTGTGATTTATTATCGCTTCTTTCTGCAGCAAAGGTAAGATGCTAATGGTCATTCATATGTTTTGAATGGCAACAGGGATGACGCTGGTTGGAGAAGAGGACCAGCTGAGGAGAACTCTAGCTGGAGGGATTCAAGTCGTCGTGAAGAATGGGACAGAGGTGGCCGTGACATGCGAGATCGCCGTGCTGATGACAGAGATCTACCCCCCAGAAGAGGACCACCACTCAGATCTGACCGTGAAGAACGTACGTTCGCTTTATCATTCTAAAGGCTCACATTTATTACAGGTCCTTCACGTTACTCTGGCAGTGCTAGGACGTGGGAAAATAGGAGTAAGTTTTATTTTCAGCCACTTAAACTCTCTTTACATAAAAAGGTAATGGAAAGAAGCTTTAGTTTGTTGAGAACTTTTCTGTGAATCTTAACGTTTCTTACTTCCTGCTCTCTGCTATCATAGTAGCAGTTTGCATCTGCAGTAGAAGGATAAGAGTGTCTGAAGTTTGCAGTTAGCAGAGCAGCGTTATGTTAGGGGTGAATTAAATCCTTGTAGTTTAACTGTCAAGATAGATGTCCCAGAAAACATTCCTGGCTCCTTTCTCAAAACTGAGGAAAATATTTGCAAATAAGGCCTTATGGGTTTCACACCATTAATGATATTTATTTTTTATGAATAACCTATTTTAATTATGTACATTAACCAGGTTTAATTATATATGTTCATTTATACTTTGCTGCTGCCTGGAAGAAAAAGAGTAACAGCAAAGACATTTAGCCTGATAAACCACATCTTCCAGTGCTGGACTTGTCCCGTTCAGAAGCTCGTTTGGTTTCCGCCCTGAGTGTTGGTGCTCCCCGGACATAGGCGCTGTCGTGCAGCCGATCTCAGAGAGCAAACTGGAGCACAACATGTACGGGGCTGCCAGCTGGCGGAAGGGCTGAGGGTTCTCAGGGAGAAGATACTTCATTTAAAAAATATATCAAGAACTGTTTCGTTGTTGGAATGTCTGGTTTGGTATTTGACAGCTTTGTTCGTACATAGCCAGGTTAGAATTTTGAAACTCCTTTTGGTGGAAGTGAAGAATTCTTCATGTAGTGAAGAACGCTGAAGGCCATTGTCAGTGGGGTTGTGTAATCAATCCAGTGTCGTATCTACCTCTGGTTTCAGTAGGCAGAACAGCAAGGTGCTGTCTTCGGAGACACCTACAGATTTCCACAACTGTTTTCAGTCAGGAATTTTCTGTTTGCAGGTTTCAGTCATTTCTAAGGAGATGCTTTTGTGCTTTTAATTCTGATAATATAAGGATGTATTTTTACATTATAAAACCACGTCCATCAATAGAACATTCTTATTGCAGTTAGTGTTTTAAAGATGACACTTCAGTTGCTCACAGCAATCCTGAATCGGGAAAGAGGCTTGAGTAGTTCTGGGCCGTTACTTCACCATAAAATTAAGCTGTGCATTTGGCTGTCATCTTCATATTAGCTCTTGGCAAGATTGAGAATCAGTAAATCAGACTGTCAGTGCGAGGCTTGTTTGTTTAAACTCTTGCAGGCTGCTGGTTGAATGTGACAAAGGTTGTTTTATTGTCTCTTGTACTTGCAGCAAGCTCATGGCGGCGTGCTGATGATAGGAGAGAAGAACGTGGAGAAGAACGTGAACCAGTTCGGCGATCAGCTCCTGCTCCTGCTGCTGCTCCAGCTGCTGCTTCCCCAGCAGCATCAAAAGATCGAGAAAGAGATGGGGAGAAGGAGAAGGGCTCCTGGAAAACAGAAAAGGAGCGTGAGCCTGTTCGTCGTACTAAAAATGAGACAGACGAAGAAGGGTGGACCACTGTACGACGTTAAGTGGATATCAAAACAGTTTAACCAATGTTTTAGCTTTGATTTGATTGAATCCACAGATTATATTTGTGCTTATAAACATTCTGAATTGGAATTCTTTAACAAATGTTTTGAGGTAACATGAAAGCATGAGCTTGAATTACTTACTCATATAGATTGATCATGCACAAAACTCACAGCAGAAGGTTGGAAATTGAATGCCAGTTTTTGAAATTTCAAATGATGCTTATTTCATGGATCATTTGTTGCTAAAATAAAAAGAAGCAAGCCCAACAGCTGTCTTGAGTACTGCTTCTATCTTGCAAGACAAAAGCTGACTTGACAAAACAAGCTGACCTTTTTATTTTTAGTCTTTCTTAATTCAGAATGGGGTATTGTCATCACCAAATATGCATATGAAACCACCTCTGTTCACACAGTGCAATTACTGAAAAAGCAGAGCTAGATCAATTGCCATAATTAGAAAAAAAAACAAGGGGGGGGGGAAGTACAACCCCCCTCTTCTTACAATAGGGATCTTTGAGGGCAGGCAGTGTGAGAGTCACATTTTATTACCTAAATTCAGTATGTTCAAATTGGAATTAAATACAACAAACATGAGCATTAGCTACACTGGGATATTTTCTGTAGATTTACTTGAATACATTACATGAAGCCACGTTGCAGTCATTGTTCCAGTACCATATACTGCTGCAGTGTACAACCACAGAACTTAAAGCTTCTACGATTTAAGTGTTTGGTAAGCATATTGCGATGTATTTTCTGTTGCCAATAGCACAACTGCTTTTCCATTACTGGATAACTCATGCCTTTCAAGGATTTATAAATATTGTCATATTTAAAACGTGTGGTTTTGGAGAAGTTGTTGAATTTTTCCCCAATTCTTTGTCTTCAGGGTAAATTCTTTCCCTTTCAAAAGAAGTGATTTGTAGTAATGGCTGTGTTGACTTCAATTTTGGGATGCAGATCAACAGTTACTATCTGGTCATACTGAAGCCAGCACAGAACTTGCTGCTGTGTGTTTCTTCGATGATAAATAAACAACTTATGGAATTAGCTTCTACAGTGTCTTGACTTTTTAGTAACTTCCCACATTGTATCTTAATGCCAAACAGCAGTTTAACTTTTTTTTTTTTGTATCTGGTTTGTATATGGTTTTGTACTGTCTGAAGGAGAAAGTGAGAGGACCTAGGCTAGTTAAACCTTATTGTAGTATGTGTAAACAAAAGTTATAATGTTTCTCTTCTTATCCTTTTCCCACCCTTTTCAGACTTTCCAGCTCCCATTTACTGCTCAGGACAAACTTGTTCTCATTGTCACCTAATCTGAGGGCCAGCTGCTTGTGCTGCCAGGATTCCTTCAGAGCTGTGATGTTTTCTAAACTTTTTTGTGTGCTGCATGCAGTTAAGGGGTCCCAGGGCTGCTGTTGAGCTACCTGTTGCTGCACTTGCACTGGGACAAGAATTGCAGTGACAGCTGTTAAAAGGTACTCCAGGAGGGGCCACCCTCTTGCAGTGAGGTCAGATTGCATTAGGCAGAACCGTGTTTGGCCAGGCCTGAAAAGCTCCCAGGATGGAGCCTGCACAACCTTTCAGGGCAACCTTTTCTAATGCATGACTGTTCCTACAGTGAAAAAGCGTCTTTTTTGTCCAGCTTCTACCTGATGCCTCTCACCTTCCTCTCCTACACTGCAGTGAAAAGCCTGATGGGAAAACTGCCTAATGGGGGTACTGGCAGGCCCCTGGAAAGGTTCCCCAAAACTTTCCAGTCTCCAGCCTGCCCCAGCCCCTCATGCTGTTGTTGCCCTCAGCTGCATGTGCTCCAGTTTGGCCGCATCTTCCTTGTGTGTGCACACCAACTGGAGGCAGCAGTCACGCTGAGGAGTGCTGAGTAGGGGGCGCAGCTCTCAGCCTGCCAGCAGAGCCCAAGGCTGGAACACCCCAGCATCACATGGGACTGATGAAAACCTTACTAGGCCAGCCCAAATAACATCCTCTGCTCTCTTCCCCTTGTCCACAAAACCAGATGTTTTACTGCAGAAAGCAGCCAAGTTGGGCATTGGGTTAAGTCCATGCTGACTCCTAGTCACTTCTTCATCCTTCATGTGCCCCAAAAGCAGCTCTGAGATTACTTCAGGAGTTTTCCAACGAACTGAAGCCATGTCACCTGGCCAACAGCATCTCTGATGGTCCCTTTGGCCTTTTTTGAACACGAATGCAATGTTTGCCTCCAGTCATCAGAGTTATAAAAAGTGGTTCCACCTCCAGTTGTATGTTTGTAATTGTATCCCAACAGCCATATTTGCATGGGCATGAATGTAGTCGATGGCCACTGCATCTGAAAAACTTCCAGGATCTGTGTTCTTAACTTCCTTGAGCATGTAAGAATTCTAGGTATGTGTGTTGGCAAGACTGGGCAGCTCAAGAGAAGATCTCCAGGATGTGAGCTACGCAGCCTTGCCCATGCATTTATTTCACTGCTTGATCATTTCAGAACACCAACTGCTGTGGCAGAAGTTTGCCAGGACTGGCCCAGCTCTAACCAAAAGGCTCTGCACAGTTACTGCTCCTGCTCTTCACAACTCAACGCATTTAGTTGCAGCAGGATGGGGATTCTGCAAGCCATTCCACTTCTTGCTAATCCAAAAGTTGCTTGCTGCAATTTCAGCTTTGTTAGTTTTCCACCATTGGCCCAGAGGACAATTCACTGGGTTTTCTGCCTCTGCACTTGCAGATTTAGCACACTGCTCTTCCAAAAAATAATTCGACAATTATTTTTCTCCTCGTGACTGTTAGCAGACTACCTCAGTATGTATTCATCTATGTATTGGGTGGGCCGAGCTGGCACACCTAAGGGAAGTGAAGGCATTTCACAGCCATCAGAGCTTGGTCCTGTGGCAAAGAAGCACCCTGAGGCACTGGGCAGCAGCAAGCCAGAGACACCCCCTGCCAAACAGGGCTTTCAGTAAAGCTGTGCACTCACCTGGCTGCAGCTGAACTGAACCATCTGCACACCTGAAGGCAGCTCTGCCTTACAACCAGCCTTTTAGCCAAGGCTCACAGCAGCTGAGGGCCATTATGGGCTGCCTGGTGCTCTGCTCTTTCCTCTCACCACAGTATGACCATGGAAAAGGTGCCATCGCTTACAGAATTTGGAATATTTCCCTGGAATAAAGCAATTCTCCAAGGATAAGAATTTGGGTTGAGCCAACAGACACGTGCAGATGCCTGTAGGGTAAGTGACAGCACCAGGATTTTCTTAGACCTCTTTGATGGACCATAAAGTAGCTTCCAACCCAGGCTGCTTTTAGATGAAGCTGTATGCTGTTCCTAGGATTTAAGTTACTAATCTAAGTTGTTTTCAATAACTTGAAGAATCAAAACTGTATGTAAGCAGTATCTTCTATAATTAAGAGTGACAACAAACAGGCATGTTTCTGCTCACTGTGCTGCAGTGTGCTGGGGAAATGGCTCCAGAAATTTACTTAAGAAACAACTCTTGAGAATTTCAATCTAGGACAGGGGCTTGTAAAGCTTTAAAGGGCAACTCAACCCGAAGAATGGGCTCCTGCTGGACAACCACATCATTTCAGGACCTTGCTCTCAGGTTTTTGCTTGGTCTGAGTGCTGTGACCTCCCCACAGGAGCACGCTGCCTTTCCCCTCCCAGCCCAGCTGGTCTTTCCAAGCTCCTGCTCTGCTGCCTTACCTGCTGGGGCCTGGATCCCACGCCCAGCGCCATGCAGCCTGCCACAGGCAGCTCCTGGCCCTTCCACAACGGGCCCGCTCGGGGAGCACGAGGAGACTCGGAGTCGTAGGCAGCAGAAGCCGCTGGCACAAGGGCAGCTTTCTTCTGACACAGGTCAAGGGAAGGAGCGGGCGCTGCACGAGGCCAGCGCCACCATCCGAGGCAGGGTGAGGTTCTGGTGTCTTGGCAAACTCCCAGGCACTGCAATGGGTCAGTCCCTATGGGGTAGCTTAACCTATAGAGCTGGGGAGGCAGGGGGGTGTTGCAGACAGACCTCCCACACAGCCCCCTCAGAAAACACCTGAGAGCGCTTTTCTTAGGTCTTTCTTGCTTTTATGTCCGTAAACAGTCAACTGGATTAAAATGCATATACTCATCTTCAAAGTTTCCACAAGAAGCTAACAGAAATACAAAACAGAATTCTTCCCATAGCGTTACACTTGAGCTCATTTCCAATCTGTGGTGGATACAGATTAAACATATGTGGAACAGACATCACAAAATCAAACATACCTAAATTCTACCAGCTTACAGGAGCCTGTAGTGCAAGCCCCCCCCCCCGAACGAGCGGCGGTGCGCAGCTGAGACCTCGCGCAACGGGAAGGCAGCTGCCCTACAGCGAGCTGTCGCCACAGTGAAGTGTTATTTAATGCAAGTCCCTTTGCAGCCGATAATTAGCCCTACTGCTATCTTTGGAGCCGTCCGATGAAGATTTAAGAGACCACTTCCAGAGCGAGCCCTTTCCTCCCTGCTCACAGCTGTGCCAGTGACGCCTCTCGGGCCCCTCCCCAGCCCCTCCTGCTTCCCCCTCCCCAGTGCCCGTCCTCCCACCCTGCTGAGCAGCTTTCCAAGAGGAATTCACACAAACACCCGAGCTCCTCTTTCTGCCAGGACCCGTCGCCTTTCCTCAGCTTCCAGGTGATTCCCTAGGTAAGGCCAACCACAGCGTGACCCCTCCGTGCTGTGAACGCACACATCTGCTCCAGAGGACCCCAAGCCAACTACAAGCCCGTTGCTGCTCCTCCTCCTGCCTCCGACTCGCACTAAACGCAGTCGTCACATTCCCAAGCAAGCACTTTGCTTCCTCCTCCTCCTCCTCTCAGACCCTCCCTAAAGCTGCACGCTGCCCACGGTCACGGGTGGCCGTGGGGCACAGCCCCCACCAGCAGGGCGCTGGGATGGAGGGGAGGAGGCGCTGCCTGCCGCACCGGGAACCGAGCAGGGGTTCGCTGGCAACTTCCCTCCCGGCTGTAGGATGGGTGTAGGAAACAGCTCAGCTGCTTAAAGACCCAACAAACCGGGGGCTGGATCCTGACGAAGCCCAGCGCTGCCGACGGGCACCCTGCAGGAGCAGCAGCCGGGCACAGGGGGGCAAGGAGGGGGCCGGCGGCCGCTTCCCCACCCGGGGCGATGCGGGCAGCGAGGGGGGGACCCCACAGCGGGCGGAGGAGCAAAACAGAGCCGCCCCCTCCTCAGATCCGCCAGGGGACCCTCTTTTCTCCCCGACCACCCGCAGCGGCTCCCACGGAGCCCAAGCGGGGCGCCCACCCCGCGCTGCAGCCGCCCGGCGCCCCGCAGCCTAGCGGCCCTTCCTGCCCAGCGCCGCCCGGGCGTGCCGCAGCTGCTTGGCCGCCTGCATTTTGGACAGCGGGCAGTACTTGATGGTGTGGGCATTGTCCCCGCTGGCCCCGCACAGGGGGCAGGTGTAGCGCCGCAGCACCGGGCACAGGACGCGGCCGTCGGGTCCCTTGAGGATGTGCGTGGTGTAGAGGGCCACCGCCTCCTTGTTGTTCCTGCAGAAGACGCACACCTGCAGCTCGGGCTTCAGCAGCCTCCCGGCCGCCCTCGGGTGTGCCGGCAGCCGCCCCGCAGCCACCACCACGCCGCCCCAGGCTCGGGGCGAGCCGGCCCCGGCCCCCTCCGGCCCGGGGCACTCCAGCAGCACCGCGGCGGGGCCGCCGCGGCCCGGGAAGGGGCTGAGGTCGGCGAAGCGCTCCTCCAGCAGCCCCTCGCCGTGGTGGTGGTGGTGGTGGCCGCACAGCTCCAGGTCGTGCAGGTCCAGCGCGCCCTCGAAGTACGGCCCCGCCGCCTCTTCCTCCTCCTCCTCTTCCTCCTCCTCCTCCTCGGCCGGCGCCGCCGCCACCACCACGGCGGGGGGCTCGGCAGCGAAGCCCTTGCCGGGCCGCACGGCTTTGGTGATGAGCGTGGCCAGCCCCAGGTAGTCGTTCCACGAGTTGAACACGTTCCCGCAGGCGCTGTGGCTCCGGCCGCCGTAGCGGGAACCCGGCAGGCGCTCCACGGCCGGGAGGTGCCGGTGCTGCTCCAGCGCGCCGCCGGGGAACGCCTCCATGGGGCACGGGGGGCGCCGCCGCCGCCCGCCCCCGCGGCCCCAGCCCCACCGCAGCTCCGCGCCCGCCGCCGCCGCCGCCTCCTCTGGGAGCGCGCGGCCGCGCGACGCCCTTTAAATAGGGGCGGCGGGGGCGGGAGGGGGCGCGCGCCGCTCTCCCATTGGCCGCCGGGCTGAGCCCCCTCCCGCTCATTGGCTGAGGGGGCGGCGTGGGGGGGGTGGCTGAGGGGAGGGGGGCGCGCAGGTGGCGCGGCACGTGCGCGCGGAGGGGGGGGGCGGGGCCGCGCGTGGCAGGGGTCGGACCCCCCCCCGGTGGGGTGGGGGTGGAGGTGGGGGTGGGTCTGTGCCGGGCACCTGAGGCAGTGGGAGGTGGTGTTATGGCCCCAAAAACTGCTATTAGTGTCCCAAAAACTACTGCTAGTACCCCGAAAGCGGTTATTAGTACCCAAAAACTTACTCTTAGTACCCCAAAACTACTGTTGGTACTGCAAAAACTACTGTTAGTACCCCAAAAAACAATTGTTAGTACCCAAACAATTACTGTTAGTATCCAAAAAACTATTATTAGTGTTCAAAAATACTATTAGAGCCCATAAAGCTGTTGTAAGTGCCCAAAAAGCAGTTATTAGTACCCCAAAACCAACTGTTTGTACACAAAAACTACTGTTAGTACCCAAAAAACAATTGTTGGTACCTGAACAATTACTGTTAGTACCCAAAAAGCTATTGTAAATGCCTTAAAAAATACTATTAGAATCCAGAAAGTTACTGTTAGTACCCAAAAATCAATAGTTAGTACCCCAAAAATTACCATTAGTATCCAAAAACAACTGTAAGTACCCAAAAAGCTATTGTTAGTACCCAAAATTGCTGCTAGTACCTAAAAACACCTGCTAGTACCCAAAAAACTTCTGTTAATACCCAAAAAGCTATTGCTAGTACCCCCAGACTACTGTTAGTACCCCAAAATGAATTGTTAGTGTCCCCAAAATTACTGGTAGTACCCCAAAACCTGACATAGGTTTGGGATGGGCTCAGGAGAGGCCTGAGGATGCCTCCTGTGCGTGAAGCTGGGTTCAGCCCTGAAACCACGGGGCTGAGGCCTCGTGCCCGGAGAGCCCAAAGCGTCCCGTCCTTGTGCTTCCCCATGGGACGGAGGGAGTAAAGGCACGGCTGTAATTAAAAACCCGGTTAATTGCCAGCCATGGTGAGGGCACCGCGCTGGCACAGGGCCTTCGCCCATGGCAGTGAGAGAGCTGCCACATGCGAGGAGGCCGCGGCCTGCTCCTTGGCGTCCTTCAAAGACGGCTTGGGCTTGCCCAAACTTTTCTTTCCAACCCCTGTGGACACTGAAGTGGCGGCCATTTAACGTGGGAGATGTCCACAAGCTGCCCTGTGAGGCTGGGGAGGTCCCAAAAACGCCTTTAATGATGAGATGCCCTGTGCTGCTGGTGCTCCCAGGCTGGCGCCCAGCGATCCCGTCTGAGGCTTTTGGCTTAGCAGATGATGCTTTTGTTTGGAAAGCCGAAGTTTGTAGCACAGAGCTGTCCTTCTGGTCGGGAGATTGAAAGCAGCTGGTGGGACTAACATGAGCGAGCTAGGTTTTAATGAGATACAAACACAAGTCAGGAAAGCAAAGCTTCAGCCCCAGGCCTCGGAGGCTCCAGCTGTGGGGTGGGAGCAGCCCCAGGCCGAACACCGTGGGCATTCAGGGTGAGGGGCGCAGGGCTGGTGCTGGAGGGGCTGGGGGGCTCCGGGGGGCCACCAAGGCTTGCCCTCGTGTGAGGTTTCAGGGGGAAATGTGATGAATCCGCTCCAGCCCTTTTTACTGGCAAAGCCTGACGGGTTAGGGAAGTAAAAGCCAACCCTGAAAGACAGCTTGGGCTCCGGGACTCTTGCTCTGAAGACGTGCTCGTGCTTTTGCTGTGTGGAAACGGTTGCAAACCCCCAGCATGCCAGCCCCATACAAATGGGCACCTGATGGGTTCTGGAGCAGGGTGCCAAACGTCTCCGTGGGGCAGGCCACAGCCCTGCTTTGGAGGCACGAATGGCAACATCCATCATCTCCATAGATTTTGGAGTTGCACGACAGTCCTCAGGCAACTGCAGCAAATGTTTACACAGGCAAACCGAGCTGGTGGGGGGTGTCGTGTATTTTTAGCTGACTTTTAATTCGATTCAGCCATCGAAAACCCAGAGCAATGCACAGAGCGGCGGTAGCCAGCTCTCTAAGAAATGCTGCTCCACCTCTTTGCACGCAACTGGAAAGAGCCAAGGGAAACTAATAAGGTGCTTCCAAGAATACATCATTGCCAGGTGAAGGTTCACCAGCAATTGGAAAAGAAATTAAGGAATCACGCTTTCATTTGTATTGTTATCTCTGTAGGAGTGTCAAGTAAGTGAAGAAGAAACCCAAATTTAGGGTGTCAGTGCAGTAGATACGTGCAGTGTGATCCTGCCTTTGGTTGTGCCATCGTGTACTCTTTTCTCATGCTATTGCTGCCATATATTTTGAGCTCTGACTTTCCTGGATATTCAGCCACAGCAGAAGTGTTTGTGGGTGTAAAGCTGGAGGAGGCAGCTGTAGGTCCCCTGCGTAGCAGAATTAGGTGGTGGCTCCCAGGTCTCAGCACTCACCAAATCCCCCAAGCACTGCCGTTGTGTCTGTTCTGGGCTCACGTGAGGAGCTGGGCTGCAAGAGCTGCATCCGTCATCTCAGACCAGCCTCATGAACATGCAAGAATGAACAGTCCTGAACAACCACACACCACGACAAGTGCCACCAGCTGAAGGACCTGGAGGAGAACCCCAAAGACCTGGCTCGTTGCCTGGGGACCGCACCAGCTGGGAGCTGAGCAGGGTGGCGAACCCAAGCAGTACGCAGAAAATTACACAGACACAAAAAATACGGCTCTGACTGACTGACTTTGGAGTGCTTGGCTTTCCAGCTAAATGGCATCCTTTTCCCTGCTTCAAGCAGATCATTTTACAGCAGCTTCTGCCTCCTGTACGGCTGAACCTGAACCGTCAGCAGACAGCTGCGGTTGCAGCAGCAGGTGTGTAGAGCTCACGCTTCTCACCCTTGTCTTCAGTAATTTTTCAATACATAAAAACGGGCTTTTGGATGAGCTGAGGAGGAGCTGAGAGGCAGGAAGAGAGCTGAGGTTTTTGCCATTTTGGGTCCCTTAGGCTCTGCAGAGTCTGGCTCTTCCTGGTGCTCCCAGCTCTTAGCCCCAACAGCAAATAAGAGGAGAACAAACTTGCTCATGTTTTGGGGGCTGCCAGTGCAGAGTGGGGAGAAACTGATTTTCCTCTCCCTACAGTTTGCCAGATGAAGCTGAATTTGTTTTCAGGGGGCAAAATGTTTCTGGACTCAGACCATTTTGTATCTTCAAACTGAAAGCACGGCTGAAAGCGTTGGAAACATTCGCTCTTTGTAAAAACATCAATCCATTGCAAGACTGTTTTTACAATCGAAAATGTATCCACTTGGATTACAGTTGCTGATAAACACTAGAAGCTATTAGCTCTTCTGTTCTCTCTTTCAAATGCGATGAATTTAAAGAATGTAAAAGTCCCAGACCACTAGCCAGGATTTTGACTTGTCCATTCAAACTGCTGCAGAACACAAACACAAGCCAAGAATCAAATGTTTATCAGCAGAAGCATATTTTTCCTGGGGATACAGTAACTCACAGTCCTGTCTCATGGAGAAGAATGTCAAAGGAGCATGGAAAATTATGGATCCTGTTTATTAGAAAATCAAATGTTTTATGAAAACTGAAAGGTCTTTTTGTTTTGTTTTGTTTTGTTTCAATTTCTGCATTTTATAAAAACATTGGGGCAGTGTAATAAATGCTGTAAGCATTCAGGTTTCTAAAGGTAGAACGAGGTTTCCCTCTTACAGCAAATCAAGTTCTCTTCTGTAAAGATCCTGCAAACTTGACACAGCACAGCAAAATTGTTCGTTTTACAGTTCTATAGTGAATTGAATTGAATGCTACATTATTGGACTTTACTGTTGGGTATTTCTGCTAGATGTATTAGATCACCAAAAGATAGAGCTGCATCACTTTGTTACGTGCTGTAACTGCGGCTCTGTTCATTGCTGTCTCCAGGGCGAGGGCTCCATTTCTTGTCTCCGGCAGGGAGATGCTCAGACTGCTGCACGCACCGAGGTCTGTTGTGCTCAGAGGAGATGCCCACAACCACACACTGCTGTACATGGCATGCTCGGGAGAGAAAGCTGGTGCCAAACTCAGCCAGAAACAAGCAGGTCTGCTTGGGTGCCTGGTGCCTCCACTGGAGCTGGTCGTGGCTGCGGGTTGTTATCAGCCCCTCTGCCAGTCTGCCCCGACAGTGGTGCATTGGTGGTGCCTGCTGCTGGAGCCTCTTGGAGAGCCTTGATTTTCATGATTTTCCACGCTGCTTCCACCACGTGCGCGCCTGCGCTTTGTTGTGTCCTGTGCAAGGTCATGGAAATCGGAGGCCGGACGAAGGCAGATAGGAAACAGCAGAGGCTTTCAGTTTTGGAAAAGTCTTTAAATTCATTGAGAAGAGTATTTCAAATAAAACTTTGGCTAGACACCCTACATTCCTTTGTGTATTCCTGCTCTCCAAAAATTACTGCTCCAAGATATGCTTGATAGGGCTTGACACTTGCACGAGGATTTATTGCTCTGAGTTTCTGAATTGGTTCTGAACCTGAATTAGCAAATGTTGGTGTGTATTTCTAATAGTGACAAGGATTCCAGCAGAATTCCTGAGGTCTGCCTGGCTGATTAAATCCAGCGAAGGCTCCCGCTAAGCTCCTAGCCAGAGCCAGCCAGAGCCCGGGCTTTAGGATCACCACAGATTCATTCGTGAAGCCTTTTTTATTGTGTGAAATGTTACCAAGCAGAAGACGTATATACTAGCTGTTCCATATAAGTGTCATATACACACATAATACAGTCGATAAATTCCTGATATATTAATTTCACATGGTGAGGATAATAGGATTTCTTCTGACAACTTGATTAAATTTGTAAGAAAAGTCCTAGTGAAAAAAAGTTATTGCATTTTTGTCAGGCTGATAAGTATGATTTAACTGCAAGAGAAAGGCAACCAAAAAATCAGGCTTGCATTTGGAAGCTCACACTCTTGTCTTCTGTTTTGTTATTTCGCAAAAAGAGTAAACACAGAGTTTCCCATCATTTTGTTTGCCTGGTGGTGCTTGTTTGCTTAATCTGAGATTGAAATTGTCTTTATCGTGAAGAGCAGTGATGGGCAAGAAAATAGCGAAATCTCTAAAGAATGCTGAAGTTGAGAAAAAAATTTTTAATCAGTCCAAATGTTTTATAATTCTGATATCTTTGGGATATTTTTGTCAGTAAACTTCAAGATCTAAGATTTTGGGGGAAAGGAGGCCTTCAGCAAAGGCTCAGCAGCCTGAGATTTTTGGCAGATGTGGCAGGGGTGTATCCCTCGCCCCACGGTGCCCATGCAGCTGGCCAGAGTAGGAGCACAGGAGCTGTCATCCACCTCTCACTGCTCTCCTCGACCCAGCTGCAGGGCTGAGTTGTCTTCTGCTGGCCCATGTGCTGGCCCCACTGCCTCTGACACCACCGGGGCCTCTGCCACAGAGGGGAAAGCTTCAGCAGTGTGTGCTCCTGCACACACAGCTCTGTGCACAGCCATGGATCAGGGGACTGCAGTTTGCATTTAGGCATTTCACATCCCCCGGGAGCCTGCGCTGAGTTTCCAAACTCTTGTTCTCCTGTGCTCTCACAAATCCAGAGCCTGACCCTGAGAGCACAACGTCCTTCCCGTTTTCATGAAGAACTGTTTTGTTCAAGCCTTTGGGTGCTTTTGAGTTTTTTTCTTCCTGAAGGGATAAACTACTAATTATAGATGGAAATTGTACCTCAAAGATCCATCTTAATAATATAATTGTAGTAGCAAAGCAACTGGTATGATTATGTGCATCATTGCACTTTTCAGCCATTAACCAGCTTTTCTTGGTTAATGAAGTTAGTAAAACCTAGAATGTGCTGCGCTGGAATATATCCAGTGGAATCTCATTATCACCTACAAGCCTTTGTAATTGGGGTGATAATGTGTAAAATGTTATATTGCTGATAAACGAGACACGATTAAGGGAGGGCAGAGTTCTGCCCGGATCCTGGGGTGCTGCTGTGTGTTTGTGGAGTGCCTGCAGCCCCGTGTCCACCTTGGCGGTCGCGTTTCGAGGCAGATGAGGTGCACTTGGAGCAAGTCCAGCAGCGAGACTAATGAGAGCTGTGACCTCTCAGGAAAGGTGCAAAGGATTGGTGCCGCCGAGGCAGGAGGAGGCTGCGGCGAGGCATGATAATGGTCTTAAATGCCTTCAAAGAAGGGAATAATCTGTTCTCCATGATCCTGTTGGATAGGACACAGAGGAATGGGCTGAAAGCACAGTGGAGGCAGTTTATGTTGGTTATTAGGGAAACACAGAAAGGATAATTAAGAACTGGTTTAGATTGCTTGGACTGGGATGCGTCAAAGGAGCGTTCAGCATTTGCAGGAGCCAGGAGGAGGTGAGGGAGTTGTGTTCAGCGAGGACCAATCTCAACATTATCCTCTCCCTGTAAACACTGGTAGTCTTCAGCCAAGTCATCCCTTAACCTTCTGTCTTCGTAAGCTAAACAGATTTTGCTGCTGGATCTGGGACTGTAGTGGCTGTTCTCCCATCCTTATATTCCTTTATGAACTCTCCGGCAGAAGTGACACCAGGAATGCCAGGGGCAGGGGATGTCTGCTTTGTTTTGCTGTAGTACTGTGCTCAAATATCGTGTATGACTGAGTAGGAACATAAAAATAGGTTCAGACCAAGAGTTCATCTGGCTCGTAATCTTGTTTCTGACAGTAACTTGTAGTAGGTGGATACTGAAGGGTGATATTTCCCTGCCTAGCCCCCTCCTTATCTTTTGCCAGATTTTAAAAATAAAGGTGCAATCTGAAATTCCATGCGAAGCCTTTGGCATTTATATGTTTCTGCTGTCTAAATGGTGCCTTACGCCTGCAGCTTTCCAGCATTTGTGTCGTGTGCTGCCCAAGGATTTAAACTGCAAACCAGAAGATCTGTATCTCTGGTAAGGTTCTGGGAAGGGATATTTTTAACTCACAGCAGGGCCCCAAGAAGGCAGGGTGAGAGCTGCAGCCCTGTGCTCTGGGGAAGGGGCTCAGCAGCAAGGCAGGGAGCCATACACCCCAAAACGGCAGCAGGAGTGAACATGGGGCCCTGCCAGGTGCTGCCAGAGCTTGGGCTGTTAATACAGCATCCTTAACACTGGCTCTGCTTCTGTGATGGTCAAATTGCTGGCAGTACCATCAGCAATGCCCACACCGAAACCCTGCCTCCAGCACGTGGAGCTGGGCAGCTCAATGTGGCTGCTCCGAGGCTGATGTTGCTGGTCCCATGGCAGTGACAAACCCTCTCCCTTGGTTATCACTCCCTGGTGCTGTGTCACCTGCAGCTTTGTTAGGGCATGATCTCACGTTGTCTTCCAGTAAAGATGTCACAGCTCTGAGCTCAGAACAGATCACCACGGAGCCTCCGGGAAGCTACAGAGTGATGGTTCCTTGTTTACACTTGTATTTTGAGGTTTGTCAACTGGTTTGGGGGTTACTTGGGGTACGCTGGGTTAGTTTTGCACTGCTCTAGTTTCTCAGTCAGTGAAGCATATTAGTTTCAGTGCCTTCATTACATTGAGGTTAGCACACGTCAATGCGCTTCATCATCTTGCAGTTAAAGGACACTGAGCTAGTTCAGTAGGGCGTACTTTCTGTAAACACATGCCAGAGTTTATGCACTGCTGTCTTACTGCAGCTGTTGGGCTGCTGGGAGGATGAGTGGGTGGGTGTTTTAGACCATTCCAGTAGCAGACCAACTAAAATAAGATAGCATTGCATGTCACAGATTTTTTTAATTATTATTCTTAATGGAACTTCCATGGAAAAAGCAAGATTTTCAAAAGTAGAGTCAGTGCTAGTAGGATAAATGGATATGTTTAAGTTTCAGGACAGTGCTGGCATCCTGATAGCCAAAAACATGCTTGCTAGTGGTGGGCAAGGCTGGTGGTGAGGAAACTTTTAACTGCTACCGAAAGAGGTGAGGAAAACCTTTGCTTTAAGGACCTGAGAGCAAAAACAGAGCAAGGGGAGGACAGTAAAAAAGTAGAGATAAAAAGGAGAAAAACCACACAAATGTAAATGCAGATTTCCAGAATGTCCTTGGACACTGATCCTTTCAAAGACCAAGTTCATGAAATTTTGATCCCACTGAAATTAATGGGGAAATTCCTGCTAACTTTATTCTTATTTATCCATTTATTTTTATCATATTATTAAGGTAATTGGGACATGAAGAGCCATACTGACAAAGTATTTAACTTTTTTGTCTCATTATATAGGTAAAAAGAGCAAAGGATCAAAATCAGTCATAATTTCTGACTGCTAAAGAAGGGTAAGAGCCGTGTGCTCTGGTCCTTTTTTTTTTTTTTTTTTTTTTTTTTTTTTTTTCCTTGGTATAAGGAAAGGAGGGAGGGAAAAACCCAGGGTGGGGTCCCTCTCTTGGCATTTAACTGCGTAATTTTTTTTCTTTTAATTTTTTATATATTTTGTATAAATATCTTTTTTTTTTCCCCCCCAACAATTTGTCAGTTTTGGGCACCTAAAATTTTGTATGTAAGAGCAGGAAACCAAAAATACTTGTCCACAAGTATGTTTAATTGTGTGAAGATTCCTCTACCATGCAGATTTCTGGTGGGGGTCACCATTATTTTCTTGTCAGCTTTGTCTTGGTACCAAATGATTATAGCTTTTGAGATTAATATGAATGCTCTTCCCGTTAGAAAAAAAAAAAAAAAAAAAAAAAAAAAGGGAGAGAGAGAGAAAATGTGAATAAACACCATTGTTTCCTAAACTAATAAACAACTTTCCTCTAAATTTAACACCCAAATGTTATAAAAATTGAAGCTGAATGCTACTGAAAGCCGATATTGTTGAAATGATCTTGTGCAAGGTTATAAAATAGCAATGAGTGGCACAGAGATTTGGTTGGATTTGTCTTTAAGTTTACGATGCTCCTGAGAGCCAGGTACATATTACATGTGTATCAGAACCTAACTGTATCCCTTTGAAAACAATATACTTGTAAGCTTTTACTGAAATTGAAGGGTTTCACACATGTGGTACTCATCAGCATTCGAACAACAGTTTTAAAATCTTATGGTTAGTTCAAAATGTTTCTTAGTGTTGTTCCAGCAACCATAGCTGTCAGAACTGTAAAGCTGGAGTGTCTCAGCCTTCCTGAGATGAAACAATTCAAAACTCTCCTTTTAACATTTCTGATATTGTTCAGGAAATGTGAAAAATTTTTTAAATGACACAGTTTTTTTTACTGAGACTTGCCAGGTTGTAATGAGCTCTAGAGATGTGCTGTTTGTCATGAAAACATCACAACAAACACTCACCAGCTCAGAGCCCAGATGGTTTTATTTAGGTAGTCACTTCGATGGTGGCCATTGTCATTGTGGTGTGGAGGAATGGTAGCGAAATGGCAAGCCTGAAAGAGAGGGAATGGGAATGAAAGAGGTTTCATTCATCTGGAAATGAAAAGAGAAGTGAAACCCCTTTTAGGACAGATTTGCTTCTTGTTAGTGGAGTTTTATCACCTACCAGGAACCTTTCTTTTTTCTGTTATCAGCGTGGATGGCTGACAAAGTAGCTGTGTTGTTACTTTCAGCAATGTCACAAAGCATCACAACACTGGCATGCCAACACGTTCAATGTGCTTTCAAACATAATAATATACGAGGATCCAAGTTTCAATGGAATGAAACAAATAGGAATTTAGTGAATTGTTCTTAAATTCTATCCTGTGGCCAGGACTCTTGTGAATGTAGTTACAGAGTCTTTGACTTACATTCAGCCAGCTTTGCTAGCAAGATCCAAGGACAGCTACTAATGTTTTAATATCTGGAGGATCTGTATAAAGTCCAGAATTGAACTATATAGTCTGTGCAGGATTGTGTAGGTGGTGGTTGTTTTCCTCTGCAGCCGAATCTTTGGACGTTTATTAAATGCTGCCTGAAATGTCATCTGAGGGCAGGCTTTGTACCTCTTGCTTGCTAGCAGTGGTGCCCTGCTGCAGATAGCTGCATCTACTTGAATGAGATTGTATGCTTCATAAAATATTCTTCATAGTGAGAGAAGATATTGTGTGCTGGGTGTTTATGGGATGTTTAATACAGTTATTCTTATATTACTGACTTTTATGTCTTCGCAAACAGCTACAATATCTTCTCGATGGGCTTCTGTTGTTTTCCTTCACGGCTTGCTGACACGCTGAGAAGAGATCAGACATGTTTTTATGTTATTGTAACAAAAAGAATTCCATGGAAATGACAGTGGGTACTCCGTGGAAGCCCTCCAGGAGGTCAAAAAACATCCCACAGATGAAGGAAGGAGGCGCAGGCGGGACCCGCTCCTAGGCCGCTGCTGCGGCCCAGCGTCCCCTCGCTGTCTGGTGGCGGCCATCTCACGCCGACCTACAGTGGGATGTCTTTAGGCAAACGTCCTGCAAACTGTGTGTGACATTAAGCCATGGCAGCTGTAGAACGTTCACAGGGAGGCCTCCTGTGTGTGTTATGCACGGCTGGACATGTGGCTGTGGTGCAGTAGAAAAGCTGGCATGGCTGCAGCCTCCGCCTTTGCTCCTTGTAGTGCCAAAACACGATGGCTTTAATCGATCGTCTGAAGGCAGGGGTCCTACCCCAGTGATGAAGGCAGGCAAATTTGGGGAAAAAAAAAGCACTCGGCAGTGTTTTACCTACTGCTGTCTGAGGTGCGCCCCTCCACCAGCGTGAGGGAAAGAGATAAAAAACAACAAACTCTTCACCACCCTGCAGCCACCATCTCCTCCTCAGCCTGATTGCTTTATTGGTTTTACTGATTTCTACTTAGTTATTTGCTTTCTCTTCTTGTTTATTTGTGACTTTCTCCTGGCAACAGCGGAGAGAAAATGTTATTTCATTGTTTCTTTCAGAGGCAAATCTGATAACGGCGACACAAACTGTCAGGAGAATTGGTGGGCCAGAGGAATACCTGCCACTACTCATTTGGCTGAAGAGGAAGAGCTTGCAAGCTCCCTGGTGCTGTCAAGGACTGTGGAAATCCCTGTGGCCATGGGGGCTGCTTCTTTGGGTGGTTCAGCATTTGTAAGTGCAACTGCAGCGCCCTGTGGCATATGTTTGTAAACTGTGAAGAAAAATAGGGAAAAGACACTTGTGTCAGTATCCAAAGCATCTCAGACCCTTTAGTGCTGTTTGTCCTTGTGCCTAAGGGGTCCAATAAAAGCAAACATTTGCAAAAGGTCCAGTAGGAATCCCGTAGGAGGGAGGAATTAAAACCTGGTCTTGTCTGCCCGACCTGGGGCGAGTCCCTGGAGCACATCCCTGGAGCACCAGGCATTTCCTACACATAAATCACCTGGGCTTTGGGTGGGCACAAAATGCTTATTGCCATCCAGCCCACACTGTGTCTGTAGCAGCTGCTGTACTTGCTGGCTCTGCCTGCCTGATGTTTTCCAGGCAGGCTGCTGTTGGGCTGGATGGCAGAGTGCAGGGAAACAATGGCACTACATTTGCTGCAGGTGCTGCAGGGAGACCCAAAAGACCTTTGTGATCCAGCTATTACATGCAGGCTTTTAAAGCTGGCACAGCAGGGCTTTCTCCATTTTAGTCTTTACATTTCACAAGCATTACTGCGACATTCATCCCACTAATACCTGAACCTATTGCATCCTCCTGTGAGAAAGGACATTTTCTATCTCCTTTTTATGGTAGCGGACTCCTAAGAAAGAAAATGGTTACAGAATTTGTCCACAGTCACCTACTAGGGCTGTGAAAGAGCCGAGAATAGGTTTGTTTCCCCATCTGGGCTTTAATAACACAAAAAATATCCTTCCACTATAGTGAAGCAAGTCACAGTGGGCAGCGGCTTTTGTGACTCCGTGCATTAGCGCTGCAGCTCACAGACCGCCCTCATTAAGCGGTCACATGCTGCAGACCGAATGCCAGGCCAACCTGCCAGCCTCTGCTTGCGGGCTGGAGAGGTAAATGTTGGCACTGAAGAGCTCAGCTTTCATTAGGCACCGTCTGAAATCAGCTAATCTTTTTTGACTGAGCATAGAAGCAGCGATACTGTAGGCAGAGGGGTTTGGTGCTTGGGGTACGCCTGGGGGTACATCAGAGACTGTCCCAGCTCAAAGCAGAAAGCTCCCACTGGCTCTGCTTTTGGGAAACTATTTCAGCAAAGCCAAGAGAGAGCTGAAACTGTTGAGCACACAGCTACTGACAGCTGGTAAATAACAATCCAATTTGGAAACAGCAAATGAACAGATTACATTTAACCTTTGGTATCTTCAGGGAACTTTGCAGTCCCCAGGTAGCAGGAGTTCAGGTGTCAGCTGCCAAAGCTGGGAGGTTATAGTAAGTGATGAGCTGCTCTGGAAAAATGTCTTCTCACATTAGTAAATTCCTTTCAGTAGCAAGTGAGCAGTGTGTGTTTCCCCTCTCTGGTTCCCTGAGCACGTCTTCGCGATGTGGCTTGTTTTCTTCTGACTCCCTTTTCAAGACCAGCTGTGTGGACCTGCATTTTCCCTGCTTTGGGAACCGTGCCCACGGCTGTGTCTGTATATTTCCTCATGCCAGCAACTGTCTTTCCGCTTGGTTTATCAGCAGCACCTAGCTCCGTGGGGCCTCCTCCCTGCTCAGGAGTTGTCACCAGCAGAGTGACAAGCAGCGATAGCAATCTCTGCCACTGTCGAATAGTTGCAAGGAGGCTGCTTCCCATCGGCCCAGGAGTTCTCCACAGCCCTTGTGTCCACCTGTGATCACAGGATACATGACAGAGGGCCAGAATTGCCTCAGTATCTCAAGTCTTCCCTCATCTGCACAGCAGCAATAACGGAACGGTGCTCATTAACATCGGGTCATTTACAGTCAGATTCAGGCCTCACTGCAGTGAGAGGTGTTTGTATAGAAGCTTCACTGCTTCCCAGCACGTTGCTAGAGATAATCTTGGTCACTGCCTGCTCTCTCACAGCACTGGGTCAGGATGTGTAGCCCGGGGTCCTGCCTGTTTGTTGGTGTGCCTGGAGAGGGTGAAGGAGGATGGGCAGAGTGGGCTGGGGCAGCACAGATGTGTGCAGTGCCATGGATGCAGGACCGATATGTCACTAGGATCCTAATTAACTTTGGGGTGCAGAGGAAAATAACTCAAGTGTGAAAGGAACATGTCTTAAAATGAGCATTTTGCTAAATGGATTTTCTCCTCTGGTTCACTGTTCCAGTGCAGGCTTTCAGCCTCCCCAGAGTAGCTCATTGTTCACTCATTTTTTCCCTCTATTAATAAACATGCACAAGCACTTAAATGGAATAATGTGCCTTGTGAAAAGATAAAAAAAAATAAAAAAGCAACACAACATCTTGATGTCCCAATGGGGAGAAAAAGCTGCGTAGAGAAAAACAGTGCCATTCTGGCAGATTTTTGTTTACTGAAATAAATTGCTTGCTTACATTTAGCTCTTTGGGCTTTGCTGTGCGGGGCAAGGGAAATTTAACTGCTCCTCTTGTTTAAGGTACATACTGTCATTTTTCCAGAGACCTTTCTTTTCTTTCCTTTATTTATTTATTTATTTATTTTCCCTCTCCTTTCCACCCGTCATTATCTTTTATATCTGAGTCAAATCCAGTATTAATTTTCTGAGGCTGTGTTTGAACTGAGGTTCTACCAGTATTTAGCAGGGGAGCTGGGTCAGGATCAGACTTGCAACATGCATCGTGAACAGGGAAAGATAAAATCGTGTTGGAACAGATTGCAGTTTGGAATTAAAACAACAGGGAACGTGACATTGTGAAAAATGATTATTTCTGAGGTGGATGTGACTTGGGGGTTCCCTCCCCTTTTCTCTTCTCCCCCCATCACTCCTTGGACATTGCATGTTTGCCAGGACTTTTCCATCATGCTGGAAGAAATCTCACCTTATCTCTGAGATTCCCTCATGCTGGGGAGTCATTGCAGGAGGCTTTCACCTGGGCAGGCAGCAGGGCTCAGAGGAATCATCTCAGAGCTCCAGGGTGGAGCTCATATTTCGTACTAATACTGGATTATGGTAACGATGCTGCTTTCAAGGATTTTTTTCCTGTTAAGCTGTGCTGTGTTTCCAGGTGTGTGCATGTGTCTGTCTGTCCTTCCTTAGCACCAGGCAGAGGCACTGAGGTCCTGGCTGCCTCACCAGGCTGCTCCCATGGGTGCTGCAGGGTGGAGGGCACACGTGGCTTCCATTCTCCCCCTAGAGACTCCACACTGTCCTCCGCCCCACAGCCCTCACTGATGGGGGTCTCCCATGCCAAGAAAGGTTGTCCCCTCCACTTCCTTCCCATTGGCAATGTTTTTGCCTGTCTTGCCCTGTTTTCTCCTGCTGCCTTCCCAGGGATGTGCTCAGGAGGCTTTGGCCATTAGGGTGAGTGGTCTCCCCTTGCAAGGGGGGAAGCAAAGGGTGTTTAGACAAGCCCAGCACATTAACCAGCCACGCTGCCCCACATAGCAGGAACGAAAGTGGGACAGTCAGCTCACTGCTAATTTTACACAGGCCCAGGGGGATTTTTTTCCTTTTTCCAGGAAGGGTGTTATCATTAGTTTCTGTCCTAAAGGGCCTAAAATTAGTGCTTGTGAGAAGCAAGCCACTACTGGAGGCTTTATCCCAGCCAGCCCAGGCCTGGGGAGAGCTGGTCTCCAGTGCTGCCTCTCTGCACCTTCTGCCACAGGTACATTTGGTCACTCTCCAGGCAGGGAGCAGGGGATCCATCGGTGGTTCCCAGCTTTGCTGGGGCTCCTGGCTCACCCACTGCAATGCTCCATCTGCTGGGTGAGCTCCAGGGAAGTCCCAGTGTGCCCAGTGCACCCAGCACTGGGATTCGGGACCTGTCCCCACCCCAAGGTATGTTACCACCAATATCTGTGCCTTCAAGGGTCCGTCCTGCAAGGGACTGAGCACTCGAGGCCAAGCAATGCAGCCTTTAGTCAATGGGCTCATTCACACACTTAAACACTTCGTTAAGTGGTTTGCTTAATTAGGCCAGACCACACTGCTCCTTGTGGGATCGAGTGCAAAGCAAGGCGCGCTGGATGAGACCTAACATTTTGAAGCAAAAAGCTAAAAATGAAGCAGCCCCCAGCTCGGCAAATAATTAAGCACATGGGTAATTACTGATTTCACTCCATTCACCAGTTGTGTTGATTTCAGGGGGGCCACGTGCTGCTGCTAGCTGTGTGAGCATATGCAAGGTCGGGCCCCCGGGTTAAAAGAGCGCGGAGGCTGGGGAGCCAGATATTTGCACTGCAGCCAGCACATGGGGTCTGGGGGCCTGTCACACGTCCCTGGGTGGTTCAGTAAGAATAATAATGCCATATTTAAGTAATACTGACTTTTAGCGATGCTAAGCACTAGCCTTCGCAATGGCCTGGGCTTTCTGCATCAAGCAACGAGCTATCACGAGCCTCATAATTAATGGGGCAAAGGAAAGAGCTTACAGTATCTGGACAAGAAAACCTGTAGCCTCGTGTCCACCTGGGCTATTCTTTTCCTAAATGCCAAAGTTAAAATGCTGTCTAGGATACTGTAGCCCCTAATCCAGAAGGAACAAAGAGAAAACGGAGCTGCAGCAGGTTTGGTCTCAACAAGTTGGAGAGAAGCACTTTTGCTGCTATTCTTTTGTCTGTTTGCTTTTCCCTGGGTATGTTTTGTTTTGTTCTGATTTTTTTTTTTTTCCCTTTTAAAAACAGACAGAGCCCTTATCTGCTAGCAAAGGCTTAATTCCCGATATCTTTTTGTTCCCCCGCAGATGATTTGACAGTGATGTTTACAGAACCCACGATTTAGAAAAAACAAAAAGGGAGCAGAGAATGGAAAGGCAATGAAGTGAGCTCACCCAGGAGAGCCTCCTGCCACTGCACGAAGCAGCTGTTAATGATGCCTTTGATAATGTGCCATGCTGACGGGCCGGTACATGATTTCTTTTCTGTACCCAGACGGCAGTGGTTTTAAGCTGATTGTGTGTGCCCTCGGGGGGGTTGCGATACCATGTTTTCAAACACAGCCACCACGAAGCACCTTGTGTCACAAACAAGGCTCATTAGCATAGCTCAGCAATTAAAACCCAGCTCGGTCTGCTGTCCTGAGATAAAGAACTCCCAATTTACGGCCCGGTTGACTTTCGCTGGAGATGAATTGGCTGACAGCTTGGAGTGGTGACGTTTTGTCTCACGAGTACAGCTGTTCGCAAGGGTGATCTCTCAGAATGTGACTTTTCCACAGCCTAACCCAGGGTATTAGCACTCACTAATTACAGGGGAAAGCCAGGGGCGATGCTTTCCTGAGAGTGGGAACATGGCAGGCCCCAAACAGCTGGGGAGTGCGAGCGCTTCTCTGCCTCCGAAAACAACAACCCTGCTGGAGGAGAGCTCCCCATCTGGCAAGCCCTTCTAATTCGTATAATACATGCAAATGGTTTTTATCTTATTTATTTTTGACTACTCTTTAATGGAGTTTAGAAGGGGCTGGATGCATGCAGCAAGACGCGTGAGCCTTCTCTTCGGAACAAATGTGTGTTGTAGCATTTGATTAGTGATATTGTGTTACAGGAGCTGTTCCCATCTCAGTCTGTTTTCAATTTCGTGTATGTTGTTTTTAGGAAAGAAATTTTCTTGTGTTTACTTCTCAGCCCAGGGACTTTTTGATGTTTGATTTTGGTTCTTTTGGGTTGCGCTTACATAGGATTTTTTTTTTCCTTTTTAAACACTGTTCATCTTTGTACAATATTATGTTTGCCACTCATAAAAACAACGAATAAAGAGGATTGATTCCTAGAGCATCTTTAACGTAGGGATTCTTCATGTAAGAGAGATTATATAATGTGCTCTCCAGGACCCATCAGAAGGAAACAAGGAGGAAGAGTCACTGGTGAAGCAGTGGGAAATCCATCAGTCCAGGAGCTCAGGGAGGAAAAAGCCCAGCACCTGCCAGAGATCGGGTCCTCAGGTGGGAATTTGGGTTGTCTTCTGTTTAGACAAATGCAGTAGCAAATCCGAACTGAAGGCTTGCCATCAGCATCTACAGCCACAGATCTATGGGGACTGCTTACATTCATGATGGTCAAAAGTACAAGAGAATTGCACCTTATAGATCTTTTAGGGTTTGGTCTGCTAGTAATAACGGCATTGGATTGCCACAGGGGTGGCCTGGGTGACTGTGTGAGTGTTTGGGTACAAGTGAGCTTGGAAGTATGTCCCACAGCTTTTCCCAGCTGACTGTGGTTGGGATTGGGGCCTTCTGAAATCTTTACAAGGCATTTTTTGACATGTACACCACCTGCACGACAATTGTGCTGCTTGCAGGGGAGAGGGCCAAAAATGTCTCTCCAGCTGACTGCTATTCATCTCGGAAAAGGAACTCTTTTTATCTACTTTTTTTTTTTTTTTTTTTTTTCTTGCTGTGAATGTCTGCAGAAAACTTCATTTCTTATTAAAAATGACTTTTCATTGAGCTTGTGAATCTCCGTAGAGCTAATTTAAGCCCATTAACAATAGACTTGCTTTACTTAATTACCCTTTGCATAATCATCTTAGGATTCCCAGGTGTCCTTGGGCCACAGGTTGAAGACTATCTGCACGTTGAAGGACAAGGTGTCTAAAGGTGGTGGTTAGGAATATGGAGTACAATTTCTGGATTAAGGAGGACCTCCTGTTGTTTTTGTTGTTGTAGTTATGATGTAATCCTTCTCATTTACCCCAACTTGTAACTCTTCAGGGAAAATATCACTGGGGTTTGCCCACCCAGGAGCAGGGAAGCCTTGGTGAAAGGAGGGAGAAAAAAGATGGGAAATAAGAGAAGATGTTGGTATTTTTTGTGATTCTCATGCTGGCAGCTTGGCCAAGCGTTAGGATTATTAAATCATTTGTGTGATTAGCAGTGACTGTTTCTTACAGCTTCTTAGTGACTTATTTGTGCCATTTAGGGGGAGGCATTTAGTGATGTTAAAACTAATTTGGGTAAATCTGTGAGAAAGAAGTAGAGGTGCTAAGCATGCTAAGAGGTGCTAAGCATGCACACAGGTCTACAGAGAGCCCAGACCTCCTGAAGGATTTCTCGGTGTGGAAATCTGTGGTGTGTGCTTGCTGTGCTACCAGTGTGGGCCTAGGGGCTCCACGCCATGTGCAGGTGGCGAGGTCACACGCACTGTGCTGGCCTCCTGGAGCCCTGAGGCCAGGCAGGGTCAGGATCAGACCCATCCAACCTTAAACCTCAGCAACCAAACCTTGAGGGGAGGGAAGGATGCTCTCATGGCTGCTACAGTTCCCAGCTCTCTGTACTGCTTCTCGTGGGTCCTTAACTTCTCGGCAAACAGCCACAGCAAGGATTTTCTCCCACAGAACTTGCAAAGCACAAAAGAAGTGAGGAAAATCTCAGCGTTTGTTTTGCCAAGGGAAATGTGGGTAACCTCAAATCAGGTGGGGGAAGATATTTGTCATCGCAAGGCAGAGGAGGGGAACAGTGTTTTTTTCACAGGGAATCCAGGTTGTGTTTGTTGATGTTCCTTCATGCTGCAGAGCAGGCAATGCCTGGCAGAAATGTTTCAGAAAATAGCAAAAAGCAAAATGGAGACAAGCAAGGCAAGTATTCTCAGCAGATTCTATTGGAATGTGCATTTTTCTTCATTATTTTCTCACTGAAGCGTGATGATATCCGATAGAGCATTATGGATGGGGAGAAGGAAGAGTTAGCAGAGCCTGAAAACAACAAGCTACTGCTCTGGCTAAGGAAGCAAAATGGAAACTGGCTGTGGCAGCAGTGAAACCCTAGGAGGGAGAACTGGGCTTAAACTTGGATGAGTGGAGCTTGCAGAAAGACTCTTTCTGGGTCAAACATATAAAATCTTTCACTTTACAGCCTTTCCTCACCTTAATTATGTAGAAAATGAGCATTCGGATGGACACAACTCCCACCCACCCACTGCATGGATGGCTGTGGTGGAGGTGACTGCTATAATTTGTGGTGGTTTTCATCCATGGATTTTCCTAGGCTTTGGAAGAGGAGGAGGGCTAGGAACCAGCCTCGTGTAGTACATCTTGTGGACACCTGGCAGGAGCTGGAGACGGGCCTGTCAGCCCACACACCAGATGGAAATATTTAATTTTTTACTCAAGCCAGTTTTGTGAAGAGGTCTAGACCATTTCTATGGGGTGGGTGCAGTAAGACAAAAATTACTCTTTCTGGTGGTTTTGCTTTACAGAAAACACAGAGAGTGACAGAGAGAGATTTTGGGATCCCCCACATGAACGTGGCCATGAAAAGGTAGGCACCAGCGGGGTGTCGTGTGAAGGGAAGGGAGCTTAGTGCAGTGTGACAGCCCGTGGATATTAACAACAGTCCTGAATTTCATATTCCTTTGGAATGAGAAGATCAAAGAGCTGTGATTCGGAAACAGCTAGCAGCCTGTCACGGGTCATTAGGAGTGAACAACAACTCTGTTTCCAGGTGAAAATGGCTTTTGTGCTGATTTGGTATGTGGTTTTAGGGTGGGAATCCCCACATGCCCAAGGATTAGGCACACAATGCACAAGTCCTTTGTGAGTCTGACTAAGCCCAAACTCTGCTGCTTGGTGGGATTTGGCACTCTGGGTTACATTCCCCAACAGGGAATGAGTAGAAACGTGCTCCTGGGATGACACAGGCTGGATGGGGATGGCTGAAGGAGTTGGCATCTCCAGCTCCAAGGTGGGTGCTCAGTTTGGGATCACATCTGCTTGAGTCTCTTCCAATTTCTACATGTATATGCAGTCACTTTTTGAACCTGTACACACTCTTAGTGTTCACATCCATGGGATTATAAATGTGCTGAAGTGTGTTACAGACACCAACTTGGAATGCCAGACTTTCTGGGAGATTTCTGTGCTTAAGATACCTCTGGCAGGACGCTAAAAAGTGCTTACTACAAAGTCTGAGCTCTGCTTTTATTAGATCTGCAGGTGCTGATATGGCCATTTAATGGGAGCAAAAATAACTTAAGCAAAAGGTGTCCTTTTACCAATCATTACTACGTCTTAGGTGATGCTCTTATTCTATAAATAGATGTCATTTTGCCCTAGGAATAGTCTGGTATTTCATAAACATTTTCTCTTTATCAACACCTACTATCTATTCTGTAGTACTAATCTTTGGAAAGCTCAAACTTTTACATCAGCTTTCAAATGCCCATAAGAACATCGCATTTGGTGTAAGGTCCAGTTATGATTTTTTTTTAATGGATATTTTTTGGTTTCATTTTGACTTTTTTTTTTTTTTTTTTTTTCCCCTCCATTGGCTTGCACTGGTACAGAAAATAACCACTGAATTGCATTTGGCTTCCCCTGCTTCCTTTCTCTGCGAGATGAGGTTACAACGACCTCATCTACCTAAATCAATAATCTGCACCCAAATCTAATAAAGATCTAGCAGGGCCTGTAAAATACCATGCAGCCCAGATGGAAAGGGAGGTCCTAATGTCCAATCCATTCATTAGCTATTTATCAACCATTAATGATGAGAGTAGGAGTGGTGTGGGGGGAAAGGGGTACAAAAGCAAGACAGCAGAGAACCTGCCTGAACATGAGGAGGAAAAAAAGACATTAAAGCAGCATGACTCTGGCTGGGGAGAGGAAGGTACCTAAAAAGGGGAAATATCATGGGCATTTGCTTGCAGAACCCCATATTTTCCTATACAAAAGCTGAGTGTGTCTTCGAGCTGCTGTATGAGAGAACACAATGAAAAGCTAAAATACCTTTGGCTTCCCACCAGCTGACCCTGCATCCCTTTACAGATCTGAAAGCATTAAACTAAAAGGCAGGATTTCCTGAAACTGGATATTAGATCCTTTTTTTTTTTTTTTTTTTTTTTCTTTTTTTCCCTGTAAGAGAAGAATTGCTCATCTCATCACAGACCAATGCTATTTCCAATTATTTTATTTAAGGCCAAGACTTCTCTTTTACTTGAAGAAAATAACTGTATGAACTGGCCATCTAGGATTTGTTGTTGTTTTTTTCCACCAAATTGCTGAAGCACGGAATTAGCCAGGCAGCTAGAGTGAGTGGAGAAAAATAATTTTTCATCACTGTTTTTTGAGCAGAAACTGGCTCTCTGACAAAACAGTACTTTTTCATACTGTCAACAACATGTTATTTTGTATTTGAAAACTAAAGTCACTCTTATTTTTTATTTTTTTTTTTCTTTTCCTTTAAATGGCAACAGTGTTTTAGTGGTTAAGAATTTTTACACAGGTGTGAAACTTTCACACTTTTTTGGGGAGGACTGTTAAAATTTGTTGGAGATGGGATTTTTTTATTTTTTATTTTTTTCCCCCAAAGCTGGAGCAGTAGAACAAAAGGAATTCAGCATCTCTCGAGTCTGTGGTATGCATAAATACAGCAATGTTCCATGAAACAATATTTCAGATTCCAGCAATGCAGAACATAGTAACAATTCCAAAGAAAACAGGAAGCAGAAATAATTAGCTGAACACGAGGAAGAATCCCAAACATTGCTAAGATACCAAATGCTTTATGAAATGGTAGCCAAAAACCTGTCTCTAAGTCTTCGTTGAATGTTCTTTGGATCTTGCTCTGCAGATGAAAAGTCAAAACCAGTTGTAGGAAGTTTCTATTCTCTTTAACGAATGCTGACTTCAACTTCATCAATTAAATAGTTGCAATCAGGTTTTCCTGTGCTGTGGAAAAAACTATTCCCTGCTCCATACATCTCATCTGGGTAGTGGACACCAACGGGAGCCTGGCTGCACCAGGGCAGGTTTGCAGGACAGGGGTTTTGGGGGCCAAGTTTTTTCCCCTTTCACAACATCTCCAGCTCGTGCTCTGCTGTGTGTGCAGGGAAGGTGTGAGCAGTGCTGGCCCGTGCTGTGAATGGAGGCAGCTGTGCAGCATTTTTTGAGTTGGTGTGAGGAATCTGCTGCATCCTCTGCCAGTTCACTCTTGCTGTTTAAAACCCGAGCCATATTTTCTATTTGAAGTCCTCCGGCTGTAGCTGCCAGCCCTGGGTTCTTGTTAGCCTTTCTCTGCTAGATTAAAGAGACCTTTATGACTGGTATTTTCTCTCCATGGAGGTGCTTAATACCCTGTAATCAAGTCACCCTTGGTCTTCTCTTTGATAAGCTAAACAAATCCTGCCCGTCCAATTTCTCACTGGAAGCAGCTCCTTCTCACCAGCCTTTAAATCACTTTGGTGGTGGTTTTCTTCACAGGCTCAAATTTTTCAGTCTCTTCTAAGACAAAGCAGTTCTCACAGATGCGCATGGACTCTGTGCATCAGTCCCATGAAGTAAAACCAAAACTGCTGCCCCACAGCACGTGCTGAGCTGCCCGAGGTGCTATGAGAGGCACTGGGTTCCTGCATGGAGCTGCCAGGTTGTAGGCATCACCTGCATTCCTTGTCCCTCACTGTATTGCTGTAATAAAAGCACTTTTTTTCAATGGGCCTGGCTTACCAGATGAGTGGTTTAACTGTAACATTTCCTGTCCTTTTCCAGGGCAGCAAACTGTTCTGCTCAGCCATTAGGTTTCATTCCTGCTCCTCTGATTTCTTTTCCTGTTGTGTTTCCTTAGGTTTGTCTCCCCCAGTGCCAGCCCTGGGTTTAGATTCTCTAGAAAGAAGCTCGTGAAGAAGGGATGCTTCTGGTCACACTCCTGGGAGGGCCGTGGAGCATCTTTTAGGGAGAGGCTTCAGGAAGGGAGAGATCTCCATGAGCATGGCTGGATATGGTATGGCAGAGAAGGACGTTGGATGCTGAAGAGTGCTTGGCAGTGTCCCACAAAACATCCACCTTTCCTCTGTATTAGTTAAACTCTCTTGAAGCTCTACTTGCAGAAGTTCTCCTGGTGGTGCTTGGTGAAGAAGGACCCCATGGTGTGCCCTGCAAATCCTGCTCCTGTGTCCTGGCGAAACACGTCTTCTTTTTTTCACTTAGTGAAGCTCACCCTGCTGGTGGTTGCTCTGTACCCAGCGGGGTTTGCACTCCTCATAGAAGAAGTTTGGGATGAAATACATTCATTTCCTTCCATGAATGCGTTCATGTTTGCATGATAATTTTTCTTCAGCTGTCTTTTTCCATCAGGTCTGCATTTTTTTTCTTTTCCCAGAGCAGTAAATCAACAGGCTGTGATTAAAGATTTAAGAAGCTCCATCATTTGCCAGTCCAAAATTTAATTTACTGAAACATCTCTAACTAGCAGGCAGCTGAGTCACGTTTTGTATTTCTCTTCTCCTGTATGGAGAGGGACAGAAGACCAGGGACAGCATGTTTAAAGGCTTCCAGCGCTGCTGAGTTTATATAGCAGCCAAAGACGTTGTAGTTGTTCCCCCTCCCTCTTTCAGAGGAAGATCCTTTTCACTACACAGCTCTAGACCTGTACTTTTCCATTCACTAGTTGCTACTGTTGTTCTCCTTTTGTTTCCCAAAAGGAAAAAAAAAAAAAAGAAAGAAAAAAACAGATGGCTTTGGTGTTGTTTACCCTAGGAAACATTTTGAGCATTCAGTAATAAAACTGGAGGAAATCCTTCACTTCCTTTATGCCTCCTAGCAAGTAACTACATCAATATGAAGTGAGGATGTTTTTGGGTACTGACCCAGTGTCACCGATGGAAACACAGCCATAAATACTTTCAAGATGCAGTCTTGAATCAGGCTGGTAGATGAAGAAAAGCCACTTCTGTTTTGGAAAGGAATTCTTTCCTCCTGCAACCACTTTCTAAATTGCATTGACATTTAGCAATTAACATACAAAAGCTTTTGTATCTGCAGGATCATTTTTCATGTCAATAAACACATTCCTTTGCTTTTTGGTGCAATGTTTAATAATTCTCATTTCCTATAGTGGAAAAGAGCCCTTGTACTTTATTTGTATTACACAAATTACATGGAAGAAACAAAGCCATATCTGATCGTGGTTATTAAATTAAGAACATTTGCATAAATCCCCCCTTTTTTCCGTAATCTTGTTTGCTGTCAGTAAACAGCGCGCTATCTAGGTTTAGCAAAGCATTTGGTTTCTAGCCAGGCTTTTGCTTTCCCCCTGTCCTTTTTGAAGCTCTCTTGGCAGGCGAGGTCTGCTTCTCCTAAGCTACCTGTCACCACACAAGGCGGCTTCCAGCTCAGACAACGATCAGTTGTTGTTCCCAGTTCAGGGGCTGAGCTGTCAGTAAGTTGCTGCATCCCAGCTCTGGGATTCGGGACCTGTCGCTGTTCCAGCTGGGGCTGGGGGCTGGCAGCTCCTGCTGGGGGCTCTTCTTACACTGCAGAGCCAAGCAGAAAGTCCTCTGCTCATTGTCTCCATGCAGGGAGCGTGAGGGGACAGCCATGGGGTGGGACGGCGGCTTGGCACTGTCCAAATGGGATAATGATGGGCTTGTCTCCGTGGGGGCCCCTTGTTTCCAACTGCTGTGGTTAGGACTGAAGAGAGGAGGGTAGAGAAAACAAATGAGGAATGAAGTATAACTTTTTATTTTTGCCTGGAAGGGGGTGTGTGTGTTGAGAGAAATGATCTTCAAGGATGTGGAGGCCTGGTCTTACAGAGCTGCAGATAAGCTGATGAAATACCCCTGAAATTTGCATGCCTGGTGTATGACGTTCCCTACACACTCCGTGACTCCTCCTAAGTCCTTTCACACAACAAGCAGCCTGTGGTGGCACGGTGCAGTTTAAGCAGTGAGCATTGTTGCCTGCTCACCCTTCTGCCTGGAACCTGTGGGTGCACACCAGGCGCTGGTGGGGGTCTCCCATCAGAGCAACGGGAGGTGAAGGGGACAAAAATACCCTAAAAACAAAGTCAGGCACTGAAGCAGGCACCTGGTGTGTTGGTGCAGACTGATTTCATGCCCTCTGATATCAGTGCATGGCTGAAGGTAGGGTATTTCCTTGTCCAGCACATTGCCAGACTGCTCTGGGCTGGCTCAGGGTTGGAGAGGGTCAGGGGAGAGGTGTCAAGAGTGTCAAGGCTTGGGGTGCTGGGGGGATGTAGCTTTGGTTTGGCCCTCAGTAAACGAGATTATGAAACTCCTCTTTTATCCCCCTTTAATCAAACATGAGGCAGAACTGGAGCCTTTGTTTGTTTGCCATGGTAGAGAGTAACCAGTGGGAGGATCCTGGGGACAGAGAGCCAGGCACTTAACTCGAAAATCAGTTTAGTGCAGTAATGTCGTTACGTTTTATTGACCAAGCGTTTCCACGAGTGCTGAAAGGGGGTCATTGGGAAACCGGGATGAAGGAGCATGATGTCAGTTGTGAATCACATCCTGTGTGCGTGGACCACGCCAGCCCCAGCTACCAGCCCCACCAGGCAGAGGGGTCTGTTTGCAGCGTCTGTCCTATGGCACGCATGGGAGCTGAGGCTGCTGTGATGAAAGGTTTTAGTGGGAAACTACAAAACCATGTTAGAGAAAATGCTTTCAACGTATGTAAATCATGTATGGGGTTTTATTTCTGCCTGTTACATACCCCTGAGCTCTTTTGGGCAAACTGATAGTCATTAGACCAAGCTGTATTGCTCTGCAGTTTACTTATTGCAGGCTTGTGACTTAACTGTTAACAGAATAATATTTTCCCTCACATGTAACTTATAATTTGGTGGATGTGCATTCAGCTCCTGTCATGAATTAAGCTCCCAAAGAGGTGTGCCACTGCTTTCCAGGCACTTACAGCCTTCAGCTGGCTGTTGAGCACAGCCAGATGCAAAGCGTTAGCACAATTGCTTGCAAAGTCCTTTTCTCTCACATCCACACTCAGTTAAGAAGTGAAATACAAGATCACTGTGACACCAATAAAGCATGCTGTCAGCAAGACGTGTAAGTTACCTGGAAGCTGAATTCCATTTGCAGGTGTCAGGGAGTTTGCTTTATGCATTTTTTCCTCAAGGATCAGCTCCTGTGATTGATTGCATTTGCGTCACATGAATCTCGTTTCCATTTCTGGCATTTTTATGAAGCTTATGAAGGTGAGAGATATAGAACTGGGAGGTTTAGTAGTATGGTTTTCAGGCAGGAAGAGTAAGACTGGAAAAGATTTCCTGTGTTTGTTAATATTCAGCTGGGCCCAAATCTTTAGGTCTCAGTACTTTGCACTGGAGGTAATTCCAGAGCTTGTTACTCATAGGAAACTATTTTGGTTTATGTGTCGGAAGACACCAAAATATTTCTCAACAAAACCACCTAGATGACTTTTTCCACACTTCAGTAATTTTGGTTGTGCTGAACGTGCACAACGTCAGTGATCTTTGTGCACAGGAATTCCTGGTGCGGTCATCGTAAGCTGTATGTCCTCATCCCCCAGGGCTGGAGAAATGGCCAGGGAGAGGATCTAAGCCAGAGCTTGGGGCCAGAGAGCTGGGGAGGAATCACCTTTCAGTAAATAATACTGGATTTGTCATTTAAAAACATTTCTCATTCAGTGCTAGAAGTGATTCTTTTGGATGTTGTCCTTGCAGTAGTCACATACCCTCATTTTCATTTAAAGTGAGTAAATCACTGACTTTTTCTGGGGAGTAGAGAAAGGAGCATGTCTGAAAATCAAGTCACTTTTACTCACATTTCTAGAATAGATATGAAATGCTAAGCTCTAGGTAGTGCAAATAGAGCTGAGGGTCATTGAGATAAGTTTTTTTGTCCTCACAAATCATAATTAATGAACAGCATTTATGCTCCCATTTCTCCTGCACTCAGTCTCCTCCCCAAGGCCAGCAGTGACCTTCTCCCTTGAGGGACCCTCGCCATCCCCGTGCAGGGTGAGATGGGGGCTCCGTGCCCATGTTTGCTGTCCACTGCTTGTGCCAGCACTGTTGGATCCCGACCATGCGTCTCCCACAGTGACACTGCTCCTCGTCCACTTCTGCCTTTAAGCAGATTATCATTTTCTCTCACTGTTCCTGTTTTCGGAGAAACAAAAGGAGATTCTTGGAAGGGTTTGCTGCTAAAATTTTTGTGCGTGTGCATATTGGGGATTTATTTATTGTACTTCTAGCCACAAACAGTTTCATGTTTTTGAATTACTGCTCAGTCTCGTTTAGTTTGGTTGTGACCTTGAGCCATACATTTCCAGGACTCTTGCTAATAGACCTTTTAAATGATGGCAATGAAATGCACCAGGCCCTTTGATAAGGGGACCGTTGCTACGTTGCATATTATTTTAATGTTATTCTACAAAATAACCATTATAATATCGTTATTTTTTTTTTTTTTTAACTCTGGTTTTATTTTGTCACACCAACATTTCAACAATCTACATTTAAAATATTTCCTCATTTGTGCAAAGCACATTTCTCTGCCAGGGGTAATGAAATGACCAAGCAGTGACCCTCATTTTTATGTTTCTCCTACTGTGAAGAGGAATTGAAGATGAAATGTAGAAGCTAATAGCTGTGCAGCCCCAGTGAATCTAGCAAATCTAAAGAGCCCAGCCATGGGATACATTTAAATATTAAAGCAGTTTTTATGTGCTCTAAACAATATTTGATGCAGCTCTCAGTATGCTTTAATCTGGCTAAATGGTTATTGTGTTATGTGTCCTAGCTGTAAAAACTGTCGAGCTCTTTTGTGGTCAGGGTACCTGTCCCCAGTGCAATCTTGGTTGTACATGGGCAAACATTAAGGATCAATCTGCAAAACAGATCTCAGACAGGTTCATGCTGGATGGAGCAGGCTGCTTATAAGCCATTCACATTTATTTAATATTTTCTTCCTGATGTGTATCGCGTGGCAATTGCATATAGGGTGGGGATAGTGGTGGGGTTTTTAAGGGAAAAAATGGATGCAACTTGAGCCAGCTCAGTCCTGGAAGGAGAGCAGCATCTGGCAAGGGGCTTGCTCCTTTACCTCCACCTGCCTACAGCATGTTTTTGTGTGTTTGCATGGTTGAGATGTCTTCTTGCCAGCCTCATTGCTGAAAAAAAGAAAAAAAACAAAAACAGAAACACAGAAAATGCCTTTTTTTGAGTAGGATTCCTCTGCTTCCCATGCACAATTTCTGATGTTCTGCCTGGGGGCCAGACCCTGCCTCGCATCAGCATGCCTGGGGCTGTGGCAGCGCAGTGAGGACGTGGCTCCCTTGGTGTGCCAGGGGCTGCAGCTGGAAAACCTCGACTTGAGGCTTTGGCTTGGTTGCTGGCTTGTGCATAAAGCTGAACATCTTCATTTCCTTGGTCTGTTTTGGCTGGCACCTTTGCTTCAGAAAGCAAAATTTTTGCTGGAGGCTTCCTGCTTCAGCTGGTGGGGTGTCTCCAGATAGGGGCAGAAATTGTCCACATGCAGCAGGACGGGCACAAAAAGCACACATGGAGGTTTTCCTGGTTTTGCAGCCTTTCTAACAGAGCTTTCTGGTGTCCATTCATGACCAAGCTCAGGTTGTATTGTTTCCCCGAGGGCCAGAAATAATTTCTTGCCTCCTTTCTAACTGCCTCATTCATGAGATGTGTATGAAACCCTTTGCCGTTGCTCTTGCTGTCACAAATTTGTTGAAACATGCCAGTGACCTCAAAAGTGAGAAGGATGCATATAAAACATTATTACACTCTATTTCTGTAGGAAACCAGACTAAATATGGAAAACATACACATTCAGCTTTTTTTTTTTTTTTTTTCCCCCTAATTGTTCTAATAAAACCCTACCACCACATCCCCTCCTCTCCCTCCTAGCCCTGAAGGAAATTGCAGCCCACCACGCAGAGTGGTTGCAGTCGTGCTAAGGGGACAGAGCACTTAGCCTCTGGGAATGAGGTTTCTGAATTATCTCGAAGTCTTAGCTGAAATTACTTTAGTGATCTCCTTCTAATCCCAAGCGGGCAGTGATCCATATTATAAACCCTTTACACATAATTTGACACAATTAGCAGATTCTGCTTCTGAGACCATCTTGTGACTGGGAGGGAGAGAGCGAGGGCTGAAAACGTTACCTGCAGAGATGTTACCTGCAGGGAAGAGAAGGCATCATGGGCATCCCAGGGCAGGGATAACTGAATCAGCCGCGTGGGGAAGCTGATGTTGTCCAGCTTAACCCAGGCCAGGCCTATGCTGATTAAAGAAAGCCTAGTTTATCCACCATCAAAGAGAATATTTCCCTGTTTGTATTCCCAAAATAAAGCAGAGCATTGCACACAACTCCAGTGCAGCTCTCTTATGGGCTCTGTTACCTTTGGTCTATCCCGTTTTCTTTAAACAAAGCCATTTCCCGATTCTTACAACCGGCCCTCCTATTAGTAAGTCAAATGGAATGATCTTTGTGGGTATGACTCTTTTATGATCTTGCTAATGAACTTTCAGTTTTATGCTTCTTGTCTGATTAGTAATGCCAGAGATTTAACCAAGCAGAGATAATTCATTAGTCTGAGCTGTGGCTCCGAGGGCACGGTGTCACACCCGCCCTTCCCGCTCCTTGTGCTCCATTAGCTCTCTGGGCTCTGACATCTCCTCCGTTTCTTTCTTTTCTGAGGGCAAATGCAGAAGTCTTCTGCCTCCTGCATGCATTGGTCATTCTTGACTCATCAGCAGTGAAATTCATAGGATCATTTTGGAAACTCTTTTTTTTAAGTCTGTATGAAGTTTTATGCAGAGCAGTGGAATGAGAAGAAGCTTTTCATGGGTTCTGAGCTGCAGTGTAAAAAAAAAAATAAATGACTAATTGCAGCTTGTGGATGCAACTGTGATTATTTATGCTACAGTTCCTTTCCTTTTTTTGATGCTGTATTGATTTTCAGCCCTTACACTTCATAAATTAAATATCATTTAACTGTCACTTAGGCAGTTGTTGAAGTCAGTGTATTGCAAAGAAGAAATGAGATTTCCTCATTGTTTCTATGAGAATGAATCTATGCATGGCTCAGTGTGTTGGCTTTATCTTGTGCTTGTGTGGTGGGGATTCACCTGACAGAGCACCAAAACCATGGCAAGAACAGGTCTCCTTCCATCTGGTGCTAGGGTGAAACTGGTACAGCAGGGAGGAGAGCTGGGGGAAACAAGGGGGGCTCCCAGAGAAAGCAGTCGTGTGCAGGGAGAAGGGACTTGCAGGGGTGAGAGGAAGGCCTGTAACCATCATTGTTAGCATGGCACGGACCATAAGCAGTGGGTGCAAATCTGTATTCCTTGTGTACTCACAGCCACCACTGCCAGTCTGTCATTGACATGGCCAATGCAGCAGGTGAAGACTCGGGGGATTCTGTGCCACCCCCCCATGCTTATTAGCCCCACAAAAGTCATCCATTTTGCAGAATGGACACCAGTAATTGTCTCGTGCTGTGGGTTTTTCTCCCCGTGTATAGCGTGCAGGTGTTAACGGGACATGCCAGACAGAAGATGTCAGGATCTCTTTGTGATTATTTCCCCGCTGGCTAACATGTGCCCTTCTCCCTTCAACTGCTGTTGCTACAGAGGGTAGGCAAGATCTAATTAAAGACAAGGAGGGATGGATCTGCATATGTTGCATGTGTTTGGGGACTGTCTGGCTCGGAGGAGTAATAATTGGCTACAGGGCCTTTCACCTCTGTGGCATGGCTCTGAATGCAGATCAGCCCAGACAGTGACTTTTAATGTCATTACCATGTGACAGCTGTTTTCCGTGTGAAATTAGCTGGTAGCCTTAATGCTCTTCCTACAGGAAACCAATATCGATAATTACCACAACAAATGGTGCTATTAACACCCTTTAAAAATATATATAATTTAAAGTTTAATGAACATGCTTCAAGTATAGATATTGACATGTGTTGTAACAACACTGAAATCAATATGACTCCACTTAGCTCCATAGCCAAGACCGTGTATATAAATATGTGCTGGAAGTAAGTACTGGGGGTACAGTAAGATGTAGTAGTAGCATCTGACTGCAGGACTCTAGCTTAACTCATGAAAACTCCTTTCGGGGACCCATCCATTATACTGGCCATGCGAGCTTGTAATGCATTTGAAGTTGCTGTGTGACTATCCCCTAAACATGTAAAAATCACAGTGAAGAAACATCAACAAAAAAAGGTCAAGGTATTCAGGGAATAGTCCTTCTTGATAAATGACTCCCATTTCCATGGTCAGAGCTGTAAGGAGAGATATCTCTTACTAGACCAGCTGATAGAGCTGAATGAAACAGATAAGCTTTTGGGCACATGGACTCTTTTTTTTTTTTTTTCTTTCCCTTGTGTCAGCTCTAGATTAACTCAGCAGCCCAGCTCTTATTAACAGCTTTTGCACTTTGCCAGCTGTACCTGCTTTGTCTCAAGAGGCATGGTACATGTCCTCCTGATTCACACCATCCGTGCTGGTGGCAGTGGTCTGAACTGCAGACCCTTGCAAAAGGAAGTTTTGGCCACTTGCTCTGTGGGGATAAAACAACTCCAAAAGAGACACCAGGGAAAAGAGCTGTGGTGGAAAGTTGACCTCAGATTCTTCACTTGTGCCCTCTGATGTCTCTCAGAGCTGTGTTCATCGCAACCCTGACCACAGCACTGGTACAGCTGTGAAGTGTCACCTCTTTCTCCCAGCTGAGGGGGAAGCTAAACAAGAGGTTGGGAGTTTTAACTAAATGTGTCACTGCTGGAGAGCAATGCCACCGAAGCTAAAAGCTATGGAAATTTGTTTTTTTTTAAAAATAGCTTTTTGCCACACGTCCCTCCAGGACCAGTGAGAAAAACACCTCCAACAGGAGAGCCCATCTGTTTGCTGGTCACTGGCAGGCTGGGAAACCTGAGACTGTGCTACTGCTCTTTCTTGCTTGGTATCATCATATGTTTCTGTAAAGAAGAATAACTCCAGCACAAGACGGTCACTGAGAAAGGCACTGCCTCACCTCACTCTGAGGGGTGAAAAAAATACCTGACCTCTTGGCATTTTCCATAACAAGGAATTCTTTTCTCCCAGCAAAGCCTTTCAAGGTGACCAAGGGAAATGTTCTCAGCCTGACTGTTCCTTGCTTATGGGCTATGTAGATTTTTGACTTGTTTGATTCTGTAGATTTGGATGCTCCTCCTACTAGGTAATAAAACCATTATTCACTAACAAATTGAACATGCAAGACCGTGACTTTTATAAACAGGTAGGGTGTTATCTGTTAGGGAAGAGAGCCTCCAGGCTATCACAGAAGCACATAATTTACATGAAGTGAAGGATGTTCCTGAGATCCTGGGATGACATGGTGGCAGAGGTTATCTTTCATTGCAAGGACAAGAAGAGTGGCTTCTCAGGCTCACTTTCCTGGGGGTCTCCAGAGTGTTTTTAAAATAGGTTAGAGAAGTATCTGTCAGGAGTGATATAGACAGAGTTCCTGTTCTTCACCCACTGTCTGGGTGGGAAGAAGACCTCCTGGAGACTGCCCCAGATCTCTCTTGTATGATTCAGTGATAGGTTCCTGCCTGGACAAGCACAGGAACCAGTCTCAGCCAAAGGAGGTGGAAAAGTTGCCTAACACGGGATTATACAACTAGGATAACTCATGGGCTAACTTGTGGCTGTGCACCTCCTAGCAGCAGACCATAGAGCAGACTGCAGGCAGCTTTTACTGAGCAAAACCACTGTATTACTAAGGGACCTTCTTCTGCCACCCTGCAGTCCTTGCTCCTGGAGTCCTTTCTGCACTGTGACACAACCTGCATGCTAGGAAGTAAAAGCTTCAGCAACATGCACGGCAGCACTTTTTTGTTGGGACTCCTTGGTTAGCCCTTCGTGCCGCCCTCTGCTGTGATCCCTGTGCTGCCATGCACTTGAACCTTGTGTCCTTTAGGAGGCCTGGCTGCTGGGGCCCCACAACACAGGCACGGAGGAGACGTGGCAGGTTGAGAAATACTGAGCTGTAGTGTTGACCTGGGCTTTAAAATGTCTGATTTTACAGGTGAAGTGCATGGCATGGGGCTCGGGAGTAGAGGAGTGGTGGTTGTTTAGCGATTGGGAATGGAAACAGTGTCTTGTGTAGGGGAAAATTTAGTGACAGGAATGAGAAGAAGAAACCCAGGGACATGTGCTACTTGCAGAAGGTCTCTGTGTCTCAGCAGGACAGGGGCCTTTTCATTGCTGCCTCGTGAAGGAAGCAGCCTGTCCTGCTCCAGATGTGTTTTATACCTCCATCACACGCTTCTTGCTGCGTGAAAAGCAATTCCCTCACAAATGGCCCTTCATTAGCTGTGGGGTCATGTCAGAAACAATCACTGGTGTATCGCTGATGTGGCCAACGTGTCTTGTGAACTCTCTGACCCTAGCAGTCAGCAGGATTTCTTTATGAGAAGCACTAATACGAAAAGCATTAGCATTAATGAAAGAGCTCTCGACCTGCTTGGTGAGAGGGGTCAGCAGAAGTTTACAGACACCTTTGCCTAACATTCCTATCATGTCTTGGGTCTTGTCTTGTTTTTCATAGGCTCTGATTAATAATATAATTCTCAAGTTCTGCTACGGTCTTTCAAGCCAGCAGGAATCTAGAAAACATGGAGGCCACCCTAACTGCCGGCCATCACCCATTTGTTGTTGAGAAACCTTACCCTCATGCTTCTCCTGACCAGGTTAGGAACATCCTTAATGAACAGAACATCAGTTTTCCAACATCTCTCAATCCAAAACTTTCTTCCTAGAGGATGCAGTGATACATATTGTAGGACCTGAACAGCCTTTAGCAGCTACAAAGAATATTGCAGAGGAAGACAGCAGATGACAGAAACAGGGGCCCTTGTGCTCTTCCCTGTGCTCCCAGGGTGCTGAAGGGGGCTCAGCTGCCATGGCCCCGGGCTGGGAGCTGAAGGCTTGGTGGCTCAGGGGTCTCTTGGCATGCTGAGAAGGGGAGAGCACTGGAGATTTTTCTAAGTGAATGGCAAACCATTTTCACCTTCAGGATGGGCTTCCTGTGTCTATAAAGATGTGGGCAAATGCAGATTAGAATCTTGCATACATTTGGGATTCCTGGTTCTGTTCTTTGCAGCACCAACTGGTGCATTACGTTTAATTTCTGCCCCTTGCCTCATGCCAACTGCAGCACTGATTTACAGCCGTGCTGAGCAGCTGGGAGTGGAGCTATCAGTAACTGTTTGGTCAGCCTTACAGAAGTGGTAGGATGTGCACAGGTAGGAGCAACGACTGTGGCAGTCTCAAGACAATGGCATCTTTTTGTTTCTCGCCTGGAGTGCTCTCCTGGCTGTCTGGCATCTCACGGAGCTGGTTACATTTCAGAGAAGAAATATGTGGATGCTTGCCCGAGCTATGGGGCTAAAAGTTCACTTAAAAACAAATGGCATTTCATCCGTCTGACTCTTTGTAGGAGATGTTTACTTACCCCAGGAAGGTGATTGTATCAGCTAGCTTGAATCTTAAGTGTCCTTACCGGCATGCTTTACTTTGATGGGAATAATTTACTCACTGTGATCTCTCAGTTAACTTTCCTTGCCCGATTGAAATTTTCATTCACTAGGATGGGGTAACCAAACCTCAGCTTTGCTGAAGACATGGGACAATAAAGAGGTGGCGATTCTGGCTCACAGGTCAGCCTTGTGGTGAGGCTGCCAGTGACTGCCCGGAGCACAGAGCCTTCTGTATGACGAGTGTGGGGCTGACACATGCACTGTCCTCTCAAAGTCCATATCTACATTCAGCCTCCAGGAGCTGCAGCTCTTCCAGGACCACTTACAGCAGGCCAGGAGGGTTGAACGACTAAGGGTGGAAAGTGGGAGTGCTGCAATGCCAGGGACTTCAGCTCTTTGATCCTTGTTACCCAGTGTCACCAGATCTCACCTTAGAGAAAGAGAAGAGGCTGCCCGGGGAGAGGTGTGGAATATTTCATACCCCGGTTAGGGTAAACATTAGCTTCTGTGGGAGTAGCTTTATTTCTGGATTTGTTATGCTTGGTTTGTCTCGCTGGCTTTAAATATTTGTACAAGCGACTAGAGCTATGCAAACTGTGCCTAAAGGAAATGTGAAACAGAGGACAAGAACTAACTGGAGGTACCAAAATTTGTCAGTGTCCTAACTGAAAATATTATGATGGAAACTGAAGAAATATGGGAGAAGCACAGGGAAGAAATTACTTTCCTCCAACCTGAGGAAGTGAAGGTCCAGGGAATATGACAGAGAAGCTAGAGGTGAAAGTGTCTGTTTAAACAGGTTTGTAATTTACAGTGTCTTTGAAAGCACTCATTTATTTGTGTTTAGACAAACCAGTAGGCTGGGAGAATGCTTGTAAAGTTACCGCTCAGACACGTTGGCTTCTGCTGCGGTGTTTATTGTCAATATTTACCTTGATTTTTTGGTAAAGATTTACAAAAAGTACAGTGGCATTTTAGCAACTGTGCAGATCTGGTCAATATAGCCTCTGTCCCGTAACCCAGGCCCTGAGTGGTGTTACAAATGCACATTGCCATTCACACAAGGCAGGGCCGTTCACCACTCCTACAGGGAGCGAGTTTGGGCAATGGTGCTGGGATTAGAAATTGCTAAGCCTGGGACACGCCACCCTACCGACACACAGCCTCCTGCCTCACATATCAGGTCACAGGACTACGTTCACAAGTGTCGTAACTCTAGCTGAAAACAAATAGGTGTTTTTTAAATGAATCGATTCTTTCCTGCCAGCTGCTGTAGTTGAAGACAATGCTTACTAAGAAAAATACAGTACTGCCAAATGGGAAACCCTGAGGAGCAGAGATCTCTTGATATGCAGGGAATGGCAGTGGTGGGGAATAGTTGCTTGGAGTGCAAGTACACTGGGGTCTGCCTGTGCTAAAGAAATGTTTCATTCCTGCTGCTTCCTTAACTGCTGCTTAAAAACAACTCAGCTGACAGTACTAATGGCATAAGCTCATTAGAGTGAGAGAGAAATGAGGGAATGGGTTTCCTCTAATGGCATTGTTCTGTAGGCCGGTACCTGAAAATCATTTCTAGCTCCAGTTTTCTGAATGGGGAGGGGTGGGGGGACCACTCACTTTGGTGTGATGTTAATGAGACCTTGGCTGCTGAGTTCATCCCCTGGAAGAAAGAGGGGGGGGTAGCTGATTGCTTGGATTTTTGTGTTCATGACTCGGCTTGGACACCCTGACTTCCCCCTACTCATTGGAGAGCTGCTTTTGTCTTCTTTCCTGAAGCCAGTCACTCACTAGAAACATAGCCAGTGCCACATCCGAAAATTGTCTGAAAATTGTCAACATAAGAGAGGGGATAGCAGTCAACCAGGCACTATTTTGGGGCAGTGCAGAAATGAAACTCCCCCTGCCTCATTCCAGTTCCTTGGGCCATCCGTTCTACTGCATGAAACTCTGTTTTGATATTACTCATGGTTTCGGCTGGTTGGTTGCCTCCAGACTGTTCACTCATTCCTTTGATTGCAAGCAAGCAGAAATCTCATTCAGAAATTGGAAATGTTTCCTATTGTTTCATGAATGCTTAAAGGAAATAAAAGTTAAAATATTCTGCAGAGCGAGGGAAAGACTTAACAGCCTGCCAGCCCCTTGGAGCGGCATGTGGCTCGTTCAGCTCCGGGAGGAGCCTCAATTCATGCCCCCAGCTCCCTGAAGTATTCACGTGTTGTAAACTGCTGCAGACACTTCTGCGAGTTGGCAAAAAAAAAAAAAAAAAAAAAAAAAAAGCCTGCTGAAACTTGCTGCATGTGACGGTAAGATATTTTCCATCCCTGCTCTTGCAGAGCAGCATGTCTCGGTGGATGGGCTTCATTCACTACTGTACGTGCAAATACTCCTCCCAGGAAAACATGCAGGCTTCGGAAGACAGCACCCGACAGAAAGGACTATGTCTTTTGCCTCTCTTTTCCAAATGAATTTGTGAGCACAAGGAAAAAATGCCTTCAGGAGGCTTAAAAATAGTTCTCATAGCTGGAATATTTTTGCCATATTTTCTACATAACCTTATCCACTCTTACTCCCCTGTTAAAAAGTGCAGCTGGAGAAAAATAACAGAAGCAGCAAGTGCTATCTGAGAACTATTTAACGTGGTAGCGTTGTTATCTAACAGGATTTGAAAACGATATCTTGGAAAATCTTAATTTTTAAAGCTTCATGTTCTGGCAAAAGGTATGCTAGAGATTAGCACTGCAGTTATGATTAGAGCACAATGTGCGTTATCCCCTGATTTTCCCTTTCATATAGCACATTATGCTAATCGCACTGTACTCCATTTTTCAATAAAAGGTCAACAGTGCACTGTTTGTGCAGAATGTGCAATTTAAACTTCATGTCTGTCATTAGAGATAATCTAGGTTTGCTGTATCAAGTGAGGTTGTCATAGAAACTAGACCTGAGATCTCTGTTTACAGCCTTTGGAGAATAAACACTTTGCATTTATTTCACTGAAAAATAGGCGAACAATTAAATAAGGTTTGAAAACAAAACCATAATGGCCCAGAGAGAGATGTCATTCATCAAAAATCAATATATGTTATGCAGCTGGTAAACTCAAAGCATTCAAGCAGTTGACTGACAGCAATAGTGAAATATTTCCCAGGGGGAGTAAGAGAGTAACTGATAGTGTATCATAATGCCTGGAGCAGAATTAATTTAAATTTGCTAATAAGTTTTGTTCCAGGAATTACAGAACTGAAGAATATTTGTTTAAATTGTGCTTTATGTCAGGTAAGGCTTTTTTTTTGTGTGTGTGTGTGTGTGTGTGCTGGCTCTGTGGATGCTTTTCATAGCGTTAAGAGGTATATTAGTGTTGTTTTTTTTTCCTATTACATTCCTTATCTTTCTATCATAACTAAGCTTTTCACTGTGGATTGTAGCAAGGTTTACAGGCATCCTAAAAATATCTCTGGTATCTGCAGCTTCATTAGTGAGCAAAAGGCCTCCAAGCTTACACCAGGGCTTTAACTTGCTCTTTCTGTGACATGCCATTAACTTGTAGAGCTCACCTTTGCCAGGCAATGGTATTTAGCAATGTTTCAGAAAAGGATTGGGGAAGTATGTGGACAAAGATGGCTTCTGTTTGTGTAGTACAGTAAAATCACCGAGTCTATCAATCTCTGCTCCTCAGGGCATAATCACATTGCCAGCTGGGTGTTTATGGAGGGCTTTTGTCAATGGCATAGCATTACTCTACTGACAAGATGAATTATGTGGATTGTTTGTCTTCCGAAGCATCTAAATATTGCCTGATGTCCACACACACACAGTCTCTTAAAAGCATGAATGGACGGTTTGTTTACCACAGCCTTAGCCACAAAGGCATAGCCCAAATGGGAGGCCTTGCCAGCTTTTGAAAAGAAGGTGAAACAGGAAAATGAAGCAAATCTGGACACAAGACAGAATAGCTGGCAAAACCCACAGCTAAGACAAGCTGAACAAAAAGCTTTTAATATTTTTCTGTGTCAAAGTAAGCACTTCCCTCCCAGCAGACAGGTCAACTGGATTCTTCCAGGTGGGATATGGCCACGCTCTGCTTTTGTGGTGTGGAGCAAGAGGCTGCAGCCTGGTGCTTTCTGTGGGTGGGAGCTGTGCACAGCTCTGTTTGCTGGGGGGGACTTCTCCCCCTTTCTGCCAGCAGTGAATGTGATCTGTTAGTCCCTAAGGGTTGTCCCCATTATCACATTCTCCTGGGAAACAAGAGGGCAATTTTGCAAAGGGTCACCTTTGTTGTGTTATGCCACTGGTGCTACAGAGTGCCCTGTGTCCAAACCCTGAAATGACAATTGCACCAAATACAGGCTGATGTTCTGCCATTTGTAAGGCATCAGCTCTGAGAAGCAGCCCTTGTTTTTTGTGGAAGTGTTCTCTTACCAACACAAAAGTGCTTGCGCAGTAATCTGTAAATGCAGTTTTTCTACCTTTTCAGAGCAGAAAAATCTTCCCATACTTGACGTGTTTGCTCAGCAGCACAAACTTCCCTTCTAATTATCTGCTCTATTTGTGGTTCTTGACCTCAGCTGCATCAGTACCGTGGAAGGTCTGCGAATCAAGTCCTGGCTTGTTGAACCGCCATTTGGACAATTTTCATGATTCAATATAAAGTGAACCTGTGCTAGCAGGAAGATGGGCCTTGAAAAACATTTTCTGTTATGCCTGTGCTGATGTTGGGTGACTGGCATTGCACTGGATGGAATAACGAGAAACCCATCGACCGTAATAAGTTGTTTATTCAGGTCTCAACTTCCCTCAGAGATTTTCCTGTAACTGTGCCGTGTTAGCACAGGGGCCCCGAGTCTATGGGCACCTTCAAACAGAGAAACACAATGACGGGCTCATAGGCAGCATCTACACTTGACTGAACAGCCTCAAAGGCGTGGATAACCCTGGGGGACATCTGCCAGTGTGCCTGCAGGCTGGGAGCATGGCCGTGTTGGGGAGCAGCATGGGTGTATTCCTGGAGCTGTGGGTGCTGGGGGCTCCCTGACCTTTATTGCACCAAGTTTTAATGCACTCTGCTGGTAATGCTTTCATTTCCACGTCACAAAAGTGTAGGTTGGTGGTCACACCATACCCAGATACCCCTTCCAAATGAAGAGATGCTGGCATCCTGGCTAGCTCCTTGGTCTAAGCATGGTGAACTGAAATGCATTTTATGTGCCCTGGAGGGAAATCTGTACTCTGACATCGTCTGTGACAAAAGTCCCACTGATTTTGGAGAAGAACAGAATTCACCTCTGTATAAATAATGCCTAGTGTGGCATCAGTCTTCGGGATGGAGAAATGACTGCCAAGTGGGAGGGAGAGTTCTCACACAACCCTCTGTTATTAGGTTTCATTTTTATGTATATGGCAAAAACAAACAAACAAACAAAAAACTTGGCCTGGCAAGTTGTTAGCTGGGGTCTTGCTTTCCAAAAGCTTACTAGATAGGACGCACGTTTTGAGTTATGCTGCAGTAGGTTTTTGGTTATATATGAATCCCTTTGTCCTTTATAGGAAGGTGAGTGGATATCCAAGTGTACCCCGAACACCATTACTGTGTTTCCCTGCTGGCATCATTTCATTTTCTTTTGAGTATCTACAGTCATGTTCCCCAGGTAAATGATTTTCCTTGCAGTTCTTTGCATGATAAGAGCTCCATTGTGCTCAGCTGAGATTTTTCCTTTTCCAGTTTCAGGTGGAGGGAGGAGGGACGAGCACAGGTTTCTCAGCTTGTCCTGGTCTTGTTACACAGCGGAGCAGCTGTCTCTTTTCAAGAGGTTTTCTCTGCTTCCACATTTGCACTCGGCTTGTGCTGGACTGGAGTATGTTAAGTGAATTCTATCTGGGGCCATAGATTTTGTTGATGTGGCAGTTATGAACTCTGAGGTACTTTCTGCAGTTGTTTTTTTAAATCCCAGAGCAAGCTTGCTTTCACAGGCTGAATGAAAAATGGAGACAGGCGATAGCTACTTCATTTGCACACTTCTCCAGGCCTTTTGAGTGGGCTCTGCTTAAGGGATTTTCTGACCTTATCCTCTTAGTGGGAACATTTTGGCATGGGTGCTGATAAGAACAGGGACTGCAGTGCCTCGAACCTCACACAGGAGGCATGTCGGGGGCAGCATGAATCTCAGCTTCTGTCCTCGTGTTAGCAGTGCCACATATCACTGCCTTGCTGCTGGTTCAGATCACTGGTGTGCACAGAAACACCAATTGAGCAGCTGGATCAACATTTCCTGAAGCATTTTTTTGCTCTCAGTTCTGTTCTGGTGGCCTAGCCACCTTATTATAGAAGACAAACATGTATGTGCATGTAAGCATGCGTGCAAGAGCATCCTCCCTGAAGACAGAGCTGCTACCTTTGGTGATAAGCCTTGTGTGAATATTTCTGTTTCCTTGGCAGGTGAGGAAGAGCAGAACTGGGCAACGGGCTGGTTTGGCTGGAGATGCCTCTCGGAGGGCAATTGCCACCCCAGCAGAGCTGCTCCACACCGTGCCCACAGCCCTGCCCGCGAAAGTCGAGGCTGTAGCTGTGACAGCCTCACGATGGAGCTTAATTCCCATCACTGTCCAAAGCTTTCCAGAAGGCTGTGAAGGGAAGGGGTTGATTATAATGGCTCTTCTATGAGGAGTCAAGGTTAATCTACAGAGATCATACACTCGCACATGATGATGCGATATTTGTCACGTTCACCGTGCCCGTTCCTCCGTGACCTCCCTTCCTGTGTTCGTCTTTGTCTGTCTGTGTATGTGCTGGGGAGAGGTGGCTTTTTTTCTTTTTCTTTTTTTTTTTTTTTTTCACATAGCACCTGCCACTGCCTCCACTCCCGGGTGCTATGGAGAATAATAAAAATAAAAACTCGGTGCCTCCTGACTGTTTCCCCCAGTTTTTGGGCAGTAGATTCTGTTGCTCCAAAGCATAGTAAGAGCGTTTGGGTCCTGTTGTACAATGCTTTTGTAAAACTGTTGGCTGCAAAGGGCACATCCTGAATGCCTGCGATGAAGCTGATTTTGAAGGGATTGAAGTCAAAAAATAAAATGGCAGCTGAAAATTATGACCCAAATCTACCAGAATTTTTTTGTCAGTTCAGAGAAAATCCGTCTACAGGTTCTGCTTTGGAAGGGCCAGGATACACTGCTACAGCTTACTGCCACCTGCCTCAAGCTCAAAGGTTCTAATGAGTTTTAATTTCTGAATGTCTCTGTTTCTTCTTCTTTTTTTTTTTTTTTCCCATATTTTGAATTTAAAATCCCCTCCCCACCCCCACCCCCAAAAAAATAAAAAAATAAATCCTTATAAATCCTTGGAAAGAATTTCAGTTTGTCAATGGAGTTATTTTCCAAGAGAAAATAATTCAGGATAGTCAATAGTCAGTGCTTTGGCAAAACTGGCATCTATGAACAGAGCACACCACAGAGCTCATATGTGACCCTGGAGCTCAGCAGCTAAATGGCTCAGTCTCCAGCCTGGGCAAGCTTATTTTGTACTGACACTGCATGGAGAGAGCTATGGGGGAGGAGAGGGCAGAAGCTGCTTGTTAATGTTTTTAATTCCTCATTTACTATCAGGCAGCACCATATGGAGCAGAGTGGGGCACATAGAGAAAAGAGGGATGGATGGCATTTTTCCCTTGAGCTTCTCGTAGAAGACAAGGAAAGTGAATTCTCTGCAGGTAGCTTGAGCCTTGCCAGGAAAGTGGCTTTTATGATTGCTGATGGTGGGGAAGACTTTTTTTTAATCAAATGTGTGGGCTTTGGGATTTTTTGTTGTTGTTCTTAATAGGATGAGTGGGATTGACTTATGCCACTGTAATATTTTTGTAATGCCAGTGCATTATTTCCTTACAGCACTCAGAAGTACACCAGGCAGTTGTCACAATCAAATATTATTTATTTGGAGACTCTGTAGGATGCCCAGGCATCTGAATGGCTCTAAAAGAAACACTGCTGCTTTGACTGATTGTGCAATGGCACTTTTCCTCCCAGCTGCATCTCATAATCTCCGACTGCCAGCAGACCTGTGGTGAACAGAGACACTTCCCCTGCTCAACTGCTTCTCCTCCGACATCTCTTCCTCCCTCAGGTTGCATCATCTTTCTTCCAACGACTGCTCAAAGACAAAAAGCTTTGCACAGGCTCAAAAGCCAAAGGTTTGGAGAATGGGGGGAGGTGGAGAGGGGCCTGCCAGAAAAGTGATGCCCTTGAGGAGGGCATCGTGCTCTAACTTCTGCTCAGATGGTGCTGGAGAGCTGCTGTGAGCCCTGAAGTGCTGGGAAGACGCAAAAGAAGTGTGAGTGGAGGCTTGGGACCAGCTTTTTAATGAACTTTGGAACTGTGACATCCTGAACCTGATGCTGTGACTGGTCTGTGTGAGCCAGGCTGCTTTGTGTTAGCAGAGAGGCCACAGCACAGAGCCCCTCTAGTGCCTGGGCAACGAGACCAAAAATTGTGTGTGCAGACATGGTGCTCCTCTGGCTCCCAGCTCCTCTGCTAGCAGGGTGCCTCTCCAGCCCTGGGGAGCAGATAAAGCTCTTGGCACGGCTGCTTCAGCTCCCCTCCAGCCTCACACACCCTCAGCTCAGCGTGCTGCAAATTTAAATGATTTGAAAATCATTATTTGCCAGCTTCCCCCTTAAATAGGGATTAGTCTATCTTCTATCTTATTCCTTGCGCTGAGGTCATTGTTTCATAGCTGCCAGGCTGCGACCTCAGGACTTCAACTCTTAATTAGATTTTAGGACTGCTTTCTTTATCCATAATGGATTTGCAATGAAGTCAGAAATGAAAAGTGAGGTCTGTAAAAGACTGGGTTGAGGGTAGCTCAAAAAAAAACAACCCTCAACTCTCTCTCATAAGCATGATATATATCTCCCTTGGCAAAAGATGTGCATACACATGTCAAAAATGGTATATACACATCATCTTGGTATGGTTTGGAAATAGGGAGGTACTTGGTGTCCAGCTACTGATCTTCCTTTAGAAGTGGGTTTTGCCTTCTCTAATCCATTCTCAAAAGCCTCAGCACGCACTCCACGAAGGTAATTAGATGTTTGAAACAGGTCAGTGTGTGCTGGGGGTCTTGTCTGTCCTGCCTATTCAGGTCCTATGAGCAGCAGCATCTACCCACAGATGCTTGGAAAAACCTCTTAGTGGAGAGGGTGAGGAAGGGTGGTGTAGGATTTCATGCTTCTGCTCCCCCCATCTAACCCCATGTAACAGGTGTGCAACCTGAAAGAAGCTTACACAATCCCCAGCGAGAGGTAGTGGAGGAAGGTCTGGTGCTCCTCACAGGTATGGGCTCGGGGAAATGGGCACAGGAAGGGTTGGATGTGGTGCTTGGGGACAAGGTTTAGTGGCTGACATTGGTGTTAGGGGGATGGTTGGACCAGGTGATCTTGGAGGTCTTGGTAGGTGGTATGACTGGATGTTCCACACGCTGCTGCTGCTGTCAGCCTGCCTGCCTCTTTGTGTTTATGCGTTAGGGCCTGGAGTAGTTATGAAGGAACTCTGCTAGGAGAAGTGTGTACAGAAGTGTCTCCTGATCAAAGCAGAAGATGAGGATTCAGGGTTTCTGATCTGCCTCCCCTTTGATTTGACTAGTTGGTACTTTATTCTTTTAAAGCCCACGCTGCAAAGTGGATGCAATGTGGTGAGTGGTGGTGTTTGCAGCGCTGAGGGACACGCTGAGGTGTCACACCGGGACACCTGATGTGCCTGCTGCTGAGGGTGAGGGAGATCTGTGCTGAATCTCCCAGTATCTGCCAATGCCAATCTGTTAGATCTGCTGGGAAGTGTTTAGCACACATGCTCCAACTCTCAAACTTCCAAATTTGTGCAGAAGAAAGGCCTGCTTAGGCTGTTGCTAATCCCTGAGAGGTGCTGGCTCCCCCTGTCCGGCTGGCAGCCTTCCCAGCCCAAGCCTCCGTGGCCCGAGGCAGCAGAGAGGCTTTCAAGGAATGGATGAGAAAGGAGATAGGTCACCTTGAACTTAAGGGGTCTTCATCCTATTTCTAACCTGAACCCCGCTGGACTGGGACTGGCTGCAAGTGGTTCTCCTCCACCAGTTGCTCATTGGCCTGTACAAAATGCAGGCAGCAGATTTAGCCACGATGTTGCCAAGTCTCCAGGCTCCCCGTGAGCAACACACTTCTGGCCCTTGCTGTGCAGAGCTTCTCCAGCTGTAGTGTGAGGGGTTGCTTGCTCTCCATGATATTTCTGGGGAGGGAGATGGGTTTTCTACCCCACACAGTGACTCACAGCCGAGAGAAACACAAAGCCACAAGCTCACAGGCTAAGTTTAGCCCGGTGTTTGGCTTGCTGTGTGCGTCTCATGAGACCTCTTTCATGCAATTTGTATTAACTCTCATTCTTCATTAAGATAGCATTGTGTTTTGTGGCAAAATGTAATGCTGGGCCAGATAACATGAGGAATAAGCTGCAGGAGCTGGAATCACCCCACCTACCTGCGGCACCCAGCTGGGGTGGCTCTCTCTAAAGGTCCCTTGTAGTCAGGGACCTTGCTTTGTGATGGTGGCAGCTCTGGGGGCTGCAGCAGGACATCTGCTCCTCCACTGCCAACAGGAGGAGAGGAAGGTGATGAGGATCCTAACTCAGGCGCTCAATGGTGAACCTGTGCTTGAACTTGGTGAACTTTCCCTAGAAATGATGTTGACAGAAAAATTCAAATAATTCCATGCTTCAGGCTCACAGTTTGCTGGTAAAATACATTTGCAGTGTATTTTACAGAGTATAAAGGACTGTGGTGGCATCGCTGCTGGGATGCCCATACAGGAGCACAGGGCAGGAAGGGAGCAATGAAAACCTTGCCCCCCCTCAGGTGTTATCACAGGGAAAGTGTCCTGTTGAGATAGGACTCTGGGTATTGTGCCAGTGTCAGTTTTACTGCAGTGCTTTCCATATTTCACATGCCTAAATTAGATGGTCTCTTTAGGAGTTTCTCTGTAGGAAAGATGTTTCTTGTGTGCCTCAGAGCTGCTGAGCTCTGCTTGGGCAAGACCTGAAAGGGTAAGTCTAGAAAATAAACTTTATTTATTTTTTTTTGAGACAGCAAGATGCTTTCTGCCAGTTACAAAGTTTATGCTTGGAAACAGGGCACAAGCCATGCCTTAGGCATTGCCAAGGATCCTCTGCAGTGTTCGGGGCTGGCTTTCTGCTCTGAGCCTCAGCTGGTTCAGCTGCATTTAGAAGTTCCCATTCAGTGGGTGTTTACCCTGATACAAAGTGAATTTGCATCTCATTTCCAATTCTTTCTTCCTGTGCTACTGCCTGTTTCATTCCCCTGAGACATTTACATGGCCTCTGATTTGATCCAGTCTTTGTCAGGAGGTGAGCCCTTGCTGTATTTCACTACAGATCAAGTAGGCCAGCACTTTCCCAGGGGTTAAGCATTCACCGCTGCTGAGACATATGATACGAGCTAAGGTTTTATCAGAGGGTGTGAAAACTGCTTTCCTGCTCCTGCCTGCAGGAGCATTGATTGGGCATGGCTTGCTCCCCGCACCGAGTTTCAAACCAGCAATGCACAAATATAGCACAGGTGGCAAACAGAAAGAAGCAGCAACAGGGTAGTGAGAGGTTAAGCATGTTGACTTTGCAACGTGCAACATCTCGAAAGGTCTTTGGATGCCATAAGAAGTGCCTGAGGAGGTATAACGATCCTGAAGGGCAGAAAGTCAGCCCCACGGAGCACTGCAGGCTCTGGATGAAGCCCCACGTTGCCACCTGCTCGCTGACATCTTCCTCTTCCTCCTCTCCCCAAGGCAGCTGACACGAAGCAAAGGAAGGACAGCGTTTGTCCACAGATGTGCCGTGCTGACTGCTTAATTTAGCAGTCTCTTTGGCAATTCCTCCGTGCCCAAAGCTGTCAAGAGAAGCTTCCGCGTGGTGAGGGAAAAAATAAACAAGTCAAAGGCTTCATTAGGGAACAAGTCCATCGGTCGTGACTGCGGGGGGAAGATGAAGCCCTCTGCTTTCCTGGGGCTCTGTAGCAGGTTTTCCTGTCTCGTATCCTTTGCATTCGCTTCACCTTGGAGTTGTTGCTGGTGACCCCAGCGTAGCTGTCACACAAGCATAAATTGGATGAGAGCTAATTAACTGTCAAAACCCAGGGCAAAAGACAATAAACCCCTGCTTCACCTCCTGGTGGGTTTTAGTCTTTTCTCTTTGATGTGACAGCTTGTCCTCCGTTCCTTTTGCAAACAACTCACCATTGCAGAGGAAATGCAATACAGCAAGGCAATCACTTATCGCCAGTGACAGCGAATAAACATGAAAAATGAGCTTTGAAACACTAAAGGACAATGATCAGAAAGGTTTCTTCTTTCATCCTAAATCATGATGTTTAGCACTCAGCTGTAGTATTATAAGTTATTTATAAACGTCTCAGCTTGTTAGGAAATATGTGCTTTTATATAAAGATAAATAATGTTTTTAATCAGATGATGAATGTACATGCTCTGTGTGGGGAGGGAAAATGGGGGAAAACCAACGCGGCCTCAGTGCAATGTATGGATATTTATGGGGAGGCACCTTACCAATGAAAATATTACCAGCTGACATTTGCTTCCAGGCATGTATGAAACTAACTTGTTTATATTACAGGAAAGCTAATCAAAATTTCTGATGGAACAATTTTCTGTCAGGAAATGCAGTTTCATCAAAATCAGAATGGCTTCTTGGGAGGTGTCAATCGCACACACATTTTCAGCTGAGGAACATTTTTGTCTTGCTTTGCCACGGTTTTTGTTTAGATTCTTCCTAAAATGTTGATGTACTTTAAGAGGGTTTAATTTGTTATATTGCTTTGACATTCTCAAAACAAAATCTTTAAATGTATCAATATGGATGGGTTCAGAACAGGATTTTTTTGGATTGTTGCTTCACAAGAAATTTTAGATTTTTTTTTTTTTTTGGTTCTGATTCAGTGTAAAAAACATGCCAAAATGTCAGTTTTTCATATGACAGAAATTATGTTTTTTTACTCTGCTCCAATTATAGCATTTGAATTTTGAAATTCAAAGAAGCAGAGAGGAACAGGAGGCAGGAGCAAGATGTGTTAAAACCACATTCCCCCCCCCTTCCCCTCCATGTATACATGAATCAGCTTTGGAAAACTCAGCATTTTCCAGTGTTGTTATTGGACTTGGAAAGCTGGCAGGTTATCATTTCCATGCTATTGTAGGCATATTCCTGGGCCCTCTGGGGACACGTTTCATCTGTAAATCTCAGTCCCTACACCTGGGCACTGGATACAAACGCCCCATCCCACTGAAGCCGTTTTTTTTAATTCTCATTTCTGCAGCTCATGAAGGTCCTGGGTCATTTTAGGTGATTGAGTGGTTAGAAGTAATGGAAGCTGCTGTTCTCTGCAGGCTCTGGAGTGTCTTTGGGGACTATGCTGTGGTGTTTGAGGGTCCTCTGTGCCATAAAACAGGTGTTCAGAGGTGCTCCTGTCAAACCAAAACCCGGGAAGGAACAATCCAACAACTGCATTTGTGAAAGAGTCCCCATTTAGGTTAAATAAGCTTAACAGCAGAAAAACTAAGAGGTCTGAATGCCCTCTCCCAAACAAAGTAATGGTGCATCTGCTGTTCTAGCAACTTTTATTTAAAAAATATTCCCAAGTCTTCCACATCCTGCTTAAGGGTGTAAACATGCTTGTGTGTGATTTGTTTTCTTTACAAATAAGTTGTAGCATACTTTGAAGCAGTCTGTGAGCAGTTATGAGCTCATATATTCAAGGTTTGGTTTATCTTGCTCTATGGCTAATAGGTATAATACCTTTGAAAGTTTTTTTTTTCCCTTTTTTTTTTTCTTTTTTTTTTTTTTTTTTTTCCCTGAAATATAAAGCTTTACCTTTCTGCAAACACAGGCAAAATTGAAGTGCAGAAAAAGCCACATTGAAAATGAGGTTACAATATTGCCTCAGCATCCCCTTGCCACAGCACATTCTTTGGGTTATTTAATCTGCTTCAAGGTTAGGGCAACCTGGCTTAGAAAGTCTTTAAGGAGGGTGTAAATCACATGAAAATTGGGCTTTTAACAAGTATGGTGAACACAGATTTACTCTATCTAAAACTGAAACTAAAATTATGTGTAACAATAAACAAAGGTATTTTCTTATTTGATTACAGGGTTACGGCAGCAGTTTTTATTCCAAGAGTACATGCCACCATGCATGTTACCAATAATGTCACCACTTGTTTCAAGCCAGCCTGAATAGGTTCATACTTTTCTTCTTCCACATTTCATGTTTTGCTGGAGTAAATTTGGGGTGGCTCTAGAGTTCACTGGGAAGTGACTTTGGACTTACAGAGGTGGTATTAAAAGTGATTATTTGGCCAGTTGTGTCTGGATTTGTGGCTGATTTTAGCACCTGTCAGGGTAGCTGGTTATAACACTATTTGCTGATCCATGGGTCATTTGCTCATGAACTTGGGTTACAAATGATTCACAGGGGGGTAAACTGGCTTACTGGGAACCCCTCCTGAAATAATCCCTCCAACCTGGGACAGCTTCCTATGGAGCATGTTTTCAGGGATGGGGAAGTAATCCTGTGGCAGCAAAAAGCTCTGCAACCAAAGCACTGTCCCACAAGGAATGGGGTCTCTGTGGCACCGTAGGAAACCCAGGCACTGATGGAGGGTGGTGGGGTGTGCAGGCTGTAGGATGAGCCTTGAAGACTGAAGTCCTCTTTCAGGGAGCTGCAGTTGTTAGAAAATAGGCCTGTCTGGATTTTATCGGCTCTGTTGGCTCCTTTGGGGTGACTTTCATTAACACACAGCCATTAAATGCACAGAGTGACTGATTCCCAAACTGAAAAGTAAAGAGGAGGCACAGCAGTAGCCCAGGAGTACGGGCAAAGATGTACATCTGTGCGATTCCTGTAGCTGAACCCAAGCTGTGTTAGGTTCTTTCCCGAGGGCAAATACTTTATTTTATTTATGGATCCTGAGCTGGGAGAAAGCCTTCATTTTTGAGAGGTTTCAGAGTTATTTCTCTTCTCTCTCCCACTTGTTTTATTTAACTAGCTGTGGCGCTGCCTATCAGTTCACATGATAAAAACACTCTCTTATAGGAATCAGAAAAGAAATCAACCCCATAATAAACTAAACTCTCCTCCCTTTTCTTGGTTTCCAAATGAGGTAGCTGTGGAAATGTTCATACCTCAGGCACGTTTAAATTCCCTGCTCTCTAGAATTCCCTTCTACATAGCTCATATGCTAGACACAAACCTTTTAAAATATTTTATTTTCTGAACATAACCAAAGAGATTTCTGTGCCCCAAAGCTTCACAATCCAACACTGCTCACACCTTCAACAACGCCATAACCCTGGCAAGCAAAATTGCCCTGAAGGACTAACTTTGGGAAGGGCTTTAGCCTTAAATGAGTAGAAAAGCTGCTTTGTTCCAGTTATTGTTGAGAAATCTTGGGCCTTGTTCCCTATAACACAGGAGCTGGCACAGGAGAACCGCTGGGTGATGCTGGCTGCAGAAGGCTGTCCGTGATGCTTCCAGCCTTAGCAGAGCTGGAAGCCAGCATGCTCCTTGTCTCCCTCTGCCCACAAAAGGTCTGGACTGGTGCCACCGGGCTGCGTAAGGACTTGATCTTTTTATTGTTAAAATCAAATGTTGACTGGGGGGTAGAGTACTGAGCCCTGTACCCCTTTATTGTAGGTGCCTTTGATACCAAGGCAGCGTCAGGAATCACAAGAGACAGTCCACGGCGGCTTGCAGCTGCTGTCCAAAGGAGAGAAGGGAGTTAATTGTTTTTTTGGGTATCAGGGTTGCTTAAGGTACACAGGTTAAGCCCTGAAGCCAAAGCTGCTGCTGCAGATGTGATACCCTGTCACTGCTACGTGCTCTGCTGCCTCTCGTCATGCTGCTGCCTCCTCCTGCTGCCGGGGGGCTCCTCTTTCCAGCGCTGACCTCTGCCTTTGTGTACACTAATTCAAAGTGGGCATGAGGACCAGGCAAGACAATGGTGATAAATAACACTGTAAATAGAAAAAAAATGAGGTAGCTGTTTAAAAAAGGGGGGTTGAGTCCTTTATGGCAGTCAGACTAGCTGGTGGTCAAGTGCACCTGACAAAACTGAGCAGGGGAAGTCTCCTGTTCCTCGCAGCTCCTGGGCTTTGTGTAAGGACTGCTTTTGGCCTTGTTTTAACTCAGTGCCTGTGTGCACCTGCCGGCAGCTCCAGTTCTTGTTCCACATGTGAAGTATCTTGCCTTGGACATCCCAGTGCAGCCTGCCTCATCAAGGCAGGGTCACCCAATTAACTGTTTCTAGCCCTGTGGAAATGCAGAATATTTAAACCTGTCCCTTCTTTCTCCTGCCAGCTTCCACCTCCCCACTGACCCTCCTGGTTGTTTTCTGTTGAGAGCAAATCAGCAGGATGATCCTGTCCTTGGTTAATGAGTTCTACCCCTGAATAGCGCACCAGCGAGTCACGTCTGTGCTTAGGAAGGAGAGCAGAAAATTTCAATTGAGCATAACATAGATGAGGGCAGAGCCTGAGAAACTCGGTCTGAAGGTCTTCCCTTCCCCCTCACCAGCATCCGTAATATGAGGAGCCCAAGAGAGTGAGCTGCTGGACAGGTTTTGCTTTTCCCCCATCCACAAAGCAGCCTTTTAGAGCCCAGAGAGGTGTTGTCAAGACACTGATTTGTGCTGAATTTTGTCAGATCACCACAGACGGTTCCTCTGACCCAAGCCTGCTCTGTACATCTGCCAGGGGCACAGCAGGAACCAGGGAGCATTGGTTCTCTGCCTGACAGCAATTCACCTGCCTGGCTGCCCCTTTGGACCCTTCTCCTTTCTCAGAGCCGCGGTGTGGGGCTAGAAGTGCTGGTGGGCTGGTGTGCTGTGTGGGGCAGGCTGCAGAGCTCCCAAGACTCCTGTCATCCCCTGGGAAATTGTTCTTTTTGTCTCTCTTCAAGCTCATCCCTGAACTGATCTTCTCCACTGTTGAAAGTTTAGCTTTCTACACCATTTATTTGTTGTCTGCTCCCACTTAAATTGCCAGTCTTGATGCCATATGGTGCCCTTAATAGATAAATAAGCCAGTGTATGTGGTGTAAATATTTCCTTACAAGCGAGATTGCAAATGAGAGACTCATTATTTCATCAGAAGAAACTGAGTATTTAAAGTGGGATTTACAAAAAGGAGGTCTAGCTGAATCCTTCTCTAAAGATCCTCACCCCAAAGCTTTGAATGCCTGATATATCTTTCTTTTTATTCCTTTAAAAAAAAAAAGCTGACTTGATTTTTACCTGCCATAGCAAATTTTAAGCCTGCCCTTTGGTAAGATCCTCTAAGAACTACAGGGATGCTATAAATTGCTGCAAGAGACACAGCTTTTTCTTTGGGGAGTGGATATAGCATAAGAAATGTCAGGTTTAAGAGCACTAAGATTATGTGATATGAATGGCATAATGGAAAGTTCTAGGCAACTTGCAGAGCACTTACTGCTGTACAGCCTCATGCCCTCAGCTCAAAGCTTAGCAAAGCCATAAAGGCTAAAACAACAACAGCCCCGCTCTCCCATGAAAGCACTCAGAACAGCATGTAGCTTATTAAATTATTACAGATCCTATAAAAGGAGGTATCTCAAAGCTCCTATCTCAGATGTGCTTGCCTGCCTGCGTATATTGAGTTAACTTGCTGCCGGGTTTGCCAAGAAACGCATATGGGAAGGAGGGGAGGGTCCTGCTATTTACTGCCCTTAAAACAATTTGAGGGTTATGTGGCCCCCTGTGTTTCTTAAACACTGCCCTTTCCACAGACTGCTTTAACCTGACTCTACAAAACAGTTGTAAAAGCAGAGGTGTTCAGCTGGTGCAAAGGAGCCAGTGGGAAATAAAAAATAAAGAGGGAGCGCATGGGTTGCAAACTTGTGCTCTTTGCAGAAATCTGGAGTAAGGCTGGTCCGAGATCCAGGTCAGAGACACGCACATGGTTTCAATGGTGTTTTTAAAGCATGCATTTAATGCTCTGGCATCTTCCAGAGCTTAGTTTTAAACGGTGTTTTGCTTTTAAGAAAAGTTCCCAGATATTCAGGACTGAGCCTAATTCTGACATGGTCTGGAGGTATGTTGGGGCATCCAGTCCATCTTAGAGAAGCCAGGTGATGGCCACCTGGGCCGCTGCACACCCCTTTGGTGTTTGCTCTTGGAAGCAATAGCAGCTGCATCCCTCGGGGATGCAGCCATGTGTTACTGGGATGGAGCCTCTAGCTTGGTTTTACCTTGTGGCTGGGGCTGTGTTTGCAGCTGAGTTACTGACCTGGTAGCGTCTTTGCCCTGTCTGGTGTTGGACAGGCTGAAATGAATGCCAGTTTTATTATCTTTTGTTCTTTCCCCTGGGCACAGATGGTTTCCAAGCACTGCTGATGCAAGTCACACGGGTTTGGAAAGCAAATGCCCCAGAGGCTGCCCTGCCCCTGCTGGGGAGCCAGGGCTGGGCAAGCTGGGAGCGTGCACCCCTGATGCCCAGTTGCTGGCCTGATGGTTTCAGCTCCAGAACCATGCTGTTAACCAAAAGAGAGTGTGGGGGTCCCAGGAGTGTTTCTGTCACCTGGTAGTGAAGAGAACAGGGAAATATCTCGTCAGAAATCCCAGCACTGTTTTTTCCAAACCGGCTGCCTTTTCTCCTCCTTCTCCTTGACTATTTCAGCTGCAGCATTTCACTGTTGCAGTTGGTGTGCCATGCAAGGCTGGTCCAGCACCTTCTCTCTAACCTTCGGTCTCTGTGGGATTTTCTCTTTCTTTAACAATCCGATTTACTTTGCCACCAGAGATTTTCCCATGTCATTGTATGCAATAATTTTGGACACTAAAAACATTGGCCAAATATTTGTACAATCCCCCTAGAGCCCGGGGGCTATTGCACCGCCTCTCCTGGGAGCTGGAGCCTCGGTGCTCCCACTGCACTTCCAGCAGCCCAGAGCGTCTGCAGGTTGGATAAAGTAGGTAAAGAAACCAGTACTTTAGTGCTCAATGTCATATGTGCTTGGAATGATCTGCTGGCAGAAATTTAATTTTGTTTCCAGTAATTTGGGGTTACAGATAGGATTACATCTCCCAGTCAGAGAGAGACATTAATCAAGAAGTAGGCCTCTTAATCCTCCTTTCAATGTTAATGAAACACTGTAAAAATGCCTTTCACCGGGGGATGTCAAGTATCAGTTGTGCTTTGATTAACATGCTTTTGTGACAGGTTTACTGTTGTTCTATGTACCGAGTTATTCAGCAACCTAATTTAAGCTGTCTGTCAAGAGAAAACAGGTACAAAGAGAGCATTATTTTCTCATTGGAGTTGCAATAGCAGACTTGTGTATCTACAAACATTTTTTTTTTTCTTTTAAATGCTGGTTACTCTGCACCCATTGTGACATTTTAACCTTCAGAGTAAATGGGGAAAGGCTGGACGTGACACAAATCACACTGTCCTCTGAATGGCAATTAGGAAAGAGATAAGAAATCGGAAATGTTGTTGCAGCTGATAGGAGCTGAGCACTCGCCTTGCTTCCAGCAAAGTGGAACAGGGACCAACTCTGCTGGAGTGTAAATAGTGTAAATCTGGGGCAACTGAGAGGAGAATTGGGCCCTGAATCTGAAATCCTCTCTTCGTTTTCCTCTCCCTCTTCTGAAGTCAAAACACATTTTCAATGGAGGCTTTGTGGTTTGGGTTGCATTTGGCTTCTTATCTGCTCAGTTGTTTCTAATGTGGCCTGATTATATTAGATATGAACTTCCTCGTGGCTGAGAGCCAACGCCAGGCAGACCGTTCTCTCTCCTGGCTGCTGAAACCTGACAGGGGGACGCCAAGCCTCTTCAGGGGAGCTGGTTTATTTTTAGAGGATTTTTATTCCGCTTCATTTTAAAAATTGAATTCTTGAAAAATAGCACCTCCAGATCATCTGAAAGCAGGAAATAGCTGGAGTCTGGAGTCTTCCATGCAAATGGAGTTTCTTCCAGCTAATGTGGCAAAAGCCCCCCAGCCTGCCCTCACCAACCTGGCACCCACCAGGTATTACTGGTGTCATTAACGGAGAGAAGATTTCCTTGGGATTGGGTGAAATTGTACTTACCAGCCACGGAATATGGATTAAGACCACCACATTGCACAGTCTTGTATGTTGGCTGCTCTGTGGACAGAAGAAATCAATGACAGGATGATCTTTTCCCTTTGCAAAGTCTATAAATGAATTCTCAATCCCGTTCTGAGGATAACTGTGCTCATGGGCCTGAGCCCCATGCCACTTGGCTTGCTAGAGGGAAGGGCTGCTGGAGGTGCAGCATCTTGAAGATGGTCTGAGAGTCTCGCAAGCAAGATCTGTCAGGATAGGGACATTTCTGTCTGCAGGGAAAAGACAACTTGCTGAGGTACACCTGGGTCTCCCTTCAGCTTGGCCATCCAGCGAGGATTTTGCAGAAAGGCTGCGGCATGTTTTCCTGTGGCACTGAGACCTGCGCAGGTCCCCAGCCTTTTCCTCCCTTTTCTAATCTGCTGGGGTGCTCAGTACATCATGGTGACCTGAGAGGATGTTCAGGAGCCATTTGTAATGTCTTAATGACTGTATTAGCACCTCTAATTGTAAGTGACGGGGCAATTAGTCTCAGCATAGCAGCTTGAACAATTAGGCCTGCCCTACTAAAATGACAGAATATTCATTAATGTAATAGGGAAAAAAAATCATCTCCTTGGGATTTGTCCCTCTAAGGAGACTGTCCCGGCTGTTGCTTCTTGTAGAAGTTCCTTCAGTCCACTTCAGTGTCCCTATTTTCAGTTTCTTAAAAAAATAACACAAAAACCGACAAGTTTGAGTGCAGCTCTTGACAGAAATAGTCATCTGTCAAACCTATTTATTCCATGAAAAACACCCACAGCAAGTGTGTGCCTCTGGCTTGATTCACAGAGGAGACCTCTAAGAGTAAGAAAGAAATTCAGTTGCTCATTTTTTTCTGGATTTCACTGCTATTAGGCAAATAAAAGCACATAGAGATCCATTCTGTCCATTAGAGAGTGTTAGTCCCTGCAGAAGAAGATGCAAAAGAGAGATCTTCCTTCAGTCACTTGCAAGGATTGGGTCTGAAATGCCGCAACAGGCTTTCATTGACAAGTTGGTTCAGTTACCTGCTCACTTGCTGTCTCTTTCCAAGCTGACATGGAGCAAGCAGTAATTTTCCAAGCGTGTCTCACCTGGTGTTTCTGTCACAGATCTGAGGGACTCCATGGGACCTACTTGGAGCTCGGGGCTGCTCAAGGGATCACAGTGGGACCAAGGTGAGGGGCAGCCCTATGGCAGCCTCATTTTCCAGCCACCTTCCTGTGGTATTGCTGTCAGACAAGGTGCGTGGGGATCTCTTTAAACAAGGTTTCTTTATTTTTTTTTTTTCCTTTTCTTTTAATCAATGAATGTCCTGGTGACTTGCATGTGGTGGCACTGGATTTTTTTTTTTGGTCAATGCATCTGAAATCAGACTGATGAGGTTGTCATTGTTTCAAAAATAGCTTCACTCCTAAGAGAAAGCTGTCACTGCAGATGTGTTTTAGCTCAGTGGAAACATCAGGACTGTGTTTGGGACGGCAGGATCGTGACATCGTTTTAAGCACAGTGGGAGACAGATGGGTGAGCTGCCAACTTGATGCAAAAACAATAAGAACAAATGAGCTTTTTTAAAAATAGAACAATTGCATTTGGAAAAAAGGGTTGGAGGGGGGCGAAGTTAAGAGGAAAATAATTCTCCCATGATCCTATCCTGGTTTTTATATTAAACAAAACATGTTGCAACATTGTCTTCATTAGCAGTGAAGTGACAAACTGGAGCACTTCCAAAATGGCTGGCTCCAAACTGCTTTCATATTGACCTGAAATGTCAGCTGCTATTATGTTCTGCTGACCACTGATTGCTTCCAGAGTAGCGTTTTCTTGTGTGAAACGAAAGAAGTTTCATTTCAGTGTCTCCTGGTGTTTGTGAAGTATGATAGTCATGGGAAATGATAGTGCCTTTATTTCTAACCACTTCTTAGTTCAAGTGAAATGAATTGTTAATCTCAAAGCTTTTTATGCCGTGATAGTGTATTTTGTGGAAGCGCATTGTATTTACTCATTTAGAATATCCTACACTGCATCTTCCTACAGCCAGCAAACACTGGTAGTAAGTACCTCTAATTCATTTCCCTACCCTCACGTATGTGTACACAGAGCTGGGCTTTGACATAACACTGATATCACACTCTGCAATCAGACTGTTCATTTTTCCACATAGCTATGCTAAAAACGTGAATTTGGAGAGGTGGCACTTCTGGCAACAGTAGTCTAAGTTCTGTGATCAGGTCAATGGAAAGGTTTTTGTTTATTTTTAATCCTCTTTACAAGACAGGAGAATGTTCAAGTAATATTTAATTTCATATCGTAGGTTTATATTACATGAAAACCTCTTGGTCTTTTATCATCAGGGAAATGAACTGGGTGATCTGTAAGTTTTTTTCAATTATTCTGTTCTGAAAAGCTGCGTAATAATTTATTCATATTTCTGTACCATAGTTTTGTGTAGTTATCCTCTGAAAACAACTCTTCTGAGGAAAAGTGAAAGTACTGGGTCTACCTTTTTGGGAAAGATAAACAATTATATGCGAAAGACCAGAATAAAATATACTGACCAAATAAACCTACTAGATTTACTCTTGTAAAGTAACAGCAACTGAATTATCTGTAAAATGTAGGAAAAGTCTTAGGGATTTTGGATACAGATATTTCCTCTGCTGGGAAAATCCCAGCAGTTGGGTTGGGCAGAATTTGATTGCCTTACTTGGTTTCTGTGATAATTGGGCGCCAAGAGGAAACGTGCTTGAAAGTGTAGGAAGTGTGCAACCTTAGTAAGGTATTACTTGGATAAATGAGAAAATAGCCCTTGCATCTTCTCTAATCAGTATCTCTGTTTTTATTTTTTTTCCACATTTTTTCTGAGACCTTTCCTTCCAAGGGAGTGACCATGAGCTAAGTGCTGTTAAGTTGGTCTGCAAGCTTTTCCCATATCTGGGTAGCAGACAGATAGACTCTGAGGAGATGGCTTTGGGCTCACGCCAATACCTGCTCATTTAACATTTTTCTTCTTCTCTTTGAAGTCCTACTCAACACTTTAATTCCTTCATTTGTGAAAGAACTAGAGACATTAGGGTTCCCAACAGGAGGAAGAAGAGAAATGTAAAGGACAATGGTCATGTTTTTGTAAGAGGCCTTGACTTTCCTCTACTTTGTGTCTATTAAGAATTTAAATTAAAAGATAAGGCTGCAGAACTTTGGCTACAACATTGTACAGTGAAGTATCTGACAGTTTTGTCCACTAAGAGCCATTATCTCTTTCCCTGTTGCCTCCCAATTAAAAGTAAGCTTGTGTAAAAGTAAACTCAGCTTTTATGGCCATTAGGCTATTATTTTGTTTTGCCTTTTTATTTTATTAATTTTATTTTTGTATATTTTTAGAGAGAGTTAGCTCTGCTCTATCCAATCAATTATTATGAAGTTAATAAAACCACTTGTTATTTTCTGCAGTATTTCTATCAGCTCTTAGAGGAATGCTGAAGTATCCCAAGTAAAGAGAAAAACAGCTCCTTACTGGAGGAGTAGTTGGAGAGTTGAATATAGCAAAACAAGAAAAATGTTGTTTCATACTTGCTGTGCGTGATATTTCTGAATGCTGAGTGGGGATTAGGTAAATAGTTGAGGGCAGTGTTTTAAAGATGAAAGCCATAACATGAAACACAAAAACAAATCATCCTCTGAAAGTTCTGACAGTCACCTGTATGGAGAAAATAATGCCTGAACCGTGAGGTGATTCCAGCAAAAGGGAATAAATGGAGTCTGCAGGTCTGTGAGTCCACCCAGAATTACATTCTTCCTAATAGAAACAAACCAAGTGGTTAACTGCTGTCCCCAGGATCAGCCAGGCAACCCCCTGTTCTCACAGATAGGCTGGGGTCCTGCTCTGGGCTTGCAAAATGAATGGCTTGGGCTGGGATTTTCATTAACTGCAATGTTACCTCGGGGGCCTCCTGTAATACCAGGTATTGTAGCTGCAGCTTCAAGGTATTTGGGATAGTCAGGGTGTAGACAGAGAGTTTTTAGAGGTCTTATTCATTTTTTTTTTTTCGAGTTAACTTTTCCCTGGCAATTACTTAAAGGCACACCCATGTTAGCACTAATAATATTTTGGGTCAGAAGCAGCACTTGAATTTTTTTTTTTGTTTGTTTGTTTCAAGTCACTTGGTTGGAAGAGAATGGGTGCAGCTTTTCTTGTCACTCGCCAGACTCAGGTGGCAGAGGAGGCTTGGCTGTTTTTCACCTCTCTGCTGAGAAGAAATTTGTTTCAGGCAGCCGCTGCCTTTATTGTTGTAATAATCCATGGAGAACACAAAGGTGCTGCACTGGGGGCTGGATCCTGTGTGTGGGGTTTTAGGAGATGTTTTTCTTTGCCTCCTTGAAGGAGCAGCCACAGCTGCCACACGAAGGAGGAACAGCGAGGTGAGACGGTCTCTGAGATGAAGGGGCTCCTGGTGGAGGAAGCCAGGACTAACTGCGGCCTGTGGAGAAGGAGACCAGTGTTTCCAAAGGATCCCAGAATAGCTCTGTTTATAAAACTTGCAAGTAATTGAAATATTCGCAGTGCGACTGAGTCATAGAGAGATGAAACGGTTTTACAGCTGCTGTGATGATTCGTGTGAATCCACAGGAGTCTGCTCATTGGGAATTTCATTCCTAACAGCAGAAATAGTGACTTTTATTATGAGTCAGGCCTTGCTTTTAGCAAAAACAATTAGGGCTTTGGCAGCTTTAGTTAACCGGAGTCAGTAGGAGGGCAGGAGTAGACCCCAGGGGTCCTGCAGCAGCCCAGGTGGGCGCCCAGCAGCAAGCGCACCTGTGGGAGTGCAAGCCCTGTGTTCCTTCTGTCTGGACACTCACAGGCGTCCTCATGAGATGCCTTGGGTTTCCCTTTCAGTTGGACTCCAGAGGACTCCAAAACAAACAAACAGCCCTCAAACTTCTTCCCAGGAAATGGTGGTTGCATCAGCTGCCTTTACTGATGCTCTCCTGATATGTCTGCTCTACAAACCATGCATGAAGGGCACCAGGAAGAACCATCCCGATATTCTGGAAACAAGGGATGTTTGTACAGCAAAGCGAGGCTTCATAGAGGTTTTTCTGCTCCCTCTTCAGTTCAAGATAGTGGCCCTTTTGTTCAAATGCAATACAGGTGAACTGATTCCCCAGGGTGAGTCTGTCCCGTCCTGGGTTTTATCACAGTCTACAGAGCTGGAAAGAATTTTGTTGGATCCTCTTGTTAAAACATTAGCTGCACTTCACTGAAAAACCTAATGCTTCAAATTCCGCTTTAATGGCCTCCCACCCCCTGCAACTGTACAGGGAAATATTCTGGCCAAATAAAGGAACCATTAAAAGAAACATCTCTTTTTATATGACACCCTGTTAGCCCTAATGACAGTTTTCTCTCTGTAAATGCAGTAAAGTATGGAAATATTGCTGTGCTCCATGGTGCAATTTTCTGACTGTGATTTTCGTTGATAAAAGCCTTCAGAGAGTGCATTTCCCTTCCCACTTATCTGCCATCAAAAGACAGCAAATACATGAAAGATTCAGCTGTCACTCTAAACAAAATATACAATTATTCTGGGCTGACGTTTTAAGCAGAAATAAAATCCATGGAAAAAACCTGGAGCTATTTTCTAAATGCTGTGATGTTTACTTCTATCTTTTTGCATTATGCATGTATCACCTGTTTTAGATATTTGAATGTAAAGATGAGATATCACAAGTTAAAACTTAGCACTTGCCAAATTAAATATTTGCTGGGATGAGCCCTAAGTTCTTTACTTGGCTACTATTTTGGACTGGAGAATGAAAAATCTTTTCTAACCTGAGGCAGCTAACCAAATAACCAAATGTAGATATTTTAGGAAGCTGAGGAAGAAGGCAGATGTTATTCAAGTGGTTGGATAAGAAAAGGAAATAGTACATGTGAGCTCTTCTGGAATAACCAGATAGATGAACAAAAGTGGAAACATTCCTGAAATGTGCTAATTTGTTTGGACAAATCTAAGCAGATGAAATAGGATGGAAATTTAATATTTCAATTCATCTTTCAAAACTTGAAATAATAGATTGGGGTTTTTCATGCTCCCAGTTAGTTGGAATTACTTCCAAAATCCAGAACTGTGTGGTTTGGTTCCACTTTTTTTTTTTTTTTCATCATGCAATTGACTTTAGAAATCAAGAAAATTGTAACCTTAACATAATTGTATTTAGAAATAGAAATGGAAAAAAAGATTTTCTTTTTTTTTTTTTTTTTTTTTCCTTTCCAAGGGTGAGTCTTAAAATTCTCTCTTCTCACTCCCCCACCTCAAAAAACAAAACAAAACAACAACAACAACAACAACAACAAAAAAACGGGTCAAAACCATATTTTCTTATCTTAGCAAAACAAAAAACCTTTAGGAAAATAAACAAACAAAAAACTTTTTCCTTTTGGCTCAGACTGAAAGACCTTTATTTTGTAAGTTGCTTAGTCTTTCCCTCCCCACAACTTAAAAAAAAAAAAAAAAAAAAAAAAAAAAGCTTAATCTTCTCAACCTGAAATGTAAATCCATATCTCAGTTTAAGACTTCAGAAATATATTAGCACTTCTAGAGTCATTGAGTTTGGAAGGGAAATCTTTAGTTGAACTCTCTCCTGCTTGAAACAGAAATGCTGAAATACTTTGAAAATATAACGACAATATATTTTGATACTTTCAGTGCAACAGAATCATAGAATAGGTTGGAAGGGACCCTGAGATCATCTCATCCACCCCCCCCCTGCTCTAGCAGTCTCAGTTGGAGCAGGTTGCCCAGGACTGTGTCTAGTCTCCATAGATGGAGATGACCTCTCATTTTTACTGAAGATATTAGCTAGCTTCAATGTTAATTTACTAATGATTTCTGTTTTCTCCTATATTCCATCTCTGCAAATGCCTTCAAAAAAGAAAATCTCTTAGCTCACCATGTTACTCATTTCTCAGAAATTTCCCATTTGCACAAGCTTGTTTTTTGTTATTGTTTATGACGTATGTAACATTCTCCTGAGAGCACTACAGCCTCTTCTGCTTTCGTACAAAGAACGCTAATTCACTCTCTTTGTGAACATTTTTGTTTTATAATTAAACTTGGCTGCAGTTCAGAGGCTTTGCACTGAAGATTCATATGTGCTGTTGAGGTCATGTCATCATTTAAAGATCGTGCAACGAAAGAAAGAGGAAGTCATGGCATTCAGTTAAATTATTCTAATTCAGTTTGAAAAAATGAGTATTTACCATTCCATTGCCTGTAAAGGTATGGTTATTTCATAATGGCAGAAAAAGTTATTGACCTCCACATGCCAGTGGTAGAACTACTGACCTGAACTAATCTTGCTCTCAAAACAGCAATGGTGGGCCCTCAGTGTTGAAGGAATCATGGACGTCCATTTCTCTCAAGGTCATGTCTAAGATGTAGTGCTTGATCAGTGTTTCTAGGTTTTGTCACCCATGCCCATTTGCCTTCAACCTCATCCAGTCACTGGAGCTTGTTCCTCAGCTCCCCTTCACCACTTTGACATCCAGAACTTTCTTGTCCCAGTATATACGTGGCTGTGGCAGCTTTAGTGTCTTAGTTGTATCCTAATGAAGCCTACATTGGTGATGGAACAAGGGAATTTCATAGAATTATGTTTCTCTCTTCCTGGGATACAAGAACAGGAGAAAGAGGGACAACCATGGTGCCTCCAAATCAAGTTCCTTGCAGCCATCTCACCGCAGGTACACGCTCCGTCTGTGAGACCAGGTGTTCTCAACAGGTTTCTAATGCTGATTTAAGGACTGAACCTTGCTGCGTGCAGCCTGAGTAGGGTGTTTTCATTAATAGTAGCATGGAAATATGCTGAAGTATGTGAAGTTTCAAGTTCAGAAAGTTTCTTGCTAACTTCACTGAGTTTGAGAAATTACCACAATGTAGGCTTCATTAGGAGTTCCTTTTTTTATGCATATGACAGAGAGAAATTGCAGCCAGTGGTGCCTTTGCTGAAAAGACTCCAAAAGATTGCCATTAGTTTCTAATAATATATCATAATTATTTTTATAGGGTTAAGCTTGTCTCTTTCCTCATCCACCTGCCTTGCAGAGATAACCTCTACGAATACCCTGAAGGACTGTCAGACTCCAATTCAAAAGCTTTTCCTTAGCTAAATTTTCTAAACAATTCATTACCTACAAAAGATTGTTGAGAATGCAGAGATATGGACCTTTTCTCTCCAATTTATATTCTCATACAACTGCACTCAATGCCTAACTATACTCTGGAATAATTTGATTTTTCTTCTATTATTACTATGCAAAGATATTCTGTATATTAGAGCAAAATCCATTCATTCTTCAGAACACATCTCATTTGCCGTTAGCTACACAAACACTTGACTGTACTTAAAGAATTGCTATTCACAGTAGTGTCACATATCTCATTTAAAATATCAATTTTACTTAGTGCGTGTGGCATGGTTTTCAAAAGGTTGAGCCTCAGCAGTGCATATTTCTACTAAAAATGAAGAAATAAACTTACTGCTAAGATGTATGCTTGTGTATGCACACGTGCTGTTGGAAATACTAAACGCTGATGGTTTGTTTTCTTCTCATAAGCTTTGCTTGGAAGTGAAGTTTGTCAGTGAGTCTGTCAGGTCTAGTGGCAGCATCTGCTGCCTGACCTTTATGAAAGTGCGTTAGATGATTTTAATTCTAGAGTTGAGCACCACTGCTGTGTAAATATGAACAGCAGAGCAGCTGACTTGACTAAGTCTCACCAAGAGACTTGATTTTTACCTCTGCTTCAAATCCTGGCTCTGTAGGCTAAGTCCTCCTATGTATTGCGCTTCTTTAAGGAAGGAGTTTTTTTTTTTTTTTTTTTTTTTCTGGAGTGACAAAAGCAGATTCATGCCCAAGGATTTTATCCAAACTTCTAAAAAAGAATGTTATGAAGAAAATTGTGGAAAAGTTTTCATTTCAGACATTTATTTTTGACATGAAGGAAAATGACCTTACTGATAGTATCAGAACCCATTGGATGGTTTCATTTCACAAAGGCATAAAAAGTGCTCTAGGTAATTGTGTCCATACAGGCTTTGTGAAAAGAGAAAGATGGATAGAGGGCCGAGACCCTATAAATACCCCCGTTAAAAAAAAAAAAAAAAAAAAAAAAAAAAAAAAGTGAAAAAAAAAGAATCACTAGAAGAGTGGAACTTGGGGAACTGTGATCAACAAACCAAACACCTCATGCATGAAGTCTCACTCCTCAGTCCATTGCCCATTGCCTAAAAAGATGTAGTTAACAGTTGGAGAAGGGACAAAGAGGGGGGAGAAGAGGACAAGGACAACATTAGCAAAAGCCAGGGTACATTACGTAGTCAATCAGTAATTGCTGCAATTGGTGCTCATCATCTGCTTAGTGCTTAATGTCTCGGCCTTCAGAATGAATTTTATTAATACTAATGTCTTAAGAAAACTGTAGTAGTCATTATCTTTGTTGATTCTCATGATGTTAAAAAGTGAAGCTGAGCAGTTCTCTTCTTGCTGTTGATTACCCGTCTGTCTATGAAGCAAAAATGCAGGATATGTGGGCAACGTGGTTGAAGTCACAAATCCCCTATCCCTGGAGCCCCATTGCCTGGTGTCTGAATGGACACGGGCTGAATGTTATGCTGAATTCCAAGCAGTCCAGACACACTGCCCTCTGTAGTTCCTGCTTGCTTCTGTCCCAGCCCCGGCTGTGCTGCAGCTTCTTTACCAACATCTTTTGCTAGATGCAGCTCTACAAGGATGTGTTTGGCCTGTTTGAAAGCTGCATGTGATCTGCATTGGGTGTGATGAGCCACAGAATGGCTGAGGCTGGGAGAGAGGAGTGACGCTTACTTTCTTCCAGTCCTCAGGAGCCTCTCCTGATCACCATGACCTTCCAGAGATAACCAGGAGTGGCTTTGCAGCGAAGTCAGCCAGCTCCCTCAGCACTCATGATTTCATCCTCTGGACTTGTGTATGTCCAGTTTGTTTAAATGTTCTCTAACATGATCACAGGTGCCTTCTCCATCAAAATAGGTCATCCTTGCTCCTGCTTTTGCTCCAGGTCTTGGGCTATGAAGATGCCATTATCTCTGCTTGCAGGGAAAGTTTGTTACAACCCATCGCCTCTCCAGCAGAGTTTTCACAGATGCAGCTGAGAATACCTCACTGATGAAGGATGGTTTGTGCTCATACCCTTTGCTTTAGAAACAGAGTAAGGGTTTCTTGTATGAATTCTGCTATTTTCCTTTTATTTCTCCTCTTTTTCTCTGTTTGCTTCCATCAGTTTCCCCAATTAAGCGTAACAATTTGTGCTGTACTGGGCCTTTGCAGCAGGAGCAAAACATTTCCAACCCTGCAGAAAGATTTTTTTTTTTTTTTTAACATTTCCTCTCAAACTGCAAGGCAAAAATGATTCTTGTGCTCTGCAAGTCTGAAAGTAAGGGTAGAGCAGAGACCTTGGAGTGATAATGCTGCAAAGACCTTATTCTTTGTCTTTTTCAAAACATCGATTTCTTGAGAAAGGGAGATCATCAACAAAAGAAAAAGAAAACCTCACATGCTGGGGTGGGCCCATTAGAGGAATGCAGGCTCATTAGTCTTGCTAAATATGATACTGCATGTAAAGTCAAAAAAGCAAAGTGAGGTCTGGGGAACTTGGCAGGAAATCAGCCAAGATCCATTATATTATCTTTCACAAGCCTTGTTAGTGGTGACACTAATTGAAGGCTGGGCCCTCTTTTTTGCTGACTGTCTAACACTGGGCCATTTTAATTTCACCTGATTATGTTGCCCTATTGTGAGAAGTCTGACAAAAACAAGATTTGTGGAAACTCCTATCAATGAGTCCTTGGCTGCCCAAAAGCTCTCTTGGCAGCTAGAAGGTTTCTGTTAATAAGGGGACTGACCCATTTTTCACTTCTAAAGATCCCAAATAAATTGGTCACAGTACTGCTGCGTTTCAGTTAAGGCTGACCAGGTTCCTGTAGCTTATAAATCTCTATATACCAGGTGTGTTAAGCTTGTTTAAATATTAAAAATGCTACAACTCCTACCCTTCCCCATAAGAAAATGACCTGAGCAAGACTGTGCCCACCTGAGGCTTGCCAAAGAGTGGGAGAAGATGAAGTGCTGTTGTAGGGCTAAGGCCGTAGAAAAGTGGAATTACTCCAGGAAAACACTTGGATAAGAAGTGTGATTCTTTCCCTGTTTTTATCAACATTATTTATAATTTCCTTGCTCTTTCTTTGCACTTCTTTTGGCAGACAAACTCAGTACTCAGTTGTATAATAAGGAACTGAGTTTTGCCTCCCTTGTATGTAAATCTAAAGTGACTCTTCGGAAGTCAGAAAGATCTGATGTTAGTTAGGGGAGAAGTGGTCCCACTAAAGAGCTTTCTAAAGAGAAAAAATTCCCTCTCCAATTGTGAAACAAATTAACTATTAGAAGCAGCCGGCTGGATGCACCTCTCTGGGGCTGATGACCAGGGAGACTTAAAAGCCCATTAAGCTAATGCTTAAATTCATTCTCTGCACGTAGTGGGCACAGAGGAACTGTCCTCGCAAGCTGGGCTGTGGCAAGGTCCTGGGTTTCCAATGGGGAAGGGATTTACATCACTGAGAAAACATTTGGTGATTATGACTACCAACTGTGTTAATCTTCAGCTAGAATTAAAAGTCACTGACAAGTTGCTTTGGGATTTGTGTGGCTGTGCAAGGGAATAGAGCCAGAATGAGAATTTCTGAGCTATGTACTCGTGCCAGTGAGGGATCATCCTTTTCCTCTATTGACTGATGATGCATTGCACAGAAATGGGGCTTTGCTAGAACAGGGCAGGCCTTTTATGAAGCAAAATCTGCCCTTTTGCTTCTTGAGGCATGGGGTATGAGTGGTGTGTGTGCTCAGCAGAGAGATGGGGCAGGTTCCTGCTGATTTGACCGCTGGTGTGGTTGACAGTGTCTTGTGCAGGTGCAAAGGTCCCCACTGTGTTCATGGGGACATGTTTGCAAAGGAATGGCACTTAAGGAGATGCTCCTTTTACCTAAAGCCTGCCACTTGAAGGCTGGGGTCTGCTCTGTGCCAGATGCCTGCACCTCCACACCACTGTGGGTGCCACTGGGACCACTGGGACCTTGCTGCTGGATGTCTGTCCCAAACAGGAAAAAGCTGAGTCCTTCTTTCTGCTGCCTGAACAGCTCCTCCATGGCCAAAGATTTCTTGGGGGACCACCACCAAGTGCCTTGTCTGGAGACCTGCTGAAGTAGATGCAGCCTACCAGTCCCTTGAGCCATCTAGTGGTGCCTTCCTTGACTACTGGATGGAAACGTCACCGAAAAATACTAACAGCATCTGGTTAATCCAAAAAGGGCTATGGGTAACTCATGCCAGAAGCAGACCAGCTACAATGAAAATAAGACAGTTGGTGTTTCAGTAGGTTACCAAAGCAACAAAAAATCTCCCCTGGAAATGGCAGATGAGACACAGAGGTAGATGCCAACATAGGATGTTAGAGCCTAAGGAATTTGGTCTGGAGTTGTCGCTTTGTCGTAGTGTTTGCAGCACTTTATGGTTCCTCATCGAGTCAAGCTGGGATTTTAAAAGGAAAGCTGAACCTCCTAACCTGAAACCTCAAATCCTTTTCTGATGATTTTTGTAACTGAAAAGCGGAAATAGAGTCTTCAGTAATTCAAAAAAGATTTAATGATCAAAGCTGCAATTAAAAGCATGGTGAGTCATCTTGCAATTGTCCGTGTGCTAAAAAGTACAGGCTGTGCAAGAGATCATGTTGTCATGACTGGTTTTGCTCAAAGAGGATATGGGAGCTGCTATTACTTCCAGCTACGGAAGCAATCTATGTTCTGCAGACCTATGTTTACAGAGCAGAAGAAAAGGCAACAGTCCCAGCTGCCCCGTTTGTGTATTTTATTTAGTAGCTCTGTCTGCAACATCTGAATTCATGATGGTGCTTTATTACTTTCTGCCTTCTTCCAGAGTGTCTGCTCTCAGTAGGAGCCTTGATTTTTTTAATTATTTTTTTTCTGCTAACAAATTACCCACCAAAAAAAAAAAACACCACACCATAAGAACTGATCTTTAGAGTAGCATTATTATTATTATTTTTCTTCCTGGAACATGCACTAACAATGGAATATTTAAGTAAACATTTCACAGTGTATGCGCTTTCCCAAATTAAAATTGCAAAAGGCAAGGAAACAAAGATGAACAAAGATGAAAATACCCAACCATGCTATTTCTCAGAAACTCTCACAAGTAAATGATATTTTCCTTTAAATCCTGTTGTTTTATTCTACTTGATACAAAAACAACAAAAAAAAAACAAACCCAAACAAACAAACAACAACAACAAAAAAACATAACTTGGTTTATGTATAGGAGAAAATTACTATAGAGAAAAGTTCCTAAAATGTTCAGGTTGTCATACAGAGAAACAGCTAAAAAGAAGCAAGAGGATTTGTAGTTCTCTACCACAAAAATCTTATAAAAGATTTGGATATTCTGCTACAAGTCTTGCTTTCCCACTTCCCCTATTCTTTTCCTAGTAGAAGTGAGATATATTCATTTTTTTATATTTATTTTCAGACCCTCATTACAGCTGTGATAATCAGACTCTAACATACTAGAATGAGATTGCCTGCTTTACAAAAATCATTGTTGTAGCTTCTCTTTATTTGATTTATTTGTATAACAAGCTTTTTTATCTTGCCATTTATGACATCAAGTGCCTTGAGTCATTGACTGATAGCTTTAAATCAATGCCAGCTTTTATAAGGATCCCAAAAGGATCATCTAATGTAAAATATAATGCAATCAAATCAATTGGTCTTTTTTTTTTTTTTTTTTTTTTTTTTTTTTTCCCAGCTTTATCTGAAGAGACCTGCTCTCTGTGCTGAAAGACAAGTCAGGTTATCTGATCTAGCAAGTCTTGCAAACAAACAAATTCAGATATCTTATCATGAATCAAATCTGTTGTGGTCACTTAGTTCATTCAAGTCACATAATGTACCTACAGAAAATGCTCTTAAATTCTTGCATGATTTTATAAATGTAGTCATTGAGCAGATGAGAAGTAATATCACTGTCTCTACATTTGCAGTGTATTAGGATGGCCTTTATCTAATTCAGCCAAAGAGGTTTAACAGGAAAATAGAAGAAAACCATGGAACTTACAGCGAAGGATTTAATGGGCTTAAAAAAAAAAAAAAGGTGGTCCAGGCTAGGACACGGTATCTTTTAAAATGAGAGGGGCAAGTTGCTCATTTGCAAAATCCAGCAGTCAGGTGATGGTGTCAGCATAGCTCAATAGCTCATACCTCACCTTGCAAAGAAGGAATGCTTACTAGAAGTGGTGGGAATGTTTCCAGAACTTGTGTGCAGCTGTTCATATGGTTTTGATAAAATCTGCAAAAGCCCTGTTGGTGTGTGAAGTTGCTTGTACCCCTACATAGAGTGAAAGAGCTGCAATTGTCCTGCTTGGTCAAAGCAATACCTTTTTCTTGATGGTAAGAGCTAGAGCAAACCCTTGCAAGGGAAAGCTGAGCAATTAAGGAATTCCCATGGGAGGGTTTTCTCTACCCGCACAAGTAGTCAGTGGTTGGCTGATGCTCTGGGCCAGCAATGCTTTTATTTCTTATAGATCATTCATCCTCAGCAGCAACATAGCGGTATTCTTTCTCATTATCCATGCCAATAGGATACAATCTTTTGAAGTGGGATGACATGGAACCTCCATATCTCATAGCAGTGAGCCCCTCAGCTTCATTATATGCCTCATAAAATAATTTGTTTTATTAACTCTAAACTTTTCTCTTTTTGACCTTTCAAATTTCACTGTGTAGCCCCTGCCGTTCTACAAAATGAAGGCTATAGCAATTGTCTGATGTTAAAGAAGTTGATGAGAAGATCTGAAAAATCCTCATTTATTTCTGTGTGAATCTCTGCCAAATTCTATGTTGTTGGTCCCTTCTCTGTATGTAGCCACCTCAGACATCCCAAAATCTCTTCATAAATTTCCTTTGATAGCTGCGTCTCAGCCACTCATCCATGCAAGCGGGGATGCCTGTGCTACCCGATACAATTGTTGGTCGAGAACTTTAATGTCGATGATAATTCAATACTTGACAATGAGGAGCAGGACCTTTCAAGACTCAGGTGCTGAAAGGAGTGAAAAAAATTTGGCTCCATTGTATTTGCTTTTTATGTGTGTTCAAAAGAGGAAAAATACTTGCATTTTAATATCAAATCCAGCAATCTAAGTTGAGAGGGAAGTAATTATACATGAAAGGAATGTAGCCTTTTGTAATAAGGTTTTTAAAGTATCAGTTTCATTCTATCATAATATTTTTATGATTGAATTTACCTTTTAATATTTTAATAACTTTAGTATGAGGTAAGGAAGTCCTTTGTAGCTTATCTCACAAGCCTGTCTAGGACATTGCACTTAATGAGGTTTATAATTCAATATAACCACATCTGCATCTTTAATAATGCCTAACATTTAATCTTCATTGCACCACTTGAATCAAAAGATCTAAAATTAAACCTGCTGCAGCTTAATCTCATAATAAACATGCATGACATTTTGTGCAAAACTTGTGCCTTATCAGTGTGGTGCACTCTTACAGTTGTATCAGATGTAGCAAAACGTAGTTTAATCAGCCAAAGGTAGTTGGTGACATTTAACTCCCATTGATACATCTGCTTTCAGGAAACACCAAGATCCTCCCCTTGCAAAAAAAAAAAAAAAAAAAAAAAAAAAAAAATTGTGATAGTGTTAGCAAGCATGGGTCTAAATCCCATTAGTTAGAGCAGCATTTACACAGATCCTTACTGGTAATGATCAGTCTTCAAACAGGTGAAGAACCTGACCTGAACCTCTAAAATGAGGTGAAGAACCATGAACCTGACCTCTGAAAGCACCTGGACATTATTCGACTCGTCAATACTGCAGTGCAAGTGCAATAACAGTTTTGATGGTGGTAGAAAACCAGACTTGATGTGTGTCCTGCTTTTCTCATGCCCTCGTGGGTGGTTATAAGCTTGCTGAGACCACCCCACCACGCTCTCAAGAGGGAAGGTAAATCAGTTTGGACCATAAAGGCAGCCTTTCAGCCATGTATGGCTACAGCCATGATGTTTGGTGGTTTTGGATGGTCTACAGTAGCACTATCCACCTCCACTGAAGGATGAGGGGGCTATGGATGAGACATAGCCTTCATCTATGTGCCCTGAAGGAACATTGCATGAGAAAGTCCTTCTGAATTGATGGGACTTTGCACCAGTGGCCAGAATAAGGGGTTACTCCTGCAGAGCTCTTAGTAGGCTCAGGGTTTTGCTTGGGACCTATGGATTGGTGGTACTTCTTTTCAAAGGTGTGAATATTGTGTTGTAATCAGGTGTGAGGTTTTTGTGAGTTACAGCAGTTCAGTCACTGTGACATCAAAATTTCCCTCTGATGAAAATGAGGTTAAAAAAAAAAAAAAGAAAACACAACAAGAAAGAAGATGTAACTTACAGAAGTGACATTTTTGGAGAACAGGCAGTTTTAGAATCATCTTTAACATGTTCAGGTGAAATGATGAATTTGCGAAAGCTGAGCTCAATTGTTTAATAAGAAGCTACATCAGACCACTTACCCTCAGGCCAGCTATGCTCAAAATCATTGTTTTAATTCCTTACAGGTGCAAAAATTAGCAACAAAATCTGTGAAAAATAGAAGCCTATATTAGACCTTAATTCAAGATGTATGTAATTCTCCCTGCATTTAAAGGACTCTGGCTGCGGTCCTTACTTGCAGAGCAGTCAAGCTCTGTTTTCTTTTATATGCATTTTGGAGCAAACATGGTAAACAACAGTGCATCTCCTCCATGTGAGATGCCTTTGTGATATTCACAGGAAGCCCCAGTTGCAAATAAGAGACAGTTCTTCACTGGGATTGAATCAGAATAATTTGACATCAGCTGGGTCAGGATAAGGTGCTTTGATCGGAGGAGATGAAAGACTGGTGAAAACTCTGCTGGGCCATAGAGTCCCCTGCTGAAGCTGAAACTTCGCGTTTCAACCGGGTTTCATCTGAGTTTAATTAAATAAGGGAAGATCAAAGCCTACAAATCTCCCTGATCTATATCAGCACGGCAAATTAAAGGTAAAATTTCTCTGTATCTTTCTGTTCCTTTGAAGTCAGTAGCGAACTTTGTGTGATGCACTAGGACACAACGAATGCAGTTTGGGTAGGGGCAGGTTTACAGTATTTTGACGTCATGTTCATGTACGGGAGGGAAGGAAGCTGCTTCTTGAAATGATGCCTTCACAGCTGTGGGTCCCCGCTCCTCCCCCAGATTGATTTTATCTCTGGGATTTGCTTTGTCTTACAACAATGCTAGAAGCACAATTACATCTAATAAATCAGGATAACTACTGTCTTTGTTTTCCTTCAGCTATCAATCACAAACTATTCCATTCTTGAACAACCACTTTCCCTCCTGCCTTCCTTGCACAGTAGTGAGGTGAGTTGGAGACTCAGTTGATAAAAACATCCTGACCTAAACCAGCTGGAAATAGATAGTATAATAATGCGAGTCCACTGTCAGCACTCATCTATTTTTATTTGATTGGTATCTGATTGTGATTGAAAGGCTCACTCCCCTAGTTAGTTACCTTGAGGCCAACCTTGAAAACGTGTCACATTTGGCTACTCGATAGCATCTCAAGCGTAACGCTAGATCCAGAGTGCACACAGCGCGAAAAATAGAAAGCTGGAGAAATCTTGCTACAGTGCACAGCAAAGGAAAAGCAACATGGAAAGAATCTGACAGACATGCAAAGAGATAGAAGTGCTGCAAGGCAGAGAGAGGAGCCAGTGCACATGCATTAGCAGCTCTGGGCAGGACAAAACAGCAACTTCCCCAGGGTCCAGACTGGTCCCATGTCAAACTGTTGTTGCAAGCTACAATATCCCTTGTCTGCAGTGAGGGTCTATGTGAGGATGGCTCTGCCTGTGTATGGCTCAGGAGGGTGGAAATCAGAGCAGTTCCCAGAATTAACGGGGTTTTATTTGCTGGGGCTGGGATTAAGGTTGTGGAGGGGATAGAGAGCGTGTTTGTTTGTGATGCAGCTGTGCCAGAGCTGCACAGGATGCAGCATAATATACACAACTAGGGGAAATAAAAGTTGTGATCATATTGAATAAAAACCAGGGAGAAGTGACAGTAATGGGGGAGAGCATTGGTTATTTAGTTTTCAGTTTCTGTTGTCTAACTGACAGCCATAAATAATAGCTGTGAGGCCAAAAGATACAGATCTTCAAATCATACCTCCCTGAAAAGAAGGGAGGGGTGCTCTTGGAGGTTGGGTAACTAAGGCTAATAGCAACAAACCATGGCGATGTGCTCCAGAATAGACAATTAGGGAAGTCAATATACCTGCTGAACAGAGTGATGCTGCAGCACAGAGACCAGGAATAGTAACGGAAGAGTGAGTAAATAGCCCTCTCCTTTCATCTGCACTGGAAATGCAAATGGGAACTAGATTGTATTGCCGTGGGAGTAAGAGACGTCGTCGGTATTACATAAAACAAGGATTGACTTTGGGTCAATGTGCTACATTTGATACTGGTTTGCATTTGAGCTGCTCTCAGAATAGTACGATAAAAAACAAACAGCGTGCTGCGACATTTGGTGCCACAAGGAGGTATATCAAAGAGGCCAAAGACAGTTCTCACTGGCAATAAATAACTTTGTAAAACAGAAGTTGCAATTGATATTTAGAATTGGTTGCTTTTTCAAAACATTTTTGACATCGCTGCCATATCAGCTTCTCCACAGGGTGTATCATAAAATAGGTTGGCCTTTAGTGCACAGGTAACAAACCATCGTGCTGGCTAGCAAAGGCTTCGGAGGGAAGGGTTTTCCCTGAAGCGAAAAACCTATAGAAAAACATAGTGAACATTAATGAATACATTCTGTATGGGTAGCTTTTCTCCCTGTGTTTTCTTCAGGTTTTCTGTTTGGGAAGTGAAGCTCCTTTCGCTCCCGTTAAAGCTCCCCTTGGGTCAGCTGTGAGACTCCTGCGCTGTGCACGGCAGGGCAGAGCTTCTCGTCTGGCCATGCCCAGGGGGTGAATTCTGCCCCAAGGCACCAATTTTTACCATCTTATGTGCTGGTATCATCGCACAGCTGCTGAGAGGGCAGGAGATCCTTACTAAACACGCATCCAAGGGTAGGTTTCAGAGGGTAAGCTCCTGGGTCCTGTGCTGGAGCCGCTAACGCCTCAAACACGACCTCCGTTCCTCAGTGCTGTGAGCAGCCAGGGAAGAGATGGGAAAGCTGAGCCCATGGGGAAGCTCAGATATCTTTGCTATTGCTGTAAAAGGTTGGTGTACAGTACAAAGGCACTCACAGTAAGAGTAGTGGGGTTGTCAGAAGCGCATAACGCTTGCATAGGCTGAGTGGCAGAACAAAGCTGCTGCAGATCGCTCTGAAAACCCCACCTCGTTTTCAGGTGAGTATGATTATGAAGTGCATTACTTTCTTGGACTATTTATTTATGTTCTGGGGCAAGCAGTATCTATAACCTAGAGCACTTCCCCATCGGCTAGCACGTGCCCATAACAAACATCCCAGGCTGCTGCTCTCCCACCCCACAAAGCACGGGCTGCTCATTTTTAGCTGTTTGTCATTTTTAGCTAATAGGTGCAGAAAAAGGAACAATGAACTAAGGGTTCCAAATGGCTGTCAGTAAATTTATTTTGCAGTTAACAGCCTTTGTAATGCACAGACTAACTTTATCTCATTTCACTGTGGGTGTGCTGGGATAATTGCTCGAGTACTTTGTTAAAAAGAAAAGCTCTCCACATTTCCATTAACTCGCTGCATGGTGTCTGTTTCACTTGACTGCACTAGGTACCATTTACAGTTCAATTTCACAGTCATGATGGACTGAAACACATAAACCTGCTTTCTCTCCACTCCACTAATCACATGCATTAATAAACAGGGAGATTCATAAGGTCGGTTACTCTTATTTTTTCTTTGTAGGTCTATTTTTATGAATTAAATCGTGAGCGTTTTTTTCCTGCAAAATCCAAACTGCTAGAGGAATAAATACAGCCGTGTCTTATTCAGTAGGGTGTAATAAGCTACTATTTTAGGGAAGCAAGCCAGGCATACAGAAGTTGTTGCAAATTAAAAAGAAAAAAAAATCCAGCAACAAAGAATGGCATTGTGTGATGTCAATCTACAGTATGCATGTGTTTATATAATCACATTGGAATTTACTTTGAACTTTAGCCTGGAAAATTTACTTACTGGGGGAAGGGAAAAGGATTTGAGTATCTAAGCACCAAAATAGCCAAGACAAAGTAGTAAAACTGTGTGGTTGGTTGTAGAGCTGAACCACGTGAAAATGCAAAGAATCCCTTTTGTAACGGGTAGAGACAAGTAAGCCACTTGGTCATTACAGTATGAGATAAGTATACAAGCCACAGGAAATGCTGTGTTACTCACATTCCTCTCTTGTTTTTCCAAGGGTGGTTAATTTTTGCCTTTTTAAGGAATTTTTTTGGACATTGCTTGTTCTTGCCCTGGTTTAATCATATCAGTTCTCTACAGAAAAAGAAGAACTGTTTTAAGTACTGTTACATGAGATAAAATGTGGGTAAGAGATCAGAACACCAATGGCTGTCTTTTTCCTGTGGCTTCCTTGGTGAAGGAAGAAGAAAAAGAAACTCAGGTCTGACCCTTCACACAGGTTGAGGGCTCAGTTGTCTAGTCCCAATTTCAGTTCTGTTTCCCACAAAACTCATACCCTCTGTAGGGATTGCTGTATCTGGCCCCTTGTAAACATGGAAGGAGCCATGTTTCTTTGTTAAAGACATATGATAGAAGCATTCTGAACCCTCAGTGGCATTTTATAACGCGCTTGATACCCAGCAACTTCTTTCAGGTTGATTTGGCTGGAATAACAAAAGATCTCAATGCTCTGGTCACTGAACTATTTAGAAAATCATGTTGCTTCAGCTGATGACCTGGAAGCAGAGCCCTCTTCAAAACCTCACCCAGAAACATTTGATGAAATGGAATGTGTAGTTGTGGATCGTGCCCTTATGTTTATCTTTATTTGGGCTTGTTACATGCCAGCAGTATGGCCACGTCTTTGATCGTACATGGCCCATTTTGCAGTTTCCTGCTCAAGGAACGCCCTTCTGTGAACAACCCATTCTGTCTGCAAAGGGTATCAGTAATGGGCTGCTGGGTTTTTCATCTCCTGCTCATAAATTCCTAGGACTTAATCACTAGTGTCAGAGCAGCTTTGCAGTCTCTTTCTCTCTCCCCTTTAAATGTTGCCTTCTCAGGGTATTTTTTTTAACAGCACACAATGGTTGGGATTGTATCTTCTGCTTAGACAAACATGACAAAACGTGTTTTTTCTCTCAGTAAATGCCACCTGTCCTAAAAGGCAATTGGGTGGCTTCTGTGATAAACCACCTGCAGTGTACAAAGGCGATGTGATTCATCTTCAGGCTTAGCTATTGCGATAATAAAGCTTTTCCCAATCAGTAGCTAAGGTAGTTTAATTACAGTATTTGAGCTGGAAAACATAAGCATGTAGAAACTTCCTCTGTAAGTGACTCACATAATGTTTGGAAATTCACCATAGCAGCGAGCTTTTGCTTTGAAGTTCACTCTTTCCCCCTCTCCCTCCATGTTTTATCTCTATATTTTTATTTTATTTTATTTTTATCAAGAGTTGTTAGAAAGGAGGTTGCTGTGTTAAGGGTGTTGGTCTCCTTTCTCAGGTGACAAGTGATAGGACATGAGGAAATGGCCTCAGATTGTGCCAGGGGAGGTTTAGATTGGACATTAGGAAGAATTTCACTAGGGGACGTGGTTTAGTGCTGGGACTTGTGAGGTCAGTTTGATGGTTTGGACTTAATGATCCAGCCTAGATGATGTGGGGGTGCAGGGCAGCCCCTTGCTTCTTTGTGAGGTGAGGATGACAAAGATGTAGCAGGATGACATTAGGTCCCTCTTTCCATATCATGCAGCCTGCAAATACAGGGTGGGATGTAGGGGTTGAGGAAACCATGCTGGTCTAGTCTGCTGATTGTTTCCCTAGGAAGCAGATCTGACCCTTTTAAATACTCTCTGTGAAGACTGCAAAGACATGTGGAGAATAGGAAGCTGGTCTTAAAAACCCCAAACAACAAGAGCAAAAAAAAAGAAATGGATCCATGCTTCTAGCTGTTGTAGGGATCTACCCTGAGAGCCTCAGCCTTCTGCTGTCAAGGGAATTTACTGAAATTCTCCTGACCCACTGCATATGGTGATCAATTACAAGATGGGAAATGATGAAAAGACTTGTAAACGCACAGTGGCTGTCTTTTTTCTGGGCAATAGTCTGAATCCATGAATGATTAATGTGTTCAGTTCTTGCAGAACAGCAGATCCTCTGTACTGCTCTTTGGAGCCTGGGGTTTGCAAAGACCTGCAGGAGTGAGCTGAGCCTTCCTGGCCCCAGGGTGCTTTGGCTCGGATCCACGTCTCCGTGACACTGCATTTTATTTTGTACACTGGAAAGCTTAGGCCAAATGCTGCTTGGCTAGTTTGTGTACCTCTGTGATCCACAGAGTTGCACGTGAATTGTGCCCGTTAACAGCAACAAGGGAAGTGAAATAAGATATCTGTGTCATTAGACCTTTTTATTCCATGTAATTCATTAGCTGAAGTCATTTCTGCAGCTGCTGACTTTTCTTCTCTTGCTTGCTGAGTTCCTTTAACTGTGAATTTTATTAAAAAAAATAACCATAACCTTATAAATCTTGTAATATTTTTGATTTATCTGCAGTCAGTAGCAACAGGTATGATTTCTTTCCAGCATCTTTTCAATACCCATTCTCTGCCTGGAATCCTCAAAGTCTGCAGGGTTTTGGAATACCTGGACCTGCAGCCTTATTTTTGTAGTCTTCCAAAAATTCCTGGGTTAAGTTTTATGTTCTTTTTATCCACTTTTTCAGTTACTCTCCGTAAAGTCCCCGTGGTCCAGGGTGAGGTCAGTTTTACTGATATATCAACAGACTTTTCATACAGCTGAGCATTTTCTGTTTCTTCTGTCCAAGCTATGGCCATCATTAAGCTAGAATCTAGTAGCATCAGCTACGAGGAGAAATAAATTTGGGCAGAACATGTATCCTTGTGTGACCTCAGTGGTCATCCTGAACCATTCCATCACCACCTTGTCTGCCGTTGCCACATGCAGTGACTTGCTGTAGATGTTTTCTGTCAGCTTGATCAGTCTCTGGGGATGTCACCTGTCTGCAGAATTCACCCTAACGCTTTGGGGGATGCTGTCAGAGTCTGCTCAGATTTTGTGAAATTATTACTGCAGGTTCAGCTGAGTCCTCGCAGACTTTTCTTGGTTCTGTCTTGAAACAATATGTTGGTATGTTTCCCTGGGGTGCTGCCCTAAACACAGTCCATTCATCTGGAGATATTTCTTCAATCTTTTCTCCAGTGCTCTTCTTTCCATTGTTTACTCTGCTTTTAATTACATTTATCGATGAATGAATTTGTACAGCACCTTAGCTTTGGATTCCCTTCCTGCTTGTAGCACGTTTCCAATGCCATTTTTTCTACCTGTTTCTCTTTCAGACCTTCTTTCCAGACCTTGACACTTTTGTTTCCTCTCCAGACAAAGCAGTCAAATAAAGCAATGAACAAACAAAACACTCCCACCCTCAAAAAAAAAAAAAAAAAGGAAAACAAACAAAACAAAACTCTTTGTACCTGTTCTCTTGTATTTGCCCCAGGAAACTTCCTGCTCACCTTGGACTGCTCCTCACACACAACCTTTTCACCTTCATATGGCACATTGCTGGAAGTCCTCCAAACACCAGTCTGGCCTAAAGATTGCTCAAAAGCTGTGTCATAATAAATAATTATGATTAAAAAATGTTAGAGCTGATACCAGGAAGGATTAGTAATGGACACAAAGTAAAATTTTACTGTGCCCTTCTGCTGAGAGTGTATCCTGTTGGCTCTCAAACTACTTTTTTTGTTTAATGTGGCTGCCTGGGTTTTGCTGGCTTCTGCCTTTATGCTGATAAAGATGACTTTTGACAGGAAACAATAGGGTCTGTGTGTAACAGCCTGTGTTTCTGGTCTAGATTCCTTGCCAAAATAGCTACACTTAGCACTTGCACAGTTCTTTTCATCTTCAAAGCCTTTCACAGATCCGATGTAAACAGCTGGAGTTCCACTGATTTTGGTGGCAAAGAGCTTAGCAGCCTTCAGAAAAGGATTATGTGTTTGCATGGAAAATGGGAATATCATCTGCCACTCTGCTAGCCAGAATTATTTAAAGACACCAGGCTTCAAGCAAGAAAACAATTAGCTGCATGGGGCTAAGAAAGTTTCCTTGTGGTCAACGTGCATGTTCCTGGCTATGACTTAATGGGATGAATCGTTGGGCAGTTGAGGATTGTCTATTGAATCAGCTCTCAAGTGTTTTACAAGAAATGCAAATTGCTGAGACAAGCAGTCCTTTGGATGTAATTGATTTTGATGTTTGCCCAAGTCATGTATCTGAATGTCCTAATATGTATATCCGTTGTGTAGAGCTGGTCTTGGCATTTTTATTTTTATTTTTATTAATGTATTAATAGCTTTGAGATTCACTCTGCCTTATGGTATTTAACAAAAATATTTTTTATTTCACTAGTATGTTGTATAATACACGTTGCTATAGTTAAGTTTGGAATAGACTTAAGAGGTCAGGAGTGAGTCCCTCCCCCTGCTGCATGGCAAAAACGAGTCTGTCTAGCCTGGGCAGCTGTTTACTTAGTTTTATTATCAATTACTTTTGCATTTACCAATTTAGTGACTGAAACACTGCCTTATAGACTTATATCAGACAATACTTTGTTCCACAATGTAAACGAACCCAGTTGTTTCCAGCTTCCCCTGTAAATCATGTTTTTCTGCACTTATGATTCTTGTTGATATCTTCTCAATGAACTGCAAATCCTCCACATTTTTCTTAGTGTGGTGCCTAAATCTGGTTACAATATTCCAGCTGAGATCTCACAATTGTAAGAAAGCTTTCTTATTTTTTTTTTTAAAGTTACTTGTTTGGGAGAAAAAAAAAAAAACAAACTCCTCCAAACCTGATTTCAGTTGTCTGATCCCTGTTATGGCCCTGTTATACACTGTTCTAAGCTTGTGCCAATCTCTTTGGATTTACTATGTGTTTTATTTTTGCACGTGGAGGTTGAGGCACAAGCCAATGAGTTGGTTTATGTTCACTGCTCTGGGGGAAGCATGCAGCAATGCCAGGATTTGAACCCCCTGTGTCAGGGTTATGAGCTGGTGCTTCAGCACAAGCCTGTTCCTCTCATCTGGAGAGAAATAACCTCAGGAATGTGAAAGATTGCAAATCAGCCAAATGCTCATCTCCTCTAGTGAGTCACATGCTTTTTGAGTTCAGGGTGGTGGACAATTTCATCCTCCCTCTTTGAAGAAGTAGCTTAGAATAATTTCCTTTTAATTTGTCATCGGTGTAGCCTGCCAGCTCCCTGTCCACTGTGTTTTCTCCAGCAAACCAGCCCCAGCCCAGTGCTACCAGTGCAGGTGATGCTTCCAGGGCAGGAAGCATGGTCACTGCTTCTGCTGCACGTTATCCAGCAGACCTGGGTGGGAGGGTAAATAAAAATGTCTGTGGTTGCCTCCGTGGACTAGCACTCCTGCTGCTTCTGACAGGAGGTAAGCTGCTGGCATCAAAGGGAGATTTCCTGAGGAGGATCACTGTAAACACAAGCCTGTTGGTGTTGAGCTCGTGAGACATCTTGTTTACAGCCAAGTACTGCACTGCTACCTGAAAAACGCAGAATACAGCAGTCCTCTCCCCTCCTCTGCAGTACAGGTACAAGCTTTCAGCTGTGTATTTGCTTCAGAAGTAGCATTTGAAGTCCTTCCTTCCTCTTCCATCAATCAGGCATCTCCTTCAATCCATCATTCTCTGTTCTTAAATATTTGGCAGTGGCTTCCTCTGGGCTTAATTTTCTCCTTCAAAGCCTCCTTCATAAAACCAGATTCCTGCCTCCCAATGTTTTAGTGAGGTTTTGGATTATTATTTTCCACAGTGCCTTCTCTTCCCATCGTTTCTTTATTCGCTTTCTGATGCCTGTTCTCTACACAGGTCAATGGGTCTTACCTGAATCCTTAGATACCTTTGTGAACATTGTTTTTCTTTTTCACATAAATGTGTTTTGTTCCTGAACAGCTCCAAACTGCCACAACAGCTGTTTCCTGTCAAGAGTGAAAGATTCATGAAAATATTTTCAAATTACTGTATTCATTGTTCCTAGCTTCCCATATTATGCCCCTTCTCTTTTTATCCTGGGCAGCCACCAAGATGAATAAAGGCTGTGAATAACCCCACTTTCTGCCCCTCAACACCTTCTCTCTGCAGTAAAATTCTCCCCCTTCTCTCAGCTTTAATTTTCACATGGTGCATTTGCTGCTGTGCTTCCCTCCAGGACCCTGCCAGGAGAAGTGCTAACTCTATTTTACAGCAGATATTCTGATGGGTGGATTATTTTTTCCAGTATCTTAACACCATACATGGCTCTGCCAACACCGGTGTCACCGCTGTCACCGGGCATGTGTTGGGCAGCATCGCACCAGCTGGACCCTTCCTGCTGTCCCTGCTCAGATGCTCAGGGCTCTGTGGGGTCCCGTGGGGCAGCAGGTCCTCGGGTGGCTCTTGCAGGCTGCATACAACATTGCCAAGACCAGCACATTCATGCCCATCCTCTGTGATTGCCTTTTGTCTCTCCAGCTGTTACAGACATCTCCTCTGGTTGCCAGCGAGCCTGTCCTAGCAACAGGGAAAGTTACCACTGTGAAAAAGCTAATCAGAGAGATGAGCACAGAAACACGTTAATGATATTTAAACCTGCGGCACTTCCAGCTAAGAACTGCCTGGCTTTGCTGGTTCTGCAAAGACAAAACTTTGTAGCACGGGGAAACCTGGTGTCAACCAGTCCGATAAGCTGCAGTTAATGCTTATCTATAAACTGCAAACCCGATAAAAATAGCAGCCTTTCAGGCTCTGTTAGATATACAAAGAAGTGCTCTGTGGTACACTTAGGATCAGAACTTTTAATATCAGTAATTCTTCCATTAGAGCATAAAGCATTTAATTTTGCATCAGAATAAGTCCAGAAAGACTCTTTAATAGATTTGGTTAAAGTCCTAAATAATACTATAAATATTTAGATTATCATCTGCAATCCCAGATCCAAGCTCATAAGTGAGCCAAGGGAAATACCATTTTTTATCCAGAAGGCTAGGATACTGAATGCAGAAATCCAGCTGCATGAAAAATATACAATATGCCAGAAATGTCAGATGCTGTCACATGGGTAATTTTAACTGGATTTTATTTATTTATTTTTAAAAACACGTCTGTTTTGATGCAGGTGTTGCCGCCCAATGCAAGCCCAAAGTGAATGTTTTCATGCCTTCTAGTAGTAATATGTAAATACCACCTATTATTATTATTATTATTATTATTATTATTATTATTATTTATTTATTTATTTATTTATTTAATGCATTATCTTTCATTCTGTCTGGAGCAGTATTATTTTGTGAATCTGTCACTGATAGTGATGTGCTAGGAGAAAGGGTGAACACAATCATTTAGCTATGAGACGATGAATAAAATAAATGATGTTGTAGATTTATAGTATTTAGGTCCAGAAGGGATTGTTGCATTTAGCCTGACCTCCTTTATATCACATCTTTATACAGCAGGAGCTGTCTCTACTGCACTAATCATTTTTTGAGGCCCATGTTGCATACAATTATCAGTCTCCTGGATAAATACCAGCTGTTGGGATCCTTCCAGCTATGCTTTTTCCTGAAGAGGCTTCTGTATAATAGAATGGGACTGATGATGCTCTTTTTGAAACAAAATTGTGCTACAGGAGCCAGGAATGTAGGAGCTTCGGGTCCAGGGACAATGAGGGTTTCTGGCACCACTCTGAAAGTAGTAAGGGTGAGTGGTGAGCAGAAAGGATTCCCCAGTCTGTCAGCAAATTTCTTACATTTTCTAAGGGAAGTATCATGGGGAGAGCAGAGAGAAATGCCTCGGAACAGGAGACTTCTCCCTCCGTCTGCAGCAGCCTCTGGCAGTGTCCAGGAGTAAGGATGCTACATGCAAAGAAGCTACATTTGTCCCTCTGACAGTAAAAGGACCTACATTGTTGTTTTTTCTTCTGCACGTTGCCTCAATAATGAGCAGATTGCCCATAACCACGGCAATCAGCAATGACGTGACAGGTTTCTAATGGGCTAATCACAAAGGGAATTTCACTGGTTATAAATGTCCTGCAGTGAAACAGTTTCAGTAGGGCTCCTACCTATTTATGCCAATGACCATCACATCACCCCGTACGCTACAGCGAGCTCGAGTGTGTGAGCTGGGGGAGGATGCAGCACGCCGCTTACACGAGGAATTGCATTTCGGTTATATTGGGAAATTGGTTTTACTAGGAGCTCATGCACCTGACTGATCATATAGCTCTGCAAATGCTCATGTCAGAGCCTAGTTGACACCTGCCCGTGTGGATACAATTACGCTAGCACATCCGCGCAGACCATTAGGCACTATCGCTCAATACTGGTGATGGCTGCAGTTTCAGGGGTGGGGTGGAAACAGGATGCCTGCAAAAGGGACCTTTTTACACTGTGAGTAGCCTGGGTTGTGTTGGGGATTAGGCTGCGGCTGCCTCTCATTTCTGAATGCTCTGTTTTCCTGGAAAAATGACTATGAAGTGACCTTTCTCCTGTGCTCTTCATATATGCCTTGTGCTTGCAAGGCTGTAACAAGCTTTCTTAAGAAGATTGCCTCAGATTGCCTCTATCTTTCTTCCTTTTGTGAGCAGCTCACTGTGTACCAGATGGGAGCCCCAGGTGTGGAGCGTGGCTGCCCCATGTTCTTTCAAGACAGTAACTGGGAGCTCGGCTGTTTTTTCTCTTCCAGTCTTTTTTATTCTTTATTTTTTATTTTTCCTAATAAATGTGGCATTTGTTTGGGGCTCTCATCTAGTGAAATGATTTCAACTTAATCTTGAATCTCTCTCTGGGAAAAAGATACTTTTGAGAAAAATATCTTCCCTCTCATTTTGGTACAGCCTTCTATGTAGCCTGAATGTCAGGAAAGCCATTTATAGAGCATGTACAGTAATTGCATGCTTAATATTTCATCAGCTGCATTAACAGTAACGTCACTAAAACCAGGTATAGATTTTAAAAGATCTCTTTTGATTAAAAGTGGCTTTAGAGCTTCTTGTATATAATAATAGCAGCAATATATATTAGTCTAGATGTTGCTGTGGGTTTCCAAATCTAGTAATTCCATCCACGTAAATACACATAAATTTGCACTGAGATATTGGACAAAGCATATGTTTTATATTTGTCAGCGATTCTCTAATTACACCAAGATTAGAGTGGTGTGAAGTAGACTGATTCAGCCGGGGCCATGTTTTCTTTCACAGCCATGAGAACGCAATATTTTAGGATTGTGCAAAACCCTGTGCATTAGTTGCTGTGCTACAGTTAGCAGCTGTAGAAAATAGGGGTTAGAATAACAAATTGGTTTCCTACCAGACTTACTTTAGGCCCTTTGATATGACGTCATGCAACTTATGGCCATGAGGAAAAGATGTTGATTTTGAAACAGTGCTTCAACTCGCTTGCAGTCTACTCCATCGTAGTAGTAACTGAGAACAAAGATATACTGCCAAATCTCAATGGTCTGAAACCCTGTAAGCGTGCCTGAATGGTAAATAAAAGAAGGGATTTATTGGCTGTGTTGTAGCAATAAATCTCTTGAAGTTCACTCTTGTCTTAAAAATGAAAAATAAACTTTGTAAGAAGGTCTTGTGTTAAGTGGGGATGAGGGATCCCTCAACAACCGGTGTCAATTGGCTTCTTCAGAAGCATGTTTGTTGGTTATGATTTCCTTTTATTATTGAACTCATACTTTTGCTAAACTTTAATAATGTTTCCATTGCATTTTTCAACAGAAATAAGAAGAGTTTTTTTCTTTTTTTCTTTTAATGTCCATGCTTCACGGACTTTAAACAAACAAACAAGCAAAAAACTACAACCAAACAAAACCCATGCTCTTTTCAAGTTATAATAATCAGAACAGGTTTCACAGATGTCCTCTTCCAGTCTGGATGTGTGCACATCTTGAGGCATGCATGCTGAATTTCCATCGGCAGACAGAACTGATCTCTGGAGAGGAGAAATGCATTATTTTGCCCTGTTGTAGCTTAGGTCAATCTGTGCTTTAAATTAAATATGTATATATGTATACACACTTAAATATAAGGTTCTTCCATGGTTAGCAATGGAGAAACTATTACTCAACATTGCATGGGTAAAATACTGCTTTCAAAATCTGCATGTTGGTGAGCAAATCATTGATTACTTTTTTATAGGTGAGAAAATGTATTCACCTGAGTAAAATGAAACTCCAATTCAGTGCTTACCTATGATTCAGGCTGTAACTAGATGTTTATAAAGGTAGTCCTCTGCACAGGAGTAGTGGAGTGAGAAGTTCTTCATTGATACTTCTGGTCATACTACTTTCTCTTCTATTGTGATAACATCAAATAAATTGCAGGCTTCTTTCTACTTTTTCTTTATCCTTTTTCCCCCTCATACAGTCTGTGGGACAGAAATTTCACAGGCTGCATGCACACAGCAGCACAAATGGGGTAAGGCAGCGATTACTTCTCATGTTCCAGTGAGGTGACAATTACATTGGTTGGCATAGTATTGACTTATACCTGCCTTCCACTTTCATGTAGGAATAAAAGCTCCTCCCCACCACCCAAAGTATTTGCTCATATTTAGTTAGTTTGCAACAATAGTGGACGGTTTTGCATTTTCTGCCTGTGAGAACCAGCTACTGAGTGTCTGGTAACCCTTTGGAGCTCATACGCCTTCTAAGAGCTTTCTGTTATTGTAAACATAAAGGTAAAGGACGTTGTCCTTGTGGGTATTGTATTCTGTGCAATTAGTTTTCTGTTATAATACTTTATATCATCTTTAAGTGGCTGTTGGATGAATGAATGAACTGTTCTGTAGCTGTAAGTGGAGCTCCAATAGCTGGAGCGACGTGTGCTGTCTGCTTGCTGGTGTATTTTTCCTCTTGCAAGTCCAAAGGTGTTGCTTTCTACCTTTGCACAAGGTTACCACTTGGTTAACGTCTCCATTGTGTAACACAGATCTACAACAATATGAGCACATGCAGGAGAGCCAAGTTCATGTGTCCAGTGCTGCTATAATTACAGAATGCTTTAAGTGGCATTCCAATGCTTTTATGTCATACGTGAAGTTGAGTTGTTGAAAGCTCTGTTCCTGCAATGAAATTCAATTATTGCCAAGGAGTTTGCTCCATCTTTATTTCCATTGTGGTGTTACAGGTTCTCCTATTTTCATTATCCCAGGCTGCCCTGAGCTGTAAGGTAGCAGTGTTTCATGTCAGGAAGCTTTCCGCATCCTTCTGACGGATATTGTAGAGTGCTCCCTGTGGGTGAGCAGTGACTAAAGGCTCACAGCAGCCTTGTGGCAGATTTATTTTAAAAAATGTTGGGAATTTTTACTGGAATGTTTTTTTTTTTTTTTTTTTTTTTCAAATGGTCCAAGATCTTGTGCAAGCCTAACTAGTTAATGCATTTTTCTTCAGTCTGTTTTTTTCTCCTGGAATTTTAAGGGCATCTTTTTCCTCAGAATGAGCACATTGTGTCAATGATCTGTTCCACTTCAGACCAGTAGAACAATAATTTTTTCCCCCTGATGTTCATTTGCACTGGACCAATATCTTCAGGTGATTATTCCAGCCTTTTCTACTATATATTGCATACGCATGCAGAGTATTGAGGTCTTTGATTTATGTGTCAGATAATTGATGACTCCAGGCTTTTTGAATGAACACCTGATATTGTAATATTTCAATATAACATGCTTACTCTGAAATGAAAGTTGGGTCCTACATTGTTTGCATTGTAACTGTCTGAGTTTCTCATTCGAGGATTGTCAGAATACTTTGATTGAAAGGGCAGTTAAAAAGAGAAAAACAGTCTTGGCTAATTCCATTCCTGAGGAATACTTAATGAAGGAGCTCTTACAGAAATTCTGGTTTTCAGCTCGGTAAGAGGCTGCTTGCTTTGAAGTCAAATCATCGTAATATAACTGTTGTAGTTACTTAACTCAGTCTAATGCTGTCTTTACATTGTTACTTCCAGATTAGTTCTTGGTTCTATGACAGAGTTTAATGAACACAAATCAGTTGCCATCACTGCTCATCTGGAGACTGCAATTAAATAACCGGTAACTAAAAGGTCTGAAATGCTTACATTGAAAAAAGCAATCTCCATCTCATCATCAGCCTGTTAACACTAATTTTAATACCTGCATTTGTAAAAGAAATAAATCATAAGAACCCTCAGTAATTAATAAAGTTTCCTTCTTCCACATGGGAATAATGTGGTAGCTTCATCCTAGTCTTCTTTCCTGGAATGTCAGCAAATGCTCCATTTAATGAGGGGATGAGTTTTGTCTAAATGCCCTGAAGAATTTGGCTTTGTAGCCTTACAATTCTGGGAGTTTTCCAAACTGTAATCTGTTGATCACCCTTCCAGGCTCTGCCTGAGGTATTGGCTCCTCAAATCTAATTATGTCGTGTTGAGATGGTGCTGCCCGTTGCAGTCATTTCTGTAGTTTGCATCTGATGTGTATGTCTAGCGTATTTCTCTGTCTAATTTGGTGAAGAAATCCTGAAAAGTGGATATAGTGAATCTAGGAACACTTTTGGTATTTCTTTCCTTTGAATTAACTGCTTTCTGGTATGTTTTATAAACAGATGTTCCAGTGCATTATCTGCCTTGCTTCCCGTTTCAAAAAGATTTTTTTCATCCAATTTTATTGGTGTTTCCATGTTTTTCTTCCAGTAGTATATTAATTTCTCCTCTAATATTCCCTAAATTACGTTTGGCTTCCTGAATTCATGGTCTTCCCATCCTTGTACTATTGAAGAGATCCTATTTTTTTCCATGTGACTTCCCTTGCTGTGCTACATTTGCCACTCCCCATGGGATAATATTGCTTGTACCTCCTGCCTTGTTTGGTTTCTACTTTCAACCACCTTTTTGAATTTATTTTTTTCTGTGAAGCATTGTAAAATGGCTCAGTGAAACTCAGCAAACCTGAGCTGTATAATGCTGTGTAGAGGCTCTCGTTGTGTTGAGTGCTTATGTGCTTTGCCATGGGGGATTAGGCTAAGCCACATCCTCCACCGTGACATGAATGTGGCAAGAAGAACATTTCAGGAATTCTCAGGAGAGTACTTGATGTGTCAGGAGAAAGAACAATCTAAATCCTGCTCACTGGAAGTTAGGGAAGAGCTCTTGGAAACCATGAGCTCCACGTGCTGTGGCAGCCACAAAAGCCAGCACGGCGTTGGGTGTCTTTGGGGAAGGCACTGGGAGCAAAGCTTTGGGCATCATTTTACTGCTGAGTGAGGCCTTGCTGTGCTCCAGCCCCCGAGGTCATTTCTCACTCATCCAGGCTGCACTGCTCCCATCGCTCTGGCTAGCAGTGTTTTAAGCCGTACCCGATGGTGCGTTGTACCTTGTAAGCCTCTCTCCCCTGGCTGCTGTTTGGTTGTTGAAATTAAACCTCTGGGATGCAGGGATCCCTCCCTTCCCCTTTCATATTTTCCGTATGTCTCACAAAATGCAGCCCATACTTTGGCTTAGGTCCTTAGGTGCCACTGTGCTTAATACCATGAAGGGAGTTTGAGCTCTCCACAAATAACACACATAACACACATTAATGCACTGTTGTTATGCTGTCGTTGAAATAGCTGGGCACAGGTGACTAATTTGAGGCAAGCTATGAAATTTGTGCCTTTCATTTATTGAAGTGTGTGTGTGTGGGGGGTGTTAACAAAAAATCCAAACCAACCTAGCAATGTAAGTGCCTCTCTTTTGCTTATGTTAGCCCACTTCCTTTTCAGCATTTCCCTGTCTTACTGTCATTAGTATTTCCAACCCCCCTGTATCCTTAATGATCTACTTGGTTGACCTGCATCATTTAAAATATTTTTTCATTATAGTGATTTTCTCATTTAGGTCCCCAGGAGATCCCGATATGTAATCAGTTTTCTCTAACAAATGACCTCCTTTAACTTCATTAGTCCAGAATTAATTCACTAGCATCCAAGATATTGAATGTCTCTGATTAGTAAAATACAGTAAAAAAAAAATTAAAGATCTCTTTCATTTATGGTCAAGGCAAGCATTAATTAAAACCCATATTTCTTTGCTAATATTGTTCACAGTTGAATTTAATAAAGAGGAAGCACTTGATGGGCTGTCACTAGACATTAGGTGAGGATGGGGATGGGATTACAGGCTTGCTGTGCACGTAACGTATTCAAGTGGCTAAATTTTTGCAGAGTGCTTCACTTCTCTCACAGCTTCCTTCACCTTTTAGGGAGCTTTCTAAGTGAGGGAGCCAGGAAGTGTCATGTCCTTAGCACGCAGTGCAGGAAGGGTGCAGCAAGGGCTTCGAGGAGGACGTGCTTTCTGCTGGCTGCCACTTCCCAGCCGTGCTCCCCTGCTGCTTGTGCACGTCAGCTTCAGCTGCCTGGTTGTCTGTCTTATCTCCATATCTCTCCCAAGAGATGTGCCTCCCTTTGGAGGCGTGCAAGTTATTTGCAGAATTAGCCACGCTGCCAGCCCTTACCCTTTAAGGCTTTGCAGGTTTCCACATTGCAAATCCGCCGCGGCAGGGGCTGGCCTGGTGGCAGCATTTTTCCTCCTGCCGCCTGACAGCGAGCACGCTTACACTGAACACTGCACGTGGGGCAGCTGACGAGGCTGCAAGGAATGTGTGCAGTGAGTGGCAGTCAGCCCCTGCTTACGGAGTGACTGCTAGTCCTCTAAAGGCCAAAAAGATTGTGAAACTGCATCAATGGAAGCATCGTGCTTGCTCTGGTCTTTGTACAAGTAGGTCTTTTTGGTAAGGCCAAGGCCATGGCTTGGATCCCCCGCTGTGCTGCAGCTGCACAGGAGCAGAATACAGCTCGACACAACCCCCAGAAGACCTCCAAAACAAAACAAAGAAAGAAATAAACAAACAAAAAATTTATGAACCATTATTGTCTCATCAGTCTTAGCTGTGGAGGCAACTTTCTGGCTGCAATGTGATGGAAAGCCTCTTTAGATACAGGTTGTGGATCTTAATGCAGGTTTGTTCCTCTGTAGAGGTGTGCAAGGAAGGAGGCCAGGGGCAGGTACGTGGTCCTGCTGAGCCATCACTGAGGTCTTGTGAGCCTGAAGGTGCCTGGAAGCAGCTGGAGACAAACAGGACACAGGAGCAAATGGCCTTGTGAATTGGCTCTCCTCTGTTCGTGAGAGTAAGGCTCAGGGAGGGATACAGGCAAGCAATTTAAATCTCTTGAAGGGAAGAGGGCAGGGAAAGAAATTGAAAGTGCTAAAACAATTGATTACCTTTTAAATTTGGGGATGAGAGGGAATGTAACTCGTGCTTAAATTTAACTACCTGCAAAAGCAAATAAAGAAAACTAATATTTCAGAAAGCCATAATCCACTATATTACAAGTGTATTCTGAATTTCAATGTGGGGAATATAAGTTACTACTGCTTTCTGTCTATGAACTCGTCTATAAAGCAACAGCCAAGTGGTGGATTCAGTAATCTTTATTTTTTTTCTTCTTTCTTTCTTACAATTTGCATAAAACACTTAGGATTTTTTTCCCCCTCTGTCATATTGCAGTACGCTAAGTTTTCTGCACAAGTGTTTTGCCTGCTAGGCCTGTATCTAATATTAGTTCATTTTAAATGTCTTTTTCAATTTAAATGTTAGTCCAGAAAACCAAAGAGATTGTAATCAAATGAGTATGCTCGATATATAGCTTATATGACTACAGGGTGGCTTTCTCGGTCTAATTCAAATGCTCTCAGAAAACAGGCAATAGATGATTCAGGAGCTGTTCTAAGGCGAGTCTTGCTCCTGGCAATATTTACTCTTAGGTAGATTAGAAAAAAATAAGAGCTGACATCTGAGGGAAAAGATGAAAAACAAAATAGGCTGATATCTTCTCATTACATGAGGGTAAAGCCACTGATACCGATGCAGCAGAAAGGTAAATATGCCCCCTCTGCCTGTGACAGGGTTTCAGAAGAGCCCTTGAGAAGCCCATTGTATGAAGAGGACACAGGAGATGCAGCCTGACCTTCGGCTAGGCCACACACTTTTAACTGTTCCTTTTTTTTTTTTTTTTTTCCAGAAAAAAGCATTCCTGTTCTTCAAGATGAATCACTGGCATTGTGTTTTTGTGGGCAAAGTGATCGCCTGAGCTACTCTGCAACAGCTACAGCACCACAGGTAGTCTGGGTTACCTTTTTTGTAGCACCTCATGCTTATTTAAGTCTTCACGTCTTTTTGTTCCAGGTTCATGCACTTTCAAGTTTCTAAATTTTTCTAGCTATGTATAAATAACCGGGATCAGTTATGCAGATATGATTGGTTATTGTGTTCCTTGAGATACTGGTGGTTTTACAAACACTTTATGCTGGACTTACTGAGCCTTAGTACAGAAGGGAATCAGTTATACCTCTTTTCAGAAATGTTAGAGCTGCTTTCTCTAATTTCAGTCAAATTTTTAGCAGGAGTATTGCACTGACCCTATAAAAGCTGCAAAGATTTTGAATGCACATTCACGTTACACTTCTGTACATTTGCTCTGGGCTGTGAGAAGGATAATTTAGAGAGGATGGAGTTTTTCCCTTGTACAAATTCATTCGTATTCACTTCAAAGACCAAAGTGAGCTTCAAACCAAGGTATGCTCTATGCAGGCTGTCTTCACAGGGATGAGTTTTGCCCACCGTGACAGTACCGTCATAGCCTTGCTCAGATGATAACTGAAAACAACTATGCAGAGGACTGTGTTTCTCCTGAGATGCACTAAATGCCTGCTGCTCCAAGGACATGGGAACCCTTTTAGCCCATTTCAGGATAAAACCTTCAATATTTAAGATCCACTCCGGTGCTGCAAGCTCTTAAAAGTAATGGGCTCTGCTACTGTAAAGTGATGTAACTCCATTGACATCTAGTTGTTCTCTGGGGCTGGAGCCCAGCAGATTGAAATGGGACTGTGCTGATTTGCATGAAGACCTGGCTGACTACACTTACAAACCTGCCTTCTGTGATCTCCTATAAACATGCCTAGTTAGGACACAGTTAAAGCTGAAACCAAACCAGCACTTAGGAAAAAATGCATCTGCAGCTCTTGGTCATCATCGTTGTAATTAGGGCTTCATCTGTTTTGCTTTGCTGCAAGGCCTTTAGAGCATTAGGGATGACTAGGGATATGAAGAGCAGATTTATTGTTATTAGTTGTAAACCTTGTAGCACAACAGGAAAACAAAACAAAACACACACATTAATCTGTGCCATGACGTAAAACATGCAAACAAATCATGACAAGTAGCAATAATGAGTCATTTTGTGCTATATTTAATTTCAAAATGATCAAACTGTTGGACTACATAGTGTTAGAACATACACTATGGTTGTTCTGCTACAATAGCTATCTTCTGCTCTGAGCAGCGCCACCTCCTCCTCTCCTCAGGGCCAGCCTAGGTGGGGCTGTCACCATGAACAAACCTACCTATGCACAGATTTGGGAAAGGTAAGGTCTCCCTGAAATAAAAACCTCATATTGGCAGAAAAATTCTGCTATAGATCTCTCCTAATGGTTTAGCGAGCCCCCTGAAGGCCTGGGGAGAGCACCTCTGTCATGCAGCAAGGCTGCTCCCAGAGCTGAAGCGAGCATCCTCCTCCTCCTTGGATGGGGGAGTCCCTTGCACTGAAGTGTGGAGGAATCAGAGCTGGTAGCTCCGTGATGCTGTCTTGAGATAAACCACTGCAGCTGTTGTTGGTATACAAATTTTGTCTTTCCAGTCACAAAAATACTAAATCTTAGTCTTCTTGAAACACTTTTCCAAAACCTTTCCTAGCCATTTCTTTTTCTTTCTTAACCTGAATTATCAGTGTTTTGCAAAAATGTTACTTAAAAAATTGTAAGTTTGAAAATTACCTCATTTTGAATCTATTTGTTTATTGCAAATTTGTTAAGAATAAACTTACATATTTTTAAGTTGTTTCCTAATTATGACAAGCAGGAGGAGTGTAGTGATACTTCACACACTTGCACAGTTATGCAGTCTGGAGCTTAATGGGAGATGTAATTCCTGTGTTAACAGAGCTTGTTGCAGCTTTGAAGGAGAGTCCAGCCTGAGAAGTGGTTTGCTCTGGCTTTCTCAAACTTCAGTAGTTGGGACTGAAGTCAGCCTAGACTTCTGGCACAGAGGAAGGTCTGTACAGTTTGCAAGGTTTCCTGCAGACTAGGGGACTGTCTAGCCTGTGGGCTTGGCTTACACACAGCCCCACTCCAGCCTTAGGAGGCTAGTCCAACCTGGGCATTTAGCCTAGCAGATGTTTGAGCTATCCCAGAATATTGAGTCCAGCTGAAGACCTTGTCCAGTTCAAAAACACAGTTTTAGCCTGGGAAAAGTCTAGAATAATTCAGGAGAGCAGGAGAGATTGTTTCTTTTTAGTCTGAGAATTATATTAACATCAATAATCTGTGAATTTTTGTTAATTTAGCCCGGTTTCTATGGGTCTGAAAATCCCAGCAAACATATTTTCCCTGTGCTTTGTTTTGTTTTTGTTTTTCCAGTGACCGATGCCTCTGCCTTTCTCTCTCCTCTATCTGTGTCTGCAGCAGTGCTGCAGTGTTTTTGTTCCAGGCCCTCATACAAATGATGATGGGGGCCCAATGTCCATCCAACTGCTTTCCCTCCTTATACCTGCCTGGCACCTGGGCTCTCCCATTCATATTCTGGGGCTGGCCTGCAACCCAGAACTGGTGGATGTGAGATGACTGCCTGAGTGCTCTCCTCTTGGAGAGCTGACTGGCACGGGGACAGCCCAGGACCCTTGTTGAGATAAGGGAAATCTATGGGGCAGGACAGATGACAGCCTCTGGCCTGGAAGGGATAACAGCACTGCTACTTCACCTCTTTATCTTTACAGTTATCATGATTTGTAGGGATGATTAATAATCCACAAACCTTCAGCCTACAAGCAGTTAAAGCACTAAGCATACCTGAGCACACTACGATGCAACAAGTAAGAAACAATTCACAAGACTAACATTTCCCCTCCTTCCCAAATAACATTAAGAGCAACATCAGAGATCCCCTGCACTTCCCAGCTCCCCGTATCTGGATGACGGCCACCAAATGGCTTCCCTACCAAAAGACCACGGTTAAAAGTCCTTCCTCTGCAGGTACCATGGTGATGAGTCTGGCAGAAATGCCTGGAAAGATAAATATAGCTAGCACACTGCTCCTGGGGCTGGATATAAATGTCTTCATTCCATGTGTGTGCTGTTACTCTTGAGATAAGGAAAAAGCGGCCTATAAAGTCCTCGTTGACCTGAGTCAATTAAAGCACAAAAAGAGCAGCTGGGTACGGCAGGGGAAGGCAGCTGCTGTTTATCAGCCTGGACCTTGATGCTCTCCCTGTTCAGTGCTGGGATGAGTACAGAGGGAGGACAATACAGCCACAGAAGAGGAAAACAAAACCAGGAAAGTAAAATGGAGGGAACGGATCTCTGGGGGAACAACACATTGAATGCTGAGTTGCATCGGTTCCCAAATCCTTTTGGTTCATGGAGACTGATCACTACCAGCTTTGTTCTGGTGGAAAATAAAGGATCTGCTTCGTTCAGAAAATACTTTGGAGGTCAGAAAGTATTCTTCTTTCCCCTGGGTTTTTCAGCCCCAGCAGGGGGTAGATCTGGTTTCCTAAATACAAAGAGGAGATCTAACAATGTCCTCTCTGCGCTGGTAGGGAAGGGGTGAGGGGAAGCCCTAGTGACCCAGCAAAGCCGCACAGAATAAAATCCAGTGGAGATGTGGGCAGCTCAGCCAGCCTTTCACATGTGATAGAATTAAACATGAGAAGGCAATTTGCATCGTCCTTATGTGAGAAAAGAATAACGTTGCTTTTTTCTTTTTGTGCTAATCCACATCAGTGGCAAAGAGGGTAGGAAGGAACTGGCAAGGGTTATCTTTGACCTACTTCTTTCGTAATGCTAAAAACAGCCCTTTTGAACAAGAAACAATGGCAAAGCAAGGGTCTCAGATGAGATTCTGCATTTCCTCCCTTCCCACCAGGGTAAGTAGGAGCTGAAAACCTTCAGCATCTTGGCAGCTATCGCTACACCTTTCAGAGAGACTGTGCTCAACCCACCCACATATTCCTTGCATTGTAGGGCAAAGCACAGTACCCTGCATGTGGTTTGCTATGCAGGAAGGGTGAGAGGGACCCCAAGCAATTGTCTATCTGATTTGAATCAAATGTGTACCACACCTGAGTACCGACACCTTTTGGGCTGGCGTATCCTGTCATCATCCTTAAGAAAGGAAGTGGGATTTGATATTTAAAGTGGGACTTTCTGGGTGAGAAAGAAAAATTCCCATTAGGCTGATTTCAGCGGACACCACAGTTTGTGGAGCTGTTCCCCTTTCTCGGCAGCATCTCATCCCCAAACATGCTTGGGCCTCACTCATCTGAGCAGCCTGTGGGCCCACGTGTGCTCCAGCACACAGCTGTGAGCAGTAAGAAACGGGGTAGGTAATGGGGTAGGTTGGACTGAAAAATTCCTCTGAAACAGCTTGTCATCAGCAAACTGAACTTTTAATTAAATTGAAGTTTCTGAGAAAAGTCCCAGCTTTGTCCTTTCCTTCCTCCCCCCACCTCTTTAAGTCAGATAACTGAGAATATCATGTTTTATTTAGAAATATCAAAAGGATGTCTTGTGGGAATTTTGTTTCCCAGATGGACTACCTGTTCCCTCTTTGCCCTGGAGAACAGTTTGTAGTGTGTGATGGGGATGCGATATGACAAGGTATGTGACTTTTGGAGAAACTTGAAGTATTGAAATATTACTCTGAGGAGGTTCCACGTCAGTTAGTACTTCGGTAGAAATATATATATATTTTTTCCAATATTTCTAGATTTTTTTTTCACTGTAGTCTAGCCTTATGTTGAATGTCCTGTACGCATATTTGCTGTTGGTATACCAGCAAGGTGAAGCAGTGGAGAGGGGATATGTGCTGCACACCATCTGAACTACCGTTCTTTTGGCTACACTGTGTTTTTTATTCTGGTACACCAGAGGAACAGCATCATGTCTGGAAGGGTATATGAGTGAGACTGCAAATTCTGTTGCTATGGTTAGACAAAGAGGTCAAAGAGGTCAACATGAAGTTTTTTTTTTTTTTGCTCCAAAATTACGTGACTTAGTGCCGTATAAAGGTCTAACTCTTCTGTGAAGATATTAATGAAAAGGCAGGAGAGACGTGATCAATCCTGGACTAAATATTTCCTCTAAGACGATGACTGGCAGAAGACAGAATGACCTGCTTTCTCTCAGTGCCCCTCCTTCTGCTTTACCTTGCAAGCACAGGGATCTGAAAGTCTTGTTGAGATAATCAGGAAAATGCAAAGATCTGAAAACGTTGCACTGGAGAGTGTTCAGGGATAAGGCAAGGGTGTCCAAAGAGTGGCTGAGTGTGTTTAGGACACACCTGTGTTTTCTGCAGGATGAGGGAATGATGATACCCTCCGTGGGATGAAGGGAAAAGTACAAACAAAAAGTAAATGGCAGCACGTCAGAGTATTGGACTCCTTCATCTTCCGAGAAATATCATCACAGGGGATGATGATTGCTTTCAAGAGGCTGTGAAGAATATGTCTGGTACATGCAGTTCTGATATCTAGAAGTAAACAGGGAGGGACGGGGAGTCTCCTGGGAAGTTGCTTGAGAAATGCTTGTTTCTGATCCTGCTTTCTGCGGCAGTGACAGCACCAGCACACAAAACCTGCTGCTCCTTGAAATGAAATGCCACAGATGGGATCTTATGGTTAACTGATGAAGTATTTCAGAAAAGGAGATGGTCAGGAGAAGGATTAGTGTGAAGAAGACACTCCTGGCTAAGAAAGAGGGAGCTCCTGCTGAGGAACCCATCCCAACTGCTTGCTAAAGGCCTTGGCCTTTGGATGCGTAGAGGAAGGCAGCCCCAACGGCAGACTTTCAGGGTCTGAAAGATGTTCTCCGCAAGGTGCAGCCTGATGAAGATTTAGCACCTAGGGCTGCTAGGTGGTAGGACTGAGGGAGGAAGTAATGAGAACAAAACTGTCAAAAGCTGCAGCCTGGGGGGCCTTTATCTCCTGTAGCACAATGTAGTGTGCCCTAAAGTTGTACCAAAACATCCAAGCTCCAGAGCCCCTTCTGCCTGATGCTTGCAGTGCAGCACTGAGCATGGCTGCAGGAAATCTGGCAGGGGGTTCAGTCCTTTTTGTCTTGTGCCCCTTCCCTAAAGCCAAGCAGCAAACCACCAGGGCAGTTCTCCTAGGATCAGGAAAACCTCCTGTGGAGTGGCTTGTTACAGGTGCATGCTTTGTAACAGCAGAGATTTGGGAAAGTTAGTGGCTCAGGTCAGCAGGGTCAATTGTCTGTAACCTCAGTGTTACCTGGTGTAAATGAGACCAGCATTTGGCCAGCAAATGTATAAAATCTCTATAATGGAAATGTGTCTGTCTGCCCCATTCTCTCCTTGCCTGCTCCTCTTCGTTCTTTGCCATCTCTTCACAGACCTGACTGCTTTCATTATAAGGTTGAAGGGCAGTGCCGAGTGAGTACATTAATCTCATACATTTTCATGAATATCAATTGCCACTTCGATTCCAGGAGATTTTTCTTACTTTCAGCAGAGTTGAGACTTAATGCTTTACACAGACCCTGTCTCAGGTAAAACTTGGGGGTGTTGCTCCAAATCTGAGCCTGCCATCTCTTCTTCCCATTGCCTCCCACCACGCTGATAGCCTTTGCTTTTTTCCTGTTGTGTCTCTGTATACAATGGTTATCAGGAGAAGCCATTCCCCTTTCTGCCCTTGAAAGGCAATATCCACACAAGCTCTCAGGCAGAATTTGGAGTACAGAATCTCTGCTGTTCAATTACCACGGAGCTTAGCTCTTTCATGTGTGACTAGATATATATATATTTTTTAACAGAAAGATTGAAGTTTAAAAGGACAGAAAAACATCCAGTGCTTGAGATGGAGGACAGCATCTGGTGTTGAAACTGGCAGAAGTTATGGACTGCTGGGAAACAGGACTATTTCAGAGAGAAAAATGTTTCTCTTGTTTTGTAGTCTCTGTGCAGTGCCAGTTATGAGGTTCAGATCATTATGACCACAAAAAGGCCGAAAAGCATATAGCAAACTTTATATCTATTCATTTCTACACATGAAACTACCTTTTGCTTTCACGGAGTCCATTTTACCCTTTGTAAAATAATCTCTGGCTGCACAGCAGCAGAAGTAAGGGCAGAGCAAGCTGGCAATACATCCAAGGTATTCTTTATTTGAATTACAAAAATGCCAGTGAACTTTACTTACGGGTTAGCATTTGACTTTGCTTGATGCTCTGTAGAAATTAACCAAAAAGGCAAATCTACCCAAAAGGGATTTTGGTGTAAGCCAGTGATTCCCTGAACTTATTTTGCTCAGGTACCACTGCTGTGGGACTGGGACTGCCACAGGCAGCAGCTCCCCGTGCCACCGCCAGCAGTGTCTCCTGGAGATGGATGGTGTGCTTTGTGCTCTCAAGTGAAAATAAAGGCAACCACTGCTGCTGCCAGGCTGTGGGCATGCAGAGAGGGAGACCAAGGGCTCATGACTCAAGCAAAGCAGTGGCACGTTCCCTGCAGTGGGAGCTTGTGTGCTCCTTGCTGGTGAAACCCCAGTGGCTGACAGCAGTGATGGTAGAGATGCATCCCCCACAGGCAGGGCGATCTCACCCCTTGGCAGCAGTTTTCAGACATGCTCCTAAAATGGCTGAGAGCTGGAGGGTGTTACATGCTTGCTGGCTAGGCAAGTGAAGCAAGGGGAAATATGTGATCTAAGATACATCTATTAATTTAGGGTCAAGATGTGACAGCCTACCACGAAGTTTTATAGCTATAGATAGTAACAGGAACACTGACCTTTAATTATAGCAAGATAATGGGCACTGCTGTAATACAGCAACAGCTAAAAATAAGAGCCAGTATAAAAATACCGAGTATCTCTGAATGTGATCACATTTTCCACTAATGGAAAACATAGCTCAACCCTCTGCCTTGCTGAAAAATATTTTCTTTTACAGATACTACGGTTACAGTTAGAGGCAGAGTTGGTTGGGTTAATTCAAGGCATCATATTTGAATGGCACATGCAGAGTAACAAGAAAAGTGTGTGGATATTCCCACTTTGGTTTAAACTGGAGTTATTAGATTTTAGTTGAGGTTGATTTGATTTGAGTTTGAAATAAATGAAACCACCGGTGAGTTGAAATAAGAGAGATTCTTCAATGCATTTGCATTAGCAAGTAGTTCAGTGCTGCAGGTGTGGAGGCTGAAATGTACTGAGGCCCTGATGTCCGTACGATGTGATTTTGGGGAGGTATTACTGCAGCTGATCTTGAGGTTTAGTTTCATCCAAGAGCAACCCAGTGGATGTCACCCAAAGCATGGAGGGCGAGGATGGACAGGGCAGTTGCTTCAAAAACCCACTTGGGATCTGGGCTAAAATGCTTCCTGGCTGACTGAATGGCCTTCAGTAAGTTGGTGCACGTTGGTTTGTCCAAGAGGCAGGGATTGCTCCTAGCCCCTGACTGACCTGGGCTGGGTCTCCCATGCCAGCAGAATGGAGATATCTGTCATCACCCTGAGCAGTTCCCTGCCTTGAGGAGAGGCCTTCCAAAGTGTCTGGTATTTCTTCTGTGGATTGAAAATACTTCAGTTAGCTTTCCAAATAGTAAATTTACCCATCTGTAGCTGAAGCTCCTATTAACGCATGGAACTTAACTTCTTTCCTCTCAGAGAAAGTTAAGCTGCCCTGCTGGAATTGAACCAGTGACCTAAGACAGGAAAGGATTGCTTACAACTCAAAACATCGCCGAGTAACACAGCCTGTAAAAGCAGACATGGTTCTCAACTCTGAAAGGCACTTTTCACTTCTAAAGACATTTGGGTATCTAGGTTTTTGTTATCTGCAAGGAAAACTTCCCACTCTCCAGGTTTTGCTGGCAAACTTTCTGCACCTATTCAGATGATGCGATTTGTGAATTGTCTTGAGACACACCGACAATTGCAGGCTGTGAATAGCAGCGCTATTAATATGCTAGTCAGGACTACCATTACGGCACAAATTATGGGGCGAACCGAAGGAAGTTTGAAGTGCAGACTGCTGAGCACTTCAAAGCAACCAGACCACAGCCCTGCCCCGGCACACATCCTGACACGATCGCATCTTTCCGATATCTGTTGACAAACTTTGGCTAATGTTTCTGCTTGCCGAAAGGTTTTCTGCCAATACAGCAACATATTGCAGATAAAACCTAATGAGCTGAGTTTAACAAAAAAATGCCATGTGGCTTCCTTGCAGTGATGCCCATCTGTCGGCTTAGTGAAGCAGCAGCGTGCTGCAGCTGTACCGCTTTGCTTTTTATCAAATCAAAATAAAGCTGTGCACCCCAGAGTCAGGTATGATAAACAGGCCAGCAAATTGCCTTACACGGGTATCATACAGCTCCTTATCTGTCTCACTTTTCAGAGCGGCGTAACCAGATGGCTTCTAACGGTGGGGGAAATTTCCTCCGTTATGTTTCTGGCATTGAGCTGGAGGGATGTAGTCCAGAAGTCCACCACCAAAACAACAGATATTTAAATTGGACTGGGACTGAGATTACAGCCTGCAAACAGAACTTTTGAAATTGAAGCAGATTTCATTAATAGCGAAGGAAATGCCTATTTAGAGTGGGTCTGGTGGAACAAAAAGGATGCAAAACAATGAAAAAAAGAGTCTTTGTGAGCAGCCTCATGGAACAATGAGGAGGTTGGCCTTCCTCCAACCTCCTGGCCGGCTGGTGCAAAGCAACTGGCCTTCCCACACCTCCCTTATTTATCATGGGGTCTGGAAACAGGCAAGACTTCCCTGGCCACTGGGTGGTGGCTGGCAGCATCCTCTCCTGGCAGGTCCCTCTGCAGCCGCGGGTGTAGGGGAGAACAGCCGCTCTGCGGTGGTTGGAAGCATGGCCATAAAGAGGGCTTGGGGATACGGAGCATCTGTCTGCGACAGAAATCCCTGCTGAGAGCAGGATGTCACAGGCTAAAGGCTTCAATTTCTCCCAGCTCATCTTTTTCCTGGTTCATTTGGCAGACCGATCTGAAGTGTAAAATGTGAAAGGAGTTTGTTCTTCCTTTAACCGGCCAGTAAACAAATGCATTGGTGCTTTTCTCTCATCAGTGGCTTTGGCATCGATTCCAGGTTTGGGGAACAGTCAGAAAGGTTCAGGGAAAAGCAGTTCTTGCTTGGTACACGGGGAGTAGAAACTTTGTTAATGTGCCATGCTTTTGTGGGTGGGTTTGAAGTTCACTTGTTTCTAGGTCTGCAAGCCAAATTCCTCATTTACTGCCAATGTGTACACGAGCCCCTTCTATTGCTGGGAACACGTCGCAGATTTGCGTGAGTTTGTGCTGTCACCAAGAGAAAAGTATGAAACGGAGCAGATTGTTACCAAATTATTGCTGCTGATGAACTTTTTCAGCACATTACATTTGTGCTCATGTAGACTTCTCCGAACATTTATGTTGTAAGCATGTGTGCCTGCAGGTGTCTGCTCTGTGGGTTGTCAATCACACCAACATTTTAAAGGCTAAACCCTGAAGCTTCTCAGTTGTGAGCGCTCAGGCTAAACAGAAAATAAAAATGTCATCTTTAGAAAGCCAGCTGAAGGGAGGCAGAATTGGCAACTTTTGCTCCCAGATCATTAAAAAATTATCTGAATCCACCATCTTACTAACTATTTACATTCATGTACCTTTGTTTGTAGGCAGGAGCCTCCTTTTATGCACAGACACCTGACAAAGCTGAGGAGAGCACCTGTCTCTGAGGAGAGCACTACATGCCTCAGGAAAATGTGCCTATGTTGAAGATAAGCAAAACATTATTAAAAAACTATAGAGATGCTGAAGGTTGGTGCTGAGACAAAAACCTAGCACACCTCATTCTTGCTCTTAAGACATTTCAGGGCTGTGAATATTGTGTACTGGGGTCATTTCTTGCGATGGTGAAGGCTGTATGCACATGATCTAGATGAGACAGGACAACCATATGATCAATGTCAGAATAAGGCAGCCCTAATTCACGGTCTTCTCTTCATTGTATTGTGGCTGCATCCTGTAGATATAAGAAAATGAGCATGCACTTCTGAAAAGGTTGTCAGAATTAACATGAAGAGCATTGAGCTATGTACAGTGTAGTGAAATCTGTTTCCAATTCTGTCCCATTTCTTATGTTCTTCAGGATGTATCTTTTTAACTCTTCTGCACTTCACCCCTGAGCAGTAAGCTGTATGGAAATCCTTCCTAAGCAGCATGAAGAACATAGCAGAAAACCACTTTCTTTCCAGGATGCTGTGATTTGCCTAAAAGCATGTTGAACAATTTGACTTTCTTCCTGGTATTTTATTCATGACTGCATTTTTTTCCTTTTAGCCAAGCTGTAGTTGAGATGAAGAATGAACAAGATGGCTGAGTTAAATATAGCGCTGGGGCTGAAGCATAACAGACTGTCCAGGGCTCCAGTCGTAAAAGAAGAAAGAAATTACTTCAGAGAGGATTAAGCTCTCTCTTGCTATAGAAGTTGTACATGATGTCAAAGAGTGGAGAGTGCTGAACAGCATGCTAGGAAAAGGAAAATCCTAGGATGCTGACCCAGAAAATTAACACGCTGCTCGGTGGTTAGCTCGAAATGGAAGAGGAGTTTCATGACTTTTTCCCAAACTAGTGACAGCTGCGACAAAGCTGGACAATGGAGTTACAACTCCAGCTTTGTTCTGAGTATGTGTGCGTGCCTGTGGGTAAGGAAAAATCACTGCTCAGCTGCAGGATGCCCCAGAGGGAGCAAGCTGCAGGGTGAGTGCTCTGCGGGCTGTGCTAAAGCAAGAAGTAGAGCCAGGTTCCCTGCCCCTCTTAAACTCCCAGGAATAATGCTTGCCCCATACCTCCTAGTATTAGGAGGCATGGGAATTACTCCTAGAATACACGAGACACTCAAATGGAGGGAGGCATGAAGTCCCTGGATAATGTCCTTGGATGATGTCCCTGACCCTTTCCTTGTCCCTGATGTCCTTGGATTATGTCTTTGGCTCTTTCCAGGGCAAACGTCTGTGGATCTGCTGTGGACTAGCCGTGCCATAGCCTCAGGACCAGCATTGCTCATTGATGGGTTTGCATCCCTACCCATGTTGGCAATATTGACCTGTCCAAGTCCCACAAAAAGAGCTGGGCTGCCCCAGACAATGAGCAGAAGGAGCTCATGAATGAGCTGGGTCTGAGAGCTGGTGGTCAGGAGGCCCGGGGGCTGTGTCTGTCGCTACATCTCCATCCTCCCAGCATCTGCTGGCTTTCCAGAGTGGCGGGCACACAGGGGATCTGCTCACACTGCTGTCTTCCTCTCTACGAGAATGTAAGTGCCCCTTCTGTGAAGGGAGGGATGAAAGAAAATTGTACATTGAGAGCATTCATTTTTCTATCGATTTAACTAACCCGAAAATAGTGGTGATTAACAAAATGTTTCACTGAAATATGTCCAATTCCTTTCTCTGTGTAGAAGCCACTATAGTAAAATGCTATTTATGCTGAACATAACATAGTCATCATAACACCCGTGGAACAACTTAACCTACATGTGCACTAGCTTCTAGAAAATCATTCCCCTTCGATACTCACCTTTTGTGGGGAAAAGGAGCTGCTGGACACTGGTTTAATTTTAATTTGTGCGTCTCCAAATCTACACTAAAGCCATTTGCCCATGGAGTTTCATGCCTTTTATGAGGAGTGACTAACTGGAAAAGAATGTGTTTCACGTTTAGTGACCCTGAGCATTAGAAATGAGTGAAGAATTGATTTTTTGGTTTGCTGACCAAGCTAAGAATGTGTGAGGAAAATGTTTGTGGATTGATCTCCCTCTCAACCCCCTCCCCAAGTTTTTAACTTTCCCTCAGATACATAAAATAAAAAGCCAAAAAAGACAATGTTGGCCCAAACATTTCTTTGATATAGAAAAAAATACGTTCTGAAAATGTGAAAATGAATGGTCTGGCATGTTTTTATCAGGAAGAAACAACAACAACAACCACCACAACCAACCAAACAAAAAACCTCCACCAGCAACACTGTGTTTTCCAGTGTAAACACTGTAATCTGTGAACTAGGTCAGTTGACCAAGCCTGCACTGTTTTATTCCCTGTACTTTTGGGAATAAGTAAGGTCTGATCCCGCACTCCAGCAGCTCATCAGCAGTGCCAGCTCATCGAGAAAGTGGGACAATGTGTACCAGTACCCAGTTCTGCTGGGCTCCCAGAGCCCTGGCACCCCCTTGTCCTCAAGGGAAGTGAGCAGTCACAGCTGCCTTGTCCCTGTTCACTTTGCTCCTGAACACCTCGTGTTGGTGCAAACCAGCAGTAGCTTCAAACACAAGTGGCTAGAATCTGATCCAATAAATAGACTGCTAGTTGCTTGTTCTTTAAAAAAAATTAAAAAATCAATTTTTGAGTTTTTCAGTGTAACCTCAAAAATTCTCAAACATTTTTAAACATAGGAAGGAAAGGGGTTTGACCTGTTTGCAAGAATTCATCTGAAACCAAGTTAGGTATCTGTAGATACTTAAATGCCTCATGGTCATAGTCAGGACTTCCTCATGGTTTTGTGCTTGTGGATTTCATCATTATACTTCTATTTGTTTTCAGCTTAGAAAGGGTGGTACAACTGTATATGAGGCTGTTATGTTTGCTCTCAGATAAGCTGGAATATTTTATAACATTTTCTGGTCAATTTTCCAGTCCTATGTCAGTTAAATAAACTTTCTGTTGTTAGCAACAGAAAGCCTAGGCCTGCAATGGCTCTGTGTTAAGCTACCTCTTTGCTTGTTGCCCCAGAAGATGTTTTCCACTGCCTCGGTTCTATTTATATGAAAGGCCATTATGCGATATATTTTAGGAGCTTTTCCATGAAAGACTTTGGAAAGTTTGATTCTTGGTTATTGAAAGAGGAGGTGTTGAAAACAAGTGCTCTGAAAGCCAAGAAAGTCAAACCTGGAATGTTTCACAAGGATGAAGCTGCTTGATTTTAAGAGCTTTGTCTCTCTTTTACCTGCTTTTGTGTGCTGTCCAGTCTGGTAGTCTTTGGAAGGGAGATGCTATTAATTGGAGAGAAGGGAGAAGCATGAGTGAAAAACGACCTTCCATCAAGCAAGAGCTGTGGGCTGTTACTTACGTCTGCCCCATCCCTGCATAATTGGTTAGAGCTGTGTGATTCTTCCTTTTTCTCTGAATGTGTTCTACTGTTTTTGCATTTACTCTTGTTGGTGTTGGAGCATGAAGGAGCACAATGAAACACTAAATAATATGAGGTCAAGGAGTCACTCAATGGAATTGATAGGAGGTAAACAGAGCAAATGAGTATAAACCAGCTGCAAAATGAACAGCGGCTGGAAACTGGCAGAGAGCTTTTAGGCATTAGAGGAGTAAGGCACTGCAACAGATGCTACAGGCTTAATTAGTTTAAGGAGAGAGTTTGATCAATTTATGAGCAATTTTACATGGAAGAGCTATTTCTGAGAGCAGGAGTGAATCCCAGCAACCTTGAAGGCCTCTTCCAGTACTAGCATATTTCTCTCACAGGTAGAAACACATGCAGTAATATTGCCAGGCACAGTTTAGGGAGCTTAGGGAGGAAATTATCCTTAGGGAGGACAGGAGTTTCATGTCTGACCCACTTCTACTCACAATTTTTTGTTGCCTCAATGAATTAGAAATGTCTGCTTCTGTGCTGTGAGGGAAGAGGGTCAGGAGGATAGGTGGGCACATCCTGCTTTGTGGTTGCATGTTTGGGGCAGGGCGATGTGCTTGGCAGCACGGTCGGTGGAGTTTCAGCACCAGAGGCCTCCAATTCTGGTGGCACCTGCCATAAAAGACTGGCTAGTCTGGAAAAAATCCTTGAAACAGGAGATGAAGCGGGCAGGTTGGGGTATGCCTCTCAGGTTCAGGATCTGTGCTGAACCCTAGGCCAGGAAGCTAATGAAAATAAGCTGTTCCCTACAGGTGAGCCTCTGCAAACAAGCAGCCATGCTGGGAGTGATGTGTTAAGAGCATGTAGTGCCTGGAACAGTGTAGCCCTGTAGTTCTCTACAGGGAAAGAAGAAGATCCAGTACAGGAGATTTATTATCTGGGTTAAACGTAAAGCATCTTGAGTAAAAAGGGAATGAATGCCAAGGGGTTAGTAAATTTTGTATAGACAGTCCCTAGGCTGTCTGCCTCAGCTACACAAGGTGTATCAAACTAAAACCTGTGAGCACGTAGGATGCAGCAGCTCCACTGGCTGTTGAGACCTCAGCTCGTTGCTCACCATTGCCGTGAGGGCTCGGTGGGGAGCACGCTGAGGAGGGCCAGGACTGCTGCGGAGCTGGCAGGGGAGGCCAGGAGTCTCCAGCACTGACAAGCCCTGCCTTTTGTTACGAGAGCCAAAAGCGTCCAGCTCAGGAAGAAACAGAAACCGGTGAAGCAAGACAAAGATGTAATCCATTGTGAAAGAAAAACCCTGTGTCCCAGAGAAAACACGTTGCATCACACGCTCTGGCAGAGGCTTCAGGTCGGCCTAATTTAATCAAATATTCATGTTGTGGCTTTCCCTCCTCCCCCTGCGATGGCAGCTGACATCGATCACTGAAAGGCTTTGACAGAGAGATTGTCCTTGTTGAGTCTGGCTTCTATTTCAGCGTCCCCCTCAGCAGCACCACTTCACACCCTTATAGATCTGCACGTTTACTCCTGTTATCCAAGTCAAGGAGCCTTCAGCTCTGAAGATCTGCTGTCTCACGACCAGTCTGTGTGTGCCCATGTTGATTTGAACACGGAGCACATCCAGTGAAGCCTACTTTGACAATACTGATATACCAGTATTAACACGTCGTGGCACCTTGTGTACAGCTGGCAAGTGTGGCACTTTTTAAGAGCTAAAAAAAAATATGCATTTATGAAATTCTATGTTATTGGCTATCCACTATCTCGATAGTTTTGTTCTTTCTTGTTACGCAGAATCAAATTGCGTGCCTGCAGAATTTGATAAAGTGTAGCACTTCACACATCTGCAGCTGCCTAACCTGATTACAGTAGTTTAATTCTGCTTGATATCAATCAGCTCCGTACACAGTAAGATTAATTATCGCTGTCACTTTGTCAGCTCTGTAATAAGAAAACATAGATTCTGAATGGCAGATGCAAATTTGGTGGGAATGAGAAGAGTGAATTTGCCTCTCTCCCTCCCCGGAGTGGGAGACAACCTCGGAAAGGTGAGCTGACTGGGAGGTGATGTGCAGCCCAGAGCTGGGATTTTCACCTGCTCCGGCCCTGTGCTGCAGCTGGGGGCCTGTTCATACTGAAACCGATACCTCTGTTTTGTCAGCACTCCAGAGCATTTCCAAATTGCTTTTACCCACTCAGACTTACTTTATTTACAGGTATGCAGTGGTAAGCAAGGAAACTAGCTGATCCCAAATGCTCATCGCGAGGAGACTGTTTATGCTATATGTTTGGCTCTCCTACACTGTACCTCTTTATAGAGATTTACACTGATTCAGAGTGGGTGTAAAACGCTGCCAGATCAGAATGGCAACGGCTTCCACCTGCTCTGTGCAGCTATAAATGGCTGCACAGGAAACTTGGACCGAGAAGCTGCCTGCTGTTGCAGAGGTGACAGACATAGCTGTTATTTTTGCCTTGTTATTGTGCACTGGCATTCCAATGTAAAAGCTGTGTTGAGTTGCAAGTTAGAGTTTAATTTCCCTGATTCTTTGCTGGTACGAGGTAGCTGAGTTGTCTGGCTGCAGGGATGAGGGAGAGCACCCACCAGCTGCTGTAACCAGCAGGGGGTGTGCAAGGCTCTGACCTGGGAGCTGTGGCAAACTTCACTCTTCCAGCTTCATCCCCGGAATAAGGAATGGGGCATGGATCAGGGAAAAAAAGCATGTTTTTTGCTGGGTGGCAATTAAAGAGACAGTCATAACCTTTTCAGACCTAAATCTCCCCTTCCAAGCCAAAGTTAACCTTGGAATAGAGAACTGGGAAAGGAACAGCCAGTTATTTCATGATAATAGTGCAGTTTTCTAAACACATCTCGTCTTTCTGGATTCGTGTTCTCTCTTTTCCTTCATCATCCTTCTTCATTAAGTGACACAAGGTCCTCACACTGTGGGGATTTCTGCTCCACTGGGTCTTTACTCCCCAGTTTGCAGGTAGAATGGAGTAGGCCCCAAAACGGGCCACGGGTATTGCTGTTTTCTTTGCTTGAAAAGCTGGTGAGTACATGGAATCACCTACACAAAGAGACCAGGCAGCCTTCTGGAGACCCAAACCTTGCATGTATTTGTAGTGAGATGAGATGGGGCCACCCATCTGTGGTAGGATGCCACAGTGCCTCTCTGCGTAGCTGGGCTAGGCTCACCGAGATGTTTTCTTGGAAGCTGATTCAGCTTGGCCTTAGAAGTACACTTGCTCGGGCAGGGCTTCCAGGCTGGCTGGGCTGAGCTGTCAGGAAACATACTGAAGAGAAACAGGCTTAAAAACATTGTATGACAAATGGTGTTTAACCTAGATCAGTTCTTTTTCCCCTTCTGCTGAAAGCCCTCTAAAGCTTCGGATGGGGAATTGAATAAAGCACAGCTAGTGTTTCCACCAGGAAATATCAGATCGGTTGTAGAAGAAATGGTGAACAAGGCTATGAGCTGCCTAGGATGCGTCTATACAAAGCCAGGAGCAGGACCGAGCTGTCTGTCTGTCCTCACACAAAATCCTCCTCAGCCTGCAGGAAGCCATGCCTGAATAAGGAAAAAAAAAAAAAAAAGTATCATGCATAATTCCTGTTTTATTTCTTTAATATACAGTGCATATATCATTGCAGTGGCGGGTGGGTCATTACAGCCTACTGAAGAGCTGCCTCCAATATATTGCATACATGAGAGGCTGATATTATGGGAACTTTAATGCCATATGATGATCCCCTGGTGTTGTTTGTCACATTCCTGTGTTAAATTGATTTGATGTTAAAGCTCACTGCTGATGGCTGTATCTGCCACGCTGGGTAATTCACAGCGTCCTTCTCAGCGTTTACTTCTTCATGTCACACATTTAGGGAGAGTGAATGATGATAAACTGCAGGAATATATTTAACCTTAACTGTTATTAAATGATCGGTCTTCTCACTGTTTCAGCTGTCAGTGGCCAGACAGATACTTGCTAATGATTTCTGCTTTTAAAGGATGTGTTGAAACTCCTGAAATTCATCAGGGCGGTTATTCATGCCATCACAGTGACATTTTTATGGCTGTAAAAAAGGGCAACTAGAGTGTGTGTGGATAAGCAGTGCGTTCCTTCCCTGCTATGGGATTGCCTTCCTGTATCGACTGTCGAGTTGTTGAGCTGGGTGCAGGGACGAGACCAGCAATGTCTCTTTGCTGCTTCTGTTTTGAAGATGAATTGTCTTGCCTGGGAAGACTCACGTGGGCAGCAGGGCCCTGCTTCAAGAAGCCAGGCCATGAGGTGTGCTGAAGGAGAGCTGTAAGGTTTTGATGGCACTCCTCAAACACTTACGCTCATTTAAGCCTCAGGTAATGTTTCTGTGAAGAGCTGACATCGGTGGCATTGCTAAAATCCTGTCTGCTTGCAAATGCCAAAGAAAGCTGTGCTCCCTTGGGGTGGCTGGATGGGACAGCAGGAGAGGGCACTTCTGCTGGTAGCCCCGCAGCTGCCCCTGCGCACAAGTTTCTGAGGCTGCCCTAGGTCTCTGCTATTGCTCGGTTTGTCCATTCACAGAGCAGCTGCTCACAAAAGCCATTTGTACATCCTTTCTGTGCTTCTGGTGTTGGGTGCCATAAATGTGCTTGTGGAAGTGGGTTTAGATCAAAAAATGTACATAACATTTTTTTTTTTTTTTTTTTCACAGATGTTTTGAACGAATTAGCTGAAACTACAACCTTGTGTTGTCCTTTGCTAGAACTGACAGTAATTGTTTTCATGGTGGGGCTGTCTGTCAAGCAGTAGAGAGACCTCTCATCTCTTTTCTCTGCAGCTACAGAGGACTAATTTTCACTTTTGATTTAGGCTGGGCTTGAATAAGTGACCTGTCTGAATGGGAAGGACTTTTCCAGTTGTTGCAGTTGCTCACTTTAGAGTGATTTTGATCTTGTTTCCTTTGATGCATTCCTACTGCTTTCTTCTCTTAATGACGCTTATTCAGTATTTTTCTTAAACACCTTGCCTTTACAGAGAAGCTCCTTGATACAAATCAACCATTGTTGTATTAGGGAGATGTGCAAAGCAGTGACTGATACAGCAGGGCAAACTAATGGCTCAAAAACAGAATCACTAAGGAGTATAGGTCCCTCTATATTTTCTATTTTTTTTCTCCTCTATTATTTTCTCCCTGCTCAAAAAAAATCACACAAAGTGTATTCTCAATAGTGAAGAATACAGGAAGGGGAGGAGGCATTTATCACAACAGCTTGAGTGCTGGAAAGGGACCATTTGAAAAGGACAGCGGATGAAAAGCCATGAATCAATATTTCTATGTGCCTTCTGCTGCTGTTTATTTGAATCCATTTGTTTTGCTGACATATTTCCCATGTGGCTGGAAATGCTATTTCCTTTGATAACATCAGCAATTGATGTGTTGCATTTGCTGTACAGCTAGGTGTATCCTAGGCAAAGGGACATCTCTCTGGCTCCGTGAGTGTTTGGTGTTTTAAAAAACCAAGTACAGGTTGACTTTTATCACTTTCCTCTTCCAGCTGTGTATCCCTGTGCAATAGGCACTGGGTTCTGCTGCTGGGTGGTGCCTTTCTCACAGGGACTGAGCTGACAATGAGCAAATGGCTGTTGACCAAGGGCACACCATTATTTTAGTTGCATGAGAGTTCTGGGATTTAACGTGATGCAAGGTCTCCTGGAATGAATGCCTGGGAGGTCTAGGAGGTCTGCTGCTGATACTGTGTGCAAGAGTGCATGTGGAGAGGACGTTATCAGCAGAGAGCACTTCTACAGGTTTTCAGAGCTGGAAAGGACCTCTGCGTTGTGAGCCAGCATGCATCACCCGGTGACAGGTTTACTAAGTGAAGAAGCTTGTAACAGAGAGTCCACTGCTCCCTTCACTGGCCACAACCCCTAATTACATACGTTCGTTGTTGAAAAATTATCCCTGAAGCCTAATCTTTTTTCTGTTTGTTGATTGCAGTGGTGTAACAAGTGTGCATCAGTCTAACAAGTATAAATTTAGTCCAATATAGTTTAAATCTAAACCCTCAAAATGCAAAGGATTATAAAAGATGAAATATTTCAGTAGGAACTGATATGGTCACAGCTGGAATAATGGAAAATTAATTTTATTATGATTATATATGTAGGGTATATATAGAAATATATTAATAATATATATAGGTATAGGTACATACAAGCTGTAGGCTGGTATTTCAACAAATCTGCAACTACTATGAGAAAATAAAAGGCAGATTTTGTTAAGCTGCAAAGTAGGCTTTGTTGTAAAAAAGTAAGAGGAGGTGATTTCTATTTTCCTGTCTTCCTTTCAGTACTTGTTCTGAGATGATGTCACTTCTGCTAGAAGCTCTCCAGCTCCTGCAGGAGTGATTTTAATGAATGAAATATTGCTTTTTGTAAATATGCTTTTACATTTATGTAGAAAATGTACCTTGGTCTCTCTCATCATCATTGGTATGTGGAAAAAGCAATTATATTCTCTTTCAATATTCAGCAGGGAAGGAGAAGCTTTCCAGTGAATCACAGCACAGAACTATTTATGCTTTGGGGGGAGTAGAGAGGGGAGGGGAGTGGAAATAGAAAACATTTCCTGTGCTTTGCCTGTTTTCAGTGACCTAGATTTTTTTCTCGTAGCCTCTCCATAGCTACCAGAATATCCATTTTTCTTTTTATGTTTTGTTTTGTTCTCCTACTCTGGCACCTGCAGCAGGTGATTTCTGTGCTCTTTGAGCAAGGGATCAGTAAGTGGAGAAGAGCACATTCTTTCTTTGTAAAAACGTGCAGTCTTCTATAGTTTTTCCTATTCAAGAGCCGCTCGAAAGAGCATACCTTTCAAATCTAATTCCTGCTATTCAGGAGGTGGTGCTGAACAAAGCAGAGGCTGAATACTTACCTCTTCAAGGGAACTCTTCTCTTTTTATCATGAAGCCGGCTGAATTCCAGCTCGGACTGGCTGCTCTTTCTGCTTTTTGAAAGATGAAGAGGCAGATACTGACATAAAAGTATACAAACCGCCGGGCGCCAGTTGCCATTGACTTGAGTCTCACTGCACGCATCGATATGGGAATTGTCAGTCTGTTGCTTCCGAACCGTGAGGGTGTGGAAACAGATAAATAACCTGGTTCAGTGTGGTTCAACTTCAGGAGAACGCTCCTATCACCCGAGCTGTTCTTTTATCTTGTCCACAGCTACTGAGGAAATAGCACAGAGAAGCCATGTTGCTAGAGCACGGCCTCGTCTAGAGCCCTGGGCCCTGGGCCTGCTCCTGACTGCCCACAACATGCACCTGCCCAAAAGCCATTCTCTTTTGACTTGTGAAACCAAGTTTTGTTCCTGGATAAAGCAGGGCACCAAGGTCACGATGGGGAGGGACACAGGCTTGTCACGCCTGAGTCTTACCTATGAAGAGCCAGAACATGGAGGGGATTCACACCCTGACCTGGGAACTGGGGAAGGCTCTGGGGACACGCTAGAGATTTCCCAGAGTGGTCACGATACCACCTTTATTTATATATCTGCAGAAATTTGGAATGTTTGGGTCCAAGGGAACTGTTTATTTTGAACTTATAAACTTACCAGCCAACCAGTTTCTGACATCCAACTCGTCAATGCAAATTAGCAGCATCAGCTCATCGCAGCGTGTTGCAGGTTGATGAAGTTCTGTGAGCTTTTCCCAGCAGTTCATGAACACACTGGATTATAAGCACAAGGGAGGGTAGTCTTGTGGATGTAGCCTTCCCTAGCACTGTCTGAAGCATGTTCTCTTAAACAATATTTGACAGGTGAATGCAATAGACAAAATATGATCCTAGTGTGTATATGGAAAGCAGATGCAGTAAACTGCGTTCAGTGGCTCAAGAGGGGAAAGCTGCTACAAAGCCTGACATAGAAGATAAATTATGAGGTGCTATTTCTGGCCTCTGGTGGGAAAAAAAAAAAGGTGGGTGATGGAAAATTGACCTGAAAACAATCGCGTTAAATGATTTTGGTATTGTATAGGTTAGAGATGTGCTGCATTTGCACTGTCGGATGTGTCCAGAAGCTGACCTAATTCCCCTGATTTTTGTCACACAGGCTTTTCTTTACCTATTTTGCTTACAGAAGAAGCATTTAAAGGGAACTTAGAGTCATTTTCTGTCTCTGAAGCTACCCAACTAGAGAAGCTACTTACTGACTTTTTTATTTTATTTTATTTTATTTTATTTTATTTTATTTTATTTTATTTTATTTTATTTTATTTTATTTTATTTTATTTAAATTTTTATTTACTTTTAAGTAACAGATTGCTAAATATATAATTTGCTGTAATTCTGCCAATTCCTCCTTAGTGATATCTTTTTTTTTTTTTTTTTTTTTTTTTCAACTTCTTTATTAACTTCTTTGATAAGAAAACACATAAAAGCTCACCTACAATATGGTAATTCTCATTACACCTCAACAGAGAAGTGTTGAAGAAAGTTATATGAAAAATTGGTTAAATTCAGCTGAGATTTCTTCCTGTAATAAGAAGCCTTCCTTGTGCTTTTCTTAATTATGCATTACAGCAGTGAGTGTTGTAGTAAAATTTTCACATGCCTGAAGCCTCAGTAATGAATACACATAAGGAGAAGTGATTTGTTTATTTTCCCATGCCCTATTATTCTCTGTAAATAAAGCTTGTTTTGTTTATCTTTGCCCCTGCATTGTTTTCCATTCACTTTGTTGTTTTGTAGCATCTTCTTTTTGACTTTGATCTTTGGATCCAGCATTTTTAGCTGGTGTATATCAAAGAAATTGCACCATTGAATTAAGCTGTTTAAGAGCTAAGTCCCTCTGTTCTAGGCTTAAGCATATGTAAAACTTGTAGAGTTTGCAATGTAAAGCATCAGGAATGCTATGATAGCTCTGCTGCCACTATAATTCTGCCAACAAAAGTTGCCCTAGAAGGAAATATGACTTAGAAATTGCTGTTTAACAGAAAAGCACATTTTTTTTTCTTTTACTGTATTAAGATGAAAGAGTATTGTCTTTGAATTCTGCTTTGACTTCAAAGAAGATCTCTACAAAACCAAGTGAATAGGGCTCTGACTTAGAAATAAAATGTCAGGAGCAGCTTGCAGGAAGGACAGGAGCAGAGAAACTACTTGTCCTGAAGTGTAATCTGTTAATGTTGCTTATTACCATGGCACAACCACAACAGGAATGGATCAGATATTTTTTGTAGCACCAGAAGATGACATTTGAAGGATACTGGAGTTTTAGGAATCCTTTAAAAGCCTCCTTCTCCTTCGGTTCTCATTGCAGGGGGATGGCACTGTGCCCCAGAAAACAGGTAAAGGAAGGAGATAACGTAGCGAGCTGGGAGAGAAATCAAAGGCTCTCTTTGAAGCTGACCTTCTAGTTTGCTGTGCTGAGCTTATATGACTGACAGGAATGGAGGTGGGAGGAGCGCAAGTTAGGCTTGGGACACAAACAGAACCTGGGTGGGTAAAGACAGGCTGAAGGGAAGAAATGGCTGAAGTAAGAAGAAGATTAGAGAGGACTGAGCAAGGAAACCAGGCAGGACGAGATTTTAATTGGTGAATGATGCCAAAGCACTGGGTTGATTTGGGGGAACGAGGATGGAGCACTGACTGTGAAGTTTGATTAAGACAGGGCCTCTTGCTGCTCTGGTAATAACAGTCATCACGTGGGCTAGAGGCTGGTGTCTGCCTGGGGCTTTGTTCCTTGGCTAAGAACACAAAAAATCTCTCACACTTCTTATTTCTGATTTAAGTTTGTCTGCAAAACCTCTTGCATTTGTATTATTCCTTTCACTCTGAAGTATTTCCGGAATGGGACAATTTGGCCTGCTGAGATATTGGAAGGGGTCTGACCCTGACCAATGCAGAATGGAAAGTGGGGAGCAGCACCAGATTCACAGGGTACGTTGATCAGGGTATGTGGCAGAGCTTCCTTTAAGTACTCGATTAAAAGCAAAGCAAGAAACCGGGCAGTAACTGCGATAACCAAAAAGAGACTCGTTAAAGCCTTCCCCAGCATGTCAGCTTATTGAAATTGAAAGTTTTAATGGACTGATATTTCCCTGCTTCTCATATTTATGGAAAGACAGCGATCCGGTTTAAAACTTAGACCTGGTGAATGCATTATTTTCCAGCAGGGGGAACTATGGATGCTGTTTTTCTGTTTCCAGAGAAAATACAAAGAATGAGGAAGTTGATATCCCCTATCTAATACAAAACAAAGACTAGGCGCCAGCTCTGTTGCTGCGTGCTGATGGTTCAGGCCAGCTGGATATGCGGTGCCCAAATTATTTCCAAGAATGTCTTAGATGTGACAGCAAACAAAAAAGCTGTGATGGGGAAAGCTTTCCTACTATCTGATTGAAATCTCCTAGAAAGACTTATTTTTGAAACAGCAAGAGAAGCTCTGCCTTAAGCTTAAAAGCATTTTGCAGGACTAATCATCAGAAGGCAGCAAAGCATTACTCTGTAGTGGAGCTCATACTTGTTCTCCTCCCCTTTATGCACTGCTTTTCTTGTACAATTCTTGTTCCATCCTCCTTCCACTCCCTCAGTCTCCTTTCCCCAAAATTGTCTTGTGGCTATCACAAGGTATCCTAAACCCCCAGTAATCTGCCACTCACTACTAGTGATCACACACATACAGCCGTTACTCAAGAAAATATCTGACTTTGAGTATTTCAGTTTTCCTGCTTTTTTCTCACAAAACATCATTCCTCCGTGCTTCAGCCCTGCAGATGACTGGCTCCACCTCTAGGCGAATGACAGTTCACTTTGCAGGATGATCTGCCCATCAATGTTTATACTGTGTTTTTTTTTTTTTTTTTTATTTATTATTATTGTTGTTGTTATGATTATTATTATTAATTATTATTTTGCAAAAAAATCAAACCAGAATGTTTTGTTACATGGATGGTTCTTTGTAACCAGCACAATGCTGCTGTTACACATAACTGGGGACATTCTATAAAACTCCCATACATATATTTATGCCTACTTGTATTGGTAATGTCCCTTTAAAAAACAAGTTGATCACTATTAAGAAAATCCTTTTTTTTTTTTTTTTTAAAATGACTAAAATTGTTGTGCTTTTATACCCAACACATCTTTGTATTTGAATTCTCAGGTTACAAAGTGGAAAGGGGAACCTGGATACCTGGATCAAGATTTAAATCATAAAGAAATTAGTGCAAAAAAAAAAAAAAAAGCATCTTCAGATTCTCAGAAACCATTACATGATGTATTCTATTATTTAGCTTTGTTTAACTGGAGCTGAAGTTTTCACAGACTCATGCATATTCTCTGAATACATTGGAAGAAAGAAATGAAATACTTAATGACACAATAAACAAATTGCTCTGAGAAGCCTTGAGTTTCATTTTGCTTTTAGTCAAGGAGCACTTGTTTGATAAATGGTGTGCTTTTAGAGGGCTTACAATAGCCTGCACACATGCGCAGAGACGTAGGATGGCAGAAGATTACCAGGAGATAATGGAGCAAGTCAAATGAGAAAACATGATGAAACGGCAGAAAATTTACATGCTGTTTTGCTTCTTCCTTTTGCCTTAATAAAACTGGGGCTGTCGTGTTTATCGCCAAATGATACCCTATAAGTATGTGCCACTGGATGCACTTGTGTGGGTAATGACCTGCACAGCGCCGCCTGCCCCGGGGGAGCGTGCTGACATCTAACGCCATAAAAAACAGCCTCAGTGAAATGTCCTCTGCCCTCTTTTGCTGTGTTGAATTCACCAGTGCTGATGAAGAGCCTAAACCTGTTACATGGGAAAATGGTGTGCTGTGCTGTCCTGGGAGCTCCGGATGGCAATGGCCCGGAGGCACACAGTCCCTTGGTCCAGGGGTTTTAACCACACTTTTTGGACTGGCTGATGAAAGACTCAAGAAACAACCAAATCAATAATAGCCAATAGGCTTTATTTTTTAAGTGTGAGTTCCTTTTGATATTGACTTATAGTGCCGAATAGTCTGGGCATGTCCACAGTAAGAAGGATTAACTTGTATCACATGCCACAAAAATGCTTTCAGTGCGATTATGCTAAAAGAATTGTGCTTTGTATCAGTGCTGTAAAACTGAATCCAATGGGCAAAATACATGGGCTGTAAAATTACGGGATACATTCGCCATCCATCTTTCTGCCTTTCTTCAGTCTTTTTCCTGCCTGTTCCCATGGGCTGAACCCAGAGCTGTCCTCACATCCAGGAGCTGAGCAACACAGACCTTCAAATAATTCTGTCTAATAGTTTTGGAGAGAAGGTAACACAGGGAGACCTGGCACTGAGAGGTAACTGGACACAGTACATGGAAGGTCTGAACCATCAGTCCTGAGCTCCTGGACAAAAGGGCAGAGAGTTTGTGGGGTGAGGGTGCAAGGTGAGGCTGGTCAGGGTAATTAAGCCCTATTAGTGCATGCAGGGCCCGCCATCAAGCACATATCGTGCAGGGAAGGTGACCACTAGTGGAGAAGTAGGAAAAATCTCAGCAGTCACTGTGCTTTTAATATGTTGCTGACACTGGTGGCTGGGCAGAGAAAAGGGAGCCGGCTGGGAAGTAAATCTGCATTATAAACAGCTTCACGCAGTTCTGGGTCCTGATCTCATTGTGTCTGGAGAGGAGGAACGCAGCCTTATGTACTGAAGGACATAAGCAGGTATACACGTAAACCTAATACATAAGTTTTCCATTTACCCTTGTACAAATTATCCCATGGAGGTTTTGCATAAACCCCCAGGGTAGCCACGAGCAGAGCACAGTGTGTCCTCTATGACTTTTTTGGAGTTTCAGGGGGATATTTTTTGACTCTGGCACAACACAGGGATGAAACCACTTGTCTCTTCTTGTTTGTCCCCGATAATCTGAAGTTTCATTTAATTTCTCTTGAATTAGCATCTTCTACTAATACTTAATGTGACGTGCAAACATTTTCCTCTATGAATTTCTGTTTTGCTCTGTGCAACAGGAACATACCTATGTATGTTTCTTGTACATCACAGGGGTAGAAAGGACAAATAAATGCCCTGAAGCACTGTGTCTGGCTGTGACCAGCAGCTTGCACACTGCTGTTCACTGGCTACATGGAGGGCGGGTGCTTCTCTCCCCCACCATGGCTGTCAGTGGGCACCAGCACGCCCCTGCTCTATGGGGAGTGCACAGCTGGGATTTCTTTACTTCTAAAATATGCTGCTTCTTTGGATTTCTTCTGCCTGTGGGAGATGGCAAGGATGATTTCTCTTTGTGCAGTTGATTTCAGCTTGTGCCGTGTTTCCTTCCTGTTCAGAAATCAATACTGCTGATAAAATGTGAGTCATTAAATCATAAAATGCCTTTAGTTCTCAAGGCCTTATCCCACAAGCTACGAGATTGTAATATAATGAGACAGATGTGTTTGCAGTCTGTATATAGTCAAAGAAATGCTAAGGGTCATCTTTCCATAGCCTGCCTTGTGTAGCCTGCACTTGCTCGAAAATTGTTCACTGATCAGCTTGCCCTAAGTGCTAGTCACTGCTGGAAGGGGACTGCCACAGACTGCCAGGCTTCAGAGGGACGAGTGGTTCACGGAGCCTGAGCAGGTCACCTCCTGGACACTGCCAAAATACGTCTCAAAAATAACAGGCACTTGAACCTCCCTTGTCCATCCTCCATCAGTATTCTGCAGAGGGCTATCTTATTTGCCATGGTAAGAGCAACATTTCATGCTCCTCCTGACGGAGCACTGTTTAAGGATCTGCTTAGCATTTGTATTTACTTCTTTTCAGAAGTAAAATCTTCCTTTTTCCTATGGTGTTTAGAGCCAGAGCTATAAATCTGGAAAGCATTTTACCTGCTGTGTTAGGACTTGATTGAAATCCCATTTAAATCAATGAAAATTTTCCTATTGACTTCAGTGGACTATGCACTTGGGAAATAAGGAAAAAAATGGGTTATTTTAAAATAAAAATTGTATTCATCTTATACTGTTTAGCATCAATAGCAGGAAGCATTATGTATATCCTTTATTAATAGGCTTCATGTAACATTTACCTGCTACCTCCACGAGAGGAAAGGAAAAAGAAAACAAACAAGAGAAGGAGAGAAGAGAAGCTGAAGCAGATACTCGTCTAGATAATTAAATATGGATTCAGGAGTTTGAAATAAAAGTGTTGTTGCAGATCTGACATCAGCATGTTGCTTTGTGTGCTAAAGTACTAATAGTCTACCAACGAGCTAATTACAATAAATACAAGTCACACATCTCCAGGGATTTTATGGAGATGTGAAGATGCTCTGGAAGCTCTTATCAAAACTGCATTTGTATGTGGTGTTCTCAATTAATACTGAATAATTATACTCATATACTTAATAATTATAGTTGTGGTATTGCAAAATATAATTTTGCAAAGATCATATTTAAGCCTAAGTCAAACTTTCACACACTGACGAGGAAAAAAGGAAACAATACGGACAAGTCTGAAGTGTATGCAAAACCAGGTGTTCGTTAATGATGAAATATTTGACAGTGCCTTTATCGGCATGCAGTCGTGTTTAAATAGCATGAGCCACAGATTACTGTTTCAGCTTGCCACTTGCTGTATGGGAGGCAAGAAAGAGCTCCTTGTTTAATTTGTAAGATGAGACAGCTCGTTGCATAAGGCAACAGAGGAGGCTACACAGAGAACGCCATAGTGAAGTACTCCCCAAGCTTTTTTGGACTTCTGCCACAAGGAAGTGCAGTGAGTGTAGTCATGGTGCAAGGAACGTTGTGAAATGGATTACAAAGGAAATGTACCTTTAAAGATCATGGCAAAGAAAATTAAAAGACCCAAGCTGGCCAGTAAGTTACAGAGACAGCAACAATAACAGGTGTGTGCAACACGAGGCTATGAAACAGAATATAAAAAGTACTAGAATTGAAAAATACTGTGTTTGTCTTGCCTTTTCTTACTGCTCTTAGATGTTAACATGAGAGTTTCTGAAATTAATCAAGATAAAAACTACTGATAAGTTCCTGATTTCTCCTCAGGTCATGGTGTTCTTAAATACTGGCAACCTGAGCGCTGCTGCTGGGATCAGTGGAAGTGGATGAGTAGGAGGCTACAATGGAGTTGCTTTGCAGGTTGAGAGCACAAACACGTCTTTCTTGACGCAGTGAAGATATGCAAACCTTTCTCGTGTTTCTTTGTAATTATCAGAAAATTACAACACGTAGCTAAGCTAAAAATGGTTTGCTGCTTTAGCTTTCAAAGTTTAATATTCACTGTGACTCCACTGATATTTGCACGCTATCTCACATCCTCCTCAGCAAAAGATGCAGCAAAAGTGACGAACAGAAACAACAAAATCCCGTCCTTTTTCCAGTTGTGTTTAAGTTGCAGGCAGCAACAGGTCAAGCACCACAACAGGCGTGTGAATCCCTCACCTGGGCTCTGTGTGTGGCGCACCAAGGCAGTCTTTGGTCCCCGAGCACTGCGTATTGGTGTGAACAAAGCTGTGGTGGTCACAGAGTTAGATCTTTATAACTGAGGAAAATACTGGTAGGTGAAACATAAATGTAAAGAATGCAGTGGGGACAAATTGGGCTCAAATTCAACTCAAAAGAGCACTGTTACGATGCGCAGTGAAATCAATGGCACCTGCTGTCACGAAATAGGAAAACTTTGTGACAAGGTAAAATAGGGTGGACACCTCTGCTTTTAACAACTTTATTCGCGTTGCTTTGCAGAGAAAAGCGAAAACCCACACAGCAGAAGTCCATTTTCAGTAAAAAAACAAACATCTCCTGGTGTCGTTTCATCCATGAAAGCAGCCAGAACCTTCGATTGCGAGCATAAACAAGCCCTGGAACATTTACGCTTGAAGGAAAGGAGACAATTTATTCATTATTATAAATCTGAGCGAGCTCGGGACAACACAACCACCCCCGGCCAGGCCTTGCGCCGCCTGAGGGGCGGCCAGCACCACCCCCAGCGCTGAGGCCGCCTCCTCCCCTTCCCCACCCTCTGATGGCGGCGGGGCCACCCCTCCATAGGAACTACACTTCCCAGCCTGCCCGCTGGAGCCCGGGCTGTCGCAAATTGTCGCCCTGCCCTGCTCCTCTCCTCACTACGCGGCCGGGCCCCCGCGGGCCGTGCCCGGAGCCGAGAGCGGCCCCCATGGGCGGCGGGCGCTGAGCGCGGCCAAATGGAGGAGGAGGAGGAGAGCATGGAGGAGGAAGGCGGCGGAGGAGGAGGAGGAGGAGGAGGAGAAGCCGCGATGGACGACCAGAACCACAACAACTGGGGCTCCGGCGGCGGCTACGAGCGGCACCTGCTCGGGGACAGGCTCCTGAGGGGGTCCCCGCCGCTGGCCGGGCCGGCAGAGGCAGCGCACAGGGGGGCGGCCGCGCCCGGCGCCGGGGCCATCGCCGCCGCCATCAACATCAACGCCTCCACCTCCAAGTTCCGTGAGTGGGGCTGCCCCCGCCGGCATGGGGAGGGGGTCGGGGGGCTGAGGGGCTGTGGGGAGGCGGGTGAGGGGTGGGTGGTGGGGACGTGGGGGCTCCTTGTAGCTCGGGAGGGGCAGGGGAGGTCTCGCTGCTGCTCCTTCAGGTTCTGCTGGCGTTTACATGAGGTGTTTCTCTAGGCAAAGGAGGCCCTGTTGTCTCATGGCTCTCAAAAAGCACACATTTGGCTCATATGTTCCTGTAACCAGCGATTGCCATGCTGAAAGTTTGATGGGAATCGCACCATTCTTCTTTCTCTCCTATTTTTTCCCCCTCCCCACCAGCTGACCCCCGTAGCTCCTCAGCTTCGGAGCCGACCAGGAGGCAGAAGTTGGGTTTCGTGGCTCCCTGCCCGCCTGGGTTTCGTGGCTCCAGGCTCGCCGCCAAGCCCGGCTGCTTTGAAGCCGAGGCTCCCAGATTCCTGCAGCTGCCTGGCTCTCTGCCGGCCTTGCCGTCAGGGCCCCAGGTACCTGAGGGTGGCTCGGAAACACTCGAGGAGGTTGAAACGAAATGTCACTTGGCCTCGCTGAAGTGAGCTTCACAACTCCCAGTTCAGAAATTTAGGGGTTGAGCTTTTCCTCCTTCCTTTCACTTTCCTGAATGAAAGTGTGAACTTTGGACCTTCCCCGGATGGGAAGGTGAGTTTCCGTCTAGTCCAGGGCTATCATCGGGGCAGAGGAGAAAGCTCTGCGTGATTTTGCTGCGTGTGTGGCTTCTGGGTTCTCGTTTTCACTTCTCCGGCCTTGATATTCCCAATGTGACAGCTGTCTCAGTGATATTCAGCATTTGTTAAGCCTTGTAAAATACAAAACTCGGCGAGGTAATACGGTCAGTACAGCTTTTTTTTGTACACATTTGCCTGTTGTTGGTAGCGTTGGTGTGTGTATGTGAAGGACACAAGTCTGGTGATGTGGTACAGGTGCTGGGCAGGGATCCTGCATGCTCTAATCCTGATGCTCCTGGGGATTGACCCCTCAATCTTCTCTTTTTAATTTCCACATATGGAAAAAGAGCGAGAGGTCACTTCAGAGGTAAACACTCAGTGAGGAGGGAGGCAGCGTGCGAGTTCTGCCTGCTGTGTCTTCCCAGTGGCAGAGTGTGCCTGCAGAAGCTGCTTGTCAGGCTTGAGCTTGGTTAAGAAAGTTTGTCTGGTCTTTCCTGCAGGAAGAGGCCCGACATAAAAAGGGCTCCTTCCCTGCCTGTGTCACGAAGCAGAGCACGAAGCAGTATTCAGCTTGGTTAGGTTGTCCTGCAGGTGAGCTATAAGAGCACAGATGGCTGACAGCTTCCTGCGGTGCTGTCTGTGGTAAACTGGAGCTCCAGTGATGTTCAGGTTGGTCTTCCCATCCAGATTTTTTCCTCCAAAACAAAATAAATACATTGCTATATTTTAGTATATAACTACTTAGAGCTTACTGCTTTTGTTCATGTTTTTGGTCGCAGACTACAGCAGTCAAGCGGGCCCTTTTTTGGTCTAATTCAGCTTGCACATTAAAGGAGGAAGAAGATTAAATGGAAACTTCAAAATCTTTCTAGGGGAGGCAAATGCATTTCTCCTCCCTTGAGATTTGGGTGAGACAGAGAAGTAAAATCAGAAATCAGGTATCATAATGCATAGCTCATTTAATAGCTTTTGTTCTGGTTAGAGCAATGTAAGACAATTTTCCATGTTGTAGTAAACTTATAACTAAATCTATTTACATTGATTCGATTCAATCATAGCCAAGGATTTATAAAGTGATGCTATTAAGAAAAATAAAGGTCATAAGGGGGGAAATCAGAGCAAGAGCTTTTAGTACTCCAAGGGAAACCACTTCTTGTTAGCAATGGCAGCATACCCTAATTGGGGGAAATGCAGCTTTCCTTTTTTCATCCTTTTCAAGCAAGGGTGATTATGAATGTATTTAATGCCAGTCTCATTTCGGATGGGCACGTGAGGCTGTGAGTGTCAGCATATCCCTTAAATCTCTGCCTACCCTGTTGCATAATGTAGTTTAATACAGCATAGACAGATCGTGTCAGGAAAAAACAAGGAGTTTAACACTTCTTTTGCTAACCAGCCTTAGTGCAGACAAAGGAAAGTATCACTAAACCCAGGAAAGAATTGAAGGCCGCAGATTCATGGACTTGCTAAGGTTTGCTAGGATGTTTCAGGCAGGGTTTACAGGGAGTCTCCTTGGCAAGTGTGTGTGAGAAGTGAGGAAAAGAGAAGCGTGGAGCTCCAGTGGTGGCCATGAGATTGTAAATTAGTGTCAGGCACGTGTCTGCAGTTTCTACTCTTGTACAGAATACTTTCGGAATGTAGTGAGCATTGCTAATTAAGCAATAAAGCTTCATATATTTCACTCTTGAGGTGAAATAATCAAAACTTCTGAGAGATGTCTTGCTTCTGTTTTTATTGACTGAGTAAATGACGGAAAATTGACGAACCAATGCCTGCTTAGTTGGCAGTAGGTTGGATTCCCTTACACCTATGCCTTCATCGCTTGCTTTTTTAGCCATAGCTTTAAAAGGACAGCTTTTCTATGCGACTATAGTAAACTTTTGGAGTATGTGTTCAGGTAAAGTTGCCTCACATAAATAACAGAATCAGTGGTATCGCTGATTTATACTATTATGCCATTCTTCATGGTCTGTGCCTCTTACCTTTCTAGCATCTTTTTTTGAGCTATGCAAAAAACGTGAGTTCGTAAGTTTTTCTTATCGCTTTTCTGGGCGATGTATGCCTACTCTGGGATTTTTTTTAACTTAGTGTTTTTGCCATTTTGCTTGATATCTTGGAGCTGGCTGTATTTCAGTTACAGCTGTGATGCTGAAATATCTAGGCTATCATGAAGCTCATGCATATTCTTTTTCACCTAAGTGATTTCACTGCTGCGTTTGACTTGCACAGGTTTTCTTTTGAACTTTTTAGTGTGTGGAAAAGCATCAGTTGCTTCTCTAGCTTTACTTGTGAAACATAAATCACTGGAGAATATTGGCTTCCTTTCCATTGAATCAGACTCGGGTGGGGCAGGGAGAGAAATCAAACTTGCTGTAGTTGGATAAAATCATGCATTCTAGCATGCCGTGTTACAAAATGCCTGTGTCACTTCCCAGAAATGTAAGTCTCAGGGAAATGAAGCTCATCTTTTAGAATCACCCTTGCCTTGCAAAATGGAAATGGAGGCTGTTGGACAAATTTCTTTTAAATCTTGAGTACCTAGTGTAGGGAAAACTTTAAGGATGTCATCCTAAAAAGATGTGAAGAAAAAAAAAAAAGAAAGATGTTTTCAAAGGGTCCATATTTTTTCATTCTTTCTTTCCTTCTGTTTGTGGCTCCTTTTCTTCCTGGCCTTGAGGTTGTTCTTGCAGAGTCTGTAACTGTAGGATACTGCTTTGAGCCATCCTTTGCTCTTTGTGTGTGTGTTTGTGAAAATAAAAGGGTATTGCTGGCTTGTGGCAGCTGGTGAAACTTGAAAGGAGCTTGTTTTCTGGACTAGGAGAATAAAAATAGTGATTGTTCAATGGGTAGTCCTTGGACTCTTAACTTTGTAAACATTGCGGTTGGCTTATTTTCAGAAACGAAGTGTGGAAATCAAATGAAATAATACTTGTAAGAGTCTTTTGAATAAAATCGACGCTTTTCTAGGAAGTTACTTGGAACCCATGAGTGTTTTCCCTGCAGACCTGCTGGGGCTTGTCATAAGTGTTGTGACCTTTATCTGTGGAGTGCTTCTACTGGACAGGCCTTCCTACCTGCCGCCTCCTTCTGTTTCCACGTTGTTAAAAGAAATGCTTACATTGTGCAGTGTTCTCTGTTCTTCCTTGCTTCTTTTCTCTTAAACGAATAGAACTTAATGTGTTAAACCAGATGTGGGTGTTACACATTCAAATCCGCAACCAACATTTGGATTGATATTTCTGCTGACTGCGGTTCAGTGTTTTCTGCGGAGCAGCACTTCTGCAGAGATCCACCTTTTCTGGGTAACCAGGGGAAATGCAAATCCTCAAAGTCTGCTACTGAGTGCAAGTGGGAGTAGTAAGGCCCCCGGGTGAGTAGTAAGGCCCCTGGGTGGGAGCTGCCCCAGGCTGGCACCCTGCAAGGGCTGAGAACTGGAGCAGATCCTTGTCAGACAGATGGACAAGGGGTGAATTTTCCCCTTCAGCAAGGGTTCTGGCTGGGATGCCCTCAAAAGGCTCATGGTAGGAGTAGTACCTGCTCTTACAGGTAGTGATTGCACACTTTTCTTGGCTTTCACCTCTCTTTAGTCTATGTCCTCTTCACACTCTTCTTTTCGTCATGATGCTGTTAACTGTTTTGTCCAACTTCTTTGAAATTGTTCTTAGTAATGCTGCCAACAGCGACCTACCAAGCCCTCATGGAGATAACATGTTGTAAATCTTGCTCCCCAAACCCAGCAGTGAATGTACATTGAGACCCGTATTTACACTGAGTCCCTATTCAACGTAGTTCTTCTGTGCGGTGCCTAAACCCGGCAGTTTGGGGTGGGAATTATCTGTAGTCTCTGTTCCATGTAATGCTGGCCCACACATGGTGTTGAAATGAAGAAATGCCCTCAGATTTCCTGGAGTACATAGTTTTGAGGTTAAGTACAGTTTGTGCTGTTAGTTACTGAGGTTTTTCTTTTTGAGTGGCTGCTGTGAAGCAGTGGTGGTGTGACAGGCCAGCAGGTAGGTCTCTGAAGGGAAAGGTGCTGCCCCTTCTAACGTGGCTGCTGCTGGCACTGAGCTGCATATATGAAGGTAGTTCAGAAATCTTCTCTGAAGAAAAAGAGCATAAAACTCTCCTGTGCCTGTGGCTTGCGCAAGAGGGTGCAGGTGGGAAGCGCTGGAGTAAAATCAGGGAGTGATGGTGCTAACGTAAATGCCTCCTGTGGGGAAAAGGAAGATAGAGGGGGAACTGAAACGCAGATCCAGAAAAGTCTCCCAGGAGCCTAACTGCAATTGAAGGCAGAGGGAATTGTGTAAGCTTTTAGGCCAAGGAAGCTGTTGGTGTCATCTGAGGCTCGTAAAATTCATACAGCTGCATGGAAGGACCAGTCTGAAAACTCGTCAGTCTTGGCCAAAGCTTGCTCTTCTGCCTGCGAGGACTCGGTGGAATTGTTGCTTCTGGGCTCTCACAAAGTTCTCTAACTTAGTAGTCAACTGACTTAAATGTCTTAGTAGTCAACTGACTTAAATGTCAACTGTGTTTAATACATTTTGTCATGCTAAAATTCCTAGGAGTTGATTATCTTTGTTAATTTTCCCTGCCTCTTAGGCCCCTACAATTTATCCAAGCACTGATTTGGCAGCTTTTCTGATTTCTTATTATTTTCTAAATAAAAGGATGCAGATTCAAGTGTGGGCTTTATTTTTAGGTGAGGTTATCTTAGCAGAAGTGAGCTGTTCCTATTTTTTTTTTTTAAGGCCAGCTTATCAGTGCAATCAGAATTGCAGCTAGTTCACTTGGTTATGATCTTTTGGCTGAAGCTGTACTAAAAGAACCACTAATTGTAGCTTTGTCTTTTCCTTGTAGTAATGAATGTTATAACAATTGAAGACTATAAGAGCACATATTGGCCAAAGTTGGACAGTGCCATAGATCAGCTTTTAACTCAGAGTCCTGGTGACTACATCCCTATCTCCTATGAACAAATATACAGGTAAGGAAATCTTGTAAGTGTTTCATGACCTTTTTTTTTTTTTTTTTTTTTTTTTTTAAAAAAAAAAAGTAAATGTTCTGTCTTGCAGCCTATGCATATGTTGTTTTTGTATTTATGGGGAGGGATGAGGGAAGGTTATGTAAAGTACAATATTTTTTAAATAGTTGGAATGGGTAACAAATAAATACCTTGATATCCCATGTTAATAGGAATAAATGCTAAAGAAGAAAATGTGTAAAATGTTAACATTAAAGTAAGCTCTACCACAGCTGCTTAGCATCATATATTAAGAAATGCATTGAAGTTTCAACATCCCTTTCCTCAGAGGGGAAGAAGAGAATGGCATGATAGGTGTTTGACTTGACATGACAAAACAACTTTTGAAACATTCAGTAGGATTCAGCTTGGTGCAGTAGAAGCGGGGGAGTAAGATGAAGCAACTGATATTTCTGTATCAATTGTCATTTGTGTGCTTTGAATCAGTAGATTGGGTCTGATTCCCCTCTGACCAACCATCCTGCTGCATGCATGTGTGGTAGAGCTGTATGAAGGACTGGCATGCAGTTCAGTGCCTTACATCTGCTTTCCTGCCTGGAGAACACTTGATTGTGCCTGGCATGGAGCTTTGCTTTACTTTGCTTTGAAAGGAATCTATTCATTCACCAGAACTGCCCTGCAGACTGAGCTAGTGCACAGTTGGGAATGGCAGGGGGATGTGCTTCAAAGCCATGCTAGCGCTCTAGACAAAGATACTAAATGCTTTTGAGACCTGACAGTTTCTTATGAGAGCGACAGAAACAGGTATTTTTGTTTTGTAGGTGACATGTATCCAGGCTGTAGGTGAACAGGATAGAAAGTGGGGAGCTGCTGCTGTGTTTACTGACCCTTGCCAGCAGCACAACTAGTAGTCTAGTGTTGCACCCTAAGGAATAAGGCAGGCAGTTCTGGAGCCTTTCAGTTCTACTGTCTTCTGCCCTCTTGCTCGTAGCCACTTTGTCTCTTGTTTGGGTTAGGGAGCCAGATACAAGACTGGCAGGTGTTCGGTCTTCCCTCTTATCTCCAATTAAAAACTTCAGTAAAATTATTCTTTTCAGACTTTTGGAACTGCGGTTGTCGGGACTTAGACATCAGCGTCTGTATAGCAAATAAGGGCGGTCAGTTTGGTTTGAGATGCGTTTTGCAGCTTGAGTGTAAGCAATGAAAATCCTCTCCCCAGCTTGAAATCGGCTATGTGCAAACAGGCATTAAAAACAGTTAACATCTAATAATACTTGTCTGTAATTAAGAGTAGGTGTGCTTTTAAAAAAAAAAAAACACATATTAAAGGAGTAATAGGTTTTAAGTTCCTCCTATTTAACCCTTATACGTCAGGGTGACACTTAATGCAGTACTGTGGTAATGCATAGATGTCTATTGCATTAATTTTTACTATTATCAAAACAATAGGTTATAATTTAGTGTTACTCATAAAGCTAGCGTGTCAGTTCTAAAGTTTTCTTTTGAAATTATGTCTGTGGGTGTAGCTACTCTGACACAGCCTCTTCCAGCTGAGAGATTTATTTACTTAATTTTAGAGTGTCCTTTTGCTTGACTTACAGTCTAGACAAGCTAGATTGAAGATGGAAGAAAAAGAGTTCCTTTTCATTGAATTTATTGATGATGCTTGCTTGGAGTATTATAGAAAATATGTATCAGACTTAGGATTTAGATCGTCTGTTTCTGTAGGCTAGTTCTTTACTCTGAAAAATAGGCTGTTTTTTATCTCAAGTGGTTCAAACAGCTACATATCTGCAATTTTTTTTACAGTGAAATTGAGCTGAATACAGTGGCCTTTTTGATCATCTTTGTGCTGAATAAAGGAATCAAGGTTTCTATAACGCAAACTTGAAATGCATTAGTAGACACACTAGCTAGTGTGTTTGTGATAGGTGGTAACTGTAGGTGTCTACTCCACAGCAGTGAAAGTTGGGAGAGAACTTTTAAGGTGTGTATACAGATACTTACCGTGGATCAGCTTACACATAAGTTATCAAAGTGTGATTTTTGACTGTTTTCATCTCTGAGTATAGTTGCTTCCTATCGAAAAGGTTTAATATTGACGGAAAGTTGTAATGGAAACTGAGATAAGGGAAATGTGAGCAGTTAAGTTTTATTTTGTCAGCCCTTTCCTAAGGTAATGCAGTTAGATCAGTGTTGTTCAAGACAACTTGCAAGTCTCAAATCTCCATACCTCTCATTAAACGTTGATCTCCTAATGTCCTGCTTGAGTCTTCCCTCTTTGATAAGATGCTTGGTTATGTTAAAAGACTGACAAGCTGGTGACTTCTTTTGGGGTAATAGCAGGGCAAGGATGAATCACAGAGTCAGCCTGCAATCAGGAACTGAAAACAGGATCTGAAAATGGGGAAGTAACCTCTAAATAGAAGTGTTGAGATAAAAAAGCACAAATGCCCTGCATGTACATATGAAATCTAGTGTTTGGCTACAAGAATGCCTTGCTGAAGTAAGTGTAGTGATAGCGCATGTAACGATAAGCAGATGCACCCTAAAATTCAGTTTAGTTGCAGAGTTATAAATGAAGCTGTTAACTTGGGGAAGTGGCTATGCACTGGCTAGTTATTGAGCAAGCTGAAGGTCATTTGTTGTTGACATGCTGGGTGGTTTACAAGAGATCACAAAAGTCTTTCTGGCTTTCCTTACCTGTGTTTCTTTCTTTGATCAAAATTAAATTCATGTTTATGCTGTTACTAGCTTGTTCCAAAATAGGATCTGCCATTGATAGACTTCATGTGAAAGAAACAGGACTTCTTCTACTATTATTTAAATAACATTAAACTACAGATACACATTTATTTTCCCAATATAATAGGTGGGATGGTGCAGGGTGTGTTTTCTAAGAAGTGGTGTGGCTTGCCAAATGAAAAGACTTTGCATAAGGATGAATAAAGTAATTTTGGTGCCTTTGAAGTTGTCAAAGGTATTAAATAAAAACTTCTGAAAGGTAAAGGAATGTTCAATCTGTTAAGGATAATCTGCTTGTAAAACCTTCCAGAAGACTCACAGTGGCAGTTACTGAATGAGAATGTTGGATAGGCCCTTGAAGTCTTGGAGCTGGTACCTAACCTCTCCCTTGCATTACAAAATTACAGTAGCCCTTAGTTGTTTTAATCCCTTTTTTATTTTCATTTTTATTTTTCAGTTCATTTTCCTTTGTAACACCTGCTCTGTAGGGAATTGGAATGTAATTATTCCCATAGAGGGACGTGATGCTGCTGTACCATGTCTTTAGCCTTTAGGTACTACTATAAGTATAAAGTATTAAAGTCTGGGATCTGGACCTGGCTGGAAATGAGTTGGTCTGTGCATGTTCTAAGAGCAGTCTCTGGGCTAAACTGCTTGCTGCCGCAGTAGGGAGGGGAGAGAAGGTCTGGCTTGCCCAAGATATCAGGTGAAGTCTCCCTTTGCCTCTTGATTTTTGGCAGCTAGCTTTCAAAGTGCTGACTTAAAAGAATGAAAGCACTGAAATAAAATAAAGCTGCTTGGTGCTGCTAATGCCCTGGAGATGAATACTGTAACGTAACTTGGGGCTGAAAATAGTGTGTGTGTGTTCATGTGTATATCCATACCTGCACGTATGGATATGCACACCGTTATATGTGTGTATAAAGATATACAAACAGTTTGGCAACTGCTGTAAATGTGCTTTCAGTACGTGGACTCAGTGCAGATATGCTGCTATTGCAGTATGAAAACAATTAAATGTTCTAATAAAGCAAAAGTGGCACTGAAGAACAACAGTGTTAATACAGCCAAGCCTTCATGGAATGCAGAATGAAAGTTTTGTTGCTCTTTCTCTGCGTCTTTGTTTATTATGAAATATATATATATATATGTATATTTAATTTAGGATTTAAGTCATAATAGATGGAATAACCTGCATAGGTCTTTATTTTTAGGACTTTTTGCTGCTTCTGTTTAAAGCACTAGTATGATTTCAGTACAACATCTCTGACTGCCTGCCAGTGGTGTCCATCTTTTAACAGGGGTTTTGCCCTAGGACGTATATGTATGATAATCCTTAAAACTGCTTAGTTTTCTGGGGACTTTATTCACATTATTATTTGTGGGGGGAGAAAAGCCAGGACTAGGAGTGTGCTGTTGACAGAGTTACCGTGCCTGTTCAGAAGTACACTCTTGAGAGAATTCATTGTAAGTTAAAGCCAAGTTGGGTGGGGGCAAGTGGCGATGGACACTGGGGCCTTCAGGCAAGACCGAAGAGTCTGCTGGAGCTCATTCCAAGCTTAGGGCTGTATTAAAAAGTTCAGCAATCATTCAGTTAAACCTGTTAGCCTCTAAGTTGAGACTTGAACAAAATATTTTGAAGTCTGTTATCCCTCATTGCAAACTGTTGTGAGTTCATCGTTTGTTCCTATATTTGTTTCTGCAGTTGTGTGTATAAGTGTGTATGCCAGCAGCATTCGGAACAGATGTATAGTGACCTAATAAAAAAGATAACTAACCACTTAGAGAGAGTCTCAAAGGAGCTGCAGGTAAGAAGCTGCACAATCTAATTCTATCTTTCCTGGGATCTGTGACTATATTGCAGCATGTAGATGGCCTATGGAGGGGATTGCCATTAAGACTAATTTATACTAGTTTACTAAATTGAGGACTACTTAATTCACTGCCTGACAGAATAGCAACTGCTAGGTCTGGTTGTATAGCATGGCTTAGCCTTAGAGAGATGCTCCGTGTGGATGGAGAGCAATGCCTAGCATTTAATATCATGGAGAATTAAAGACTGGAGAATGGGAAATCTATTGTGTAATCTAGTATGTAAATACTTCAGTCAAACATGATCCGAGCATGTGACATTGATGTCTGCCATTGCTGTGCTAATCTATATAAACTGTGGCCTTTGTGTCTCAAAAGCAGCACAGAAATGAAAATCTAAAGGAAGAAGTTAAAGTGAATTTAATATGAATTGTGAAATACCAGTTATGAATAACTGCATATGAAAATCGTGTGCTACAATTTATTCTGCATTTTTCTTGCCTATCTGTAGATGTCAGTGGTTTACAGCAGTCCTAAGAGAACTTGTATATCCCTATCCTCTCTACATCTTATTTGTGCATCCATGTTTGTTTTCATGTATGTTCCTTGTTGAAAATTACCTTGGGACTAGAATTTCCAGACACATTCTTGACATTGTTATCACTCTAGCAACAACACTGTTTTATTTCCTTACAGCTTTGTCACTTTCAAAACTGGTGTTTGAGTTCTGTACTGACTTGTGTTGAGTCAAATAGATGCGTCAAATGAGTAGGAACCCTAAACTACGGCAGCTTCTTTAGTGCTTCTAATAACTGAGAGCTAATTTCAGTCAGTCAAAAGCAGTCTTACTGCCGTTAACTGCAGCAGGTACTTCTGTCTAAACATGTGTGTCTGTCAAAATACACATCCCTGTGATCATTCTGATGTTCTTCTCCCTTGTCACTCTACTCCCTCTGTTGCTTTCCTTATAAAAATAATAAAAAGCCAGCAAAGCAACAACCTAAACTTGATGGATATGGTATTTGGGACAGTCTTTGACTAGGAAATATATAGGTCATCTTGAGCTAGATTCTTTGCTGCTTCTTTTCTGTTTTACTATTTCTCATTTCTCACACAATGGCATTCTCCTCTGTTCTGTAAAAAATCTGCTAAAGCAGACATAATATATTTAGAATAAAGTCTTCCCTTGGTCCTGCTGAACTGGTGCAGCCTGTACATTTTTTCTCTGATTGTGAGAATGAGGAATCATTGCAGTTGTATGGGTTGGGCTAGTGCTTATGATACATCCCATAGTAGTGTGGTATGCTACTTTGCTTTGAATTTGGGAATACCTCAAATTCTTTTCTGGGTGGTAGTCCTTGATTGATTTTTCTTAAGTTCTGAAACTAACTGAGCAGCTGGGTTTAAAGGTCGCTATATACATGCATTAACTTTTTCTGCCTAAAACCAAGGTTGTCTTCTGAACATCTGTTGTTAGAAGAATACTTGAGACAACTATTGAATGCAATCTTCGTCTTGCAAAAGGTTTCTTATGTAGGTTAGACACGCCTTATGGCGGGTGGCAAGACTGCTGTCATATGGCGCGATATCATCTTTGAGTGACTTTGTTTTTGGATGGTAAATCCAGCTTTTTTGAGCTGCTGGAAGAAAAACTTGTGTGCCTTAAAATCTGTTCCATAAAGAAGCTGTTTTGACTAGAGACTGTCAAATTGTCTCTTAAGAAATTACTGCATTGTATTTTAATATTCTTATCTCTATGATCTTAATAGGTTTTGGTGATGGTTAGTTCCTTTATTGGGTTTAATGATGAAACATGGTGCTAGGTCTTTACCCAACCACCACCAACAAAAAATTTATCTTGTAAATGTTGGTCCTGTGGAAGTTTCTAGTTCACACGGGCAAGCAATAAATACATACATAGTGTGAATCTTCTTAATGTGCAATAAGTGGTGGTTTGCTAACTCTGAGAAACTCACTCCACCTGCCAACAATATTTAACCAAATTGTGGAGTTCTGTGTAGTTGTCAATGTGCAACTTAATGCAAGATGCATAAATATTTTTGCATGCAGAGAGGCACAAGTAGCCTGATACCGGAATATTGATTTTATGTCAGAAAGCAGATGCCATGTAAACTGAAATGGCAGGCAAATGCAAAGTGATTTTGGATAAGCCAAACAACTTATTTGCATAGAAATGCAACAGTTTTATGGCAGGTGGATTGCAGAATATCTGTGTAACCAACATGCCAGAGCAAGCTGTTTCCTACAAGAACAACTCAGCAGCAGCAAAAGCAGTAAAACTGTCAGGTACCAAATTGTGAAGCATCCAAGTGCACTGGTCAGACTTGCTCTTGCTTGTTTCTTGCTGTGCTGGAGTTTATCCTCTTTCTTTGTGGCATTCACTGCAGAAGTTCCTTTTTTTTTTCTCTTCTCCTTCCTATGTGCTTCGCTCTCAGCTTGCCTGGTGAGCCTGCCTCTGGCTGAAAGCAGATGGGTGGCAATGGGTGAGGTTGGGCTGGGTGTCCCCTGGTCATCCATCCCCTGCTGACTTTGCTCGTGGTGACTGCACTCCCTGAGCACTCCCCAAGGTCTGCCCCCTGGGTTTTCAGCCCGAGAAATTAATTAGCTGTGCTGGGGGAGGCATTATGAAAATGTGAGTGTGCTGATGAATGCTCTGCGTGTGAGGCATTGGGTGAAAAGCAGTGAGCATTACCTGCCGGGAGGTGCGTTTAAATGAGATGAATTACCAGGTGTTGTATCAGCAGCCCTTTGAGACGGGGCCTCCTGTATCTCAGGACGTTTCCAGCTCCCTCCTGGCTACACAAGGAAATGATCCCTCTTCAGGCTGCTTCATGGAGAGACCATATCTGAGCGAGGATTGCCTTCCTTTCCTGCAGTGGATGTCTGACCAGTTTCTCTGCATGAGTAAGGATGTGTTGCCACATGAAGCTTCCAGTAATTAAGAGAACGAAGTTTCCCTAACCCCTGAGTTGGTCAGAATTTTTGACTATTTGTGTTTAGGAGGAAAAAGAAAAATTGGTTGGCTGTAGAACACACAAACGAACATATTTCCTGTTGTCTTGAGGCTTATGACGCCTGTCCGCATATTGATGATTTTTTTTCAAGGTGCTTTATTTGGAAACATTTTATTGGTAATGGACATAGCCCATTATGTTGTGGTTTAAAATAATGGCAGCTGTTTTCGTGGGTAAGTGCTGAGTCATTCAGAGGTATGAGATAGGGTGGATACACAGACATACTTTCAAACTAAATGCATTTGTTTTTTTAAAACAGTAAAACTGTATTTGCATTAATGACGAGTGCTTGGCCTAAACATATTCTCCTGTGCTCTGATAGTCATTTAAATCTAATTACAGTGTCCATCACGTATCTCTTCATCAAATGACACTGGGAACTATTTTAAGAATTGACCCATGGTTGGCCCATGATAAAAGTACTTTTTTTGTGCAAGCGTAGTTAAGTATTTTTGTTTTAGTTAGAAATATCAATAATTCCTTTAGGAAATGACTGAGAGCTGAAAAACAATTCTGTCACATTATGCATGGCTTTTATGTCAAAGTAAAAGAGAAAAAGGGATCTATTGATTTTAAATCCTGACCAGAAACAGTTCAGTTCACCAACTGTAATTCCTATGTTCGGCGAAGTTAATAAGTGAAACATTAATCTGACGGTTACTAATCTGATAAACACAGTGAGGCTGTCAGAGGCCAGCTTCTGAACTTCAGATTAGGTTCTGAACTTCTTTGTTCGTTTCTTTAGAAACAGTTGTGTAACTTTCAATATTTTTCCTGATTACAGGAGTAAAGCGTGAAGCTTCAAGTGGCTTGTCATGTTTACCTTGTGAGCCTTACTGTGTAGTCAGGTGCTATAAAATGCAGCCAAGCAGAGCCTTGAGTGAGTGGTGAAACTGAACTGTGGGCAGTGTTCGGTACCTCACAGCACTTCTTCATATTTATACCTTAATGTAATTTACCCCAAAGAGTTCTGCAGATATGTTTTGCTTTACTCATAGTAGTTTCTTGAGCACTCTGTAGGAAACAAATCTGCCACCACTATGTCCTGCCTATAGGAAAAGAGCATAAATAGATGGGGAAAAACGGAGGTGAAAACTTGCATTTTCTGACTGTTTTCTTACTAGGTATGATAACTATTACTGCTTCTTGAAGTTCTTTAGCATCAAGTGTACAGCTGGCTACTCTACAGTACATTTTTAAAAGAGGAAACTCAAACTGGCCAATTATCTGGTCTATACTATTTCCAAGGGAGAAAAATACCATTCTAGTGCCATGGGCATCCATCCATCAGTTTTTCCAAGGAACATTGCTTAACCATCTGTGAAACAAGCTTTTAATGCTGCGATCACACCCAATTGAATCAGATCAAATGAATGGTAGCTGAACTTTTTTATCCAAAGCCAGATGTGGTAGAAATGCGTGCATCTTGATGTAGATAACAGAAAGAAGGCTGTTGACTTGAGACAGAGGTAGGGATCACCATGTTGCCAGAGTTGCCAGCAGCAATCCCATTGTTCCAAGCAAACTAACCTAAGGAAAGCATCCTTGCCTGCAGCTTTTCAAAAAGGCTGAGATCCCTGCAGTTGCTCTTGCTTTCTTGTCCCACTAAACCAAGGGCAGCAGACCCTGGTGTAGTTGCAGAAGGGTGTAAGCAAATGCAGCACAAGCGAATGTGTATGGATTTACTGGATGGAGAAGGTTCTGCAGATTTCTTAGGACTAAACAGTTTTTACAGTGCTTCGGTATCATGTAGTTTTGTTTCCCAGACGTATTGAATGGAAATGGAAATGGCGTGTACCTTTGAAGGATCATGCTCTAAGACAATTAGGAGTCTTTAATGATGCTGTAGAGCTCGAGGGCAGACTTGAAAAGGATGACACAGTCTTTGAATGAATTGTACTTTGGCTTGATACCTGTTTTTCATAAGAAGTTTCGATAGCACGTTTGTCTAGTGACACAGACCTGGGGATCGCATATCTTGTCCACGGGACAAAGTAAATAAACGATACTTTACTGAGGAAGAACAAAAGCTGCCTTAAAAGACGCAGACCTCTTACATGAAGAACAAGTTAGTTTGTGTAGTTAGAGCTGTTCTCCCTTTTCACTTGGCAGGCGTGGGAGAGATTCTGCAGCGTGTGTGCTGGCTTTTTGGCAGTGAGTGTGTTCCCAGGAAAATGGAGCTGCCCATTCAGTGTAAGAATGCAAGCTTTACCAAGTATATTGCTGATCGTGCCAGATGAGTGTTCATAAACAGATTAGCTTTGTGTTCTCAAACAAAGACCTGTTGTCATCGTTTCTCTCTTGTGAGCCATTTCTGAGTTGTCTTGAGCCAGCAGCTTCTCTTCTGATGTTTGTTCTTTCATATGTTCTGTCAAAGTGTGATATTCAAATTGGAAAACAAAAACAAAAACCATGTTTTTCATGTATACACAAGTTCATTGAAATGACTAGATGGTAGATTTCAGACAGGGCAAGGGTAACGTTGTGTACCAGGTCTCTTAATGCTTGTTTTCTTTGAAGACATCTACATCTTGTGTCATCCTTTCTCAAATGTCTTTTTTTTTTTTTTTTGTTAATTCTCATGTCTCTTAATGCTGAGGTGTCGACTGTGATGTGCAAGGAGATGTGTAAATGATGTCCTTAACATCAGCATTTCACTGCAGCCATAGCATTTTCTGCTAGGCTCAAAAGCAAGCTGAAGATGTTAAACAAATGCAGCCCCACCACAAATTGAGAAGTCCAACCATGCTTTTGCTGCTTCTGTGAACAGGCACGTTAAATGGTTGCTACTAGAAAACTGTTCTTAACCCTGTGAGTGTTAGATGAGAGCAATTGTAGGAGAGGATTTAAGCTGTTTCCCCATACAGAGGCTCTTGACAGAGGGACTGAATTGCCAGATTGATGGGATTCAGAGTGGGGTGTGGAGGAACGAAGGTTCTTCTTCTTTTCAAGACTAGCAGCACATTTGTCTTTTTCTGTTTGAAGAGCTGCTTTCATATGTCCCTCAGGTACAATAGGATTGTTTTTTTAAAGACTTAATATTTTCTGGGGGGTTGTAAGGAGTCAATGTCTTCCTTAACTTTCCCCCCCATCTGTAATTAAAGTAGCCGAATGGATGTGTTGTTGTTTCTGGACTAATAAGACCCAGAGTTAAAAAATAAATAAATAAAAAATAATAAACCTTAGTATAATCAGTTTTTCTCTTTTTTTTTTTTTCTTTTTTATTTCTTTCTTTCTTTTTATTTTTAATAATGGCTATGGCAGAATGTATACAGATTTTAGATGCATGTCTACTCTAGTGGTGCCAATTTAATGGAATAATCTTAGCAACATCTATTTACTTGTGACAGCAAACGTTCAGCTTGGTGCCACGCACTCCTGGTTGTTTGTAAAATTAATGTAGTTTATATAAAGCTAGTCCCACTCTAGTTATTGTCTTAATAATGTGAATGTAAGTATGTGGAGGAAGTTCTGCTGGTGAAACAAGCAATTGAGATCAGGCTGGCGGTTTGGAGCCGTACAATAACACCCTAATGAACAGAAAACAGCGAGATGTTTGTTTTCCCCATGCGGAGTACAGAAATTCACAGATGACCTGTGAAAGCACTGCTACTGAGCTCTCTTTGGCCTGTGTTATTTTTTTCCTCCTTAAGTTTACATATCAAACAATAATTGAGGAGTGTTTGATGGTCAAGCTCTTGCTTTGGGCACAAGGAGAATGGAGCAGTCAGGGCCTTCTTGCTAGTGCCTTCACTGCGGGGTTGTGAGGGTTGCCACAAAACAATATCATAAAAATAAAGCTCTCTGATAACTGCTCTGCCAGTGTGAGATACGTTAAGGTCCTGACTGCTTTCCACAGGTTAAGACTAAGCCTGAGCATTTTGCCTGATGCTAGTGAGTGCTTCCCCTGGGGCTTTAGGACTTCTCTCCCACTCCCTCGTCTTCACCCAGAGCAGCTGTTTTCTGCTCGCCTGTAGGGTGGAGGGAGCCAGCAAGTCAACAACTTCAGGTATTCTCTGAAGGCTTGAGGTTGTTCCCAGAAGGTGGTTGGGTGTGAATTTGTTTTTCCTCTCTTAAAACTGCTCTCTCAATGTGACACAGGCTTTGTGAAGTGAGCAAACAGGTTTCTGTGGAGGAAAAGTTATCGAACCTTAATGTCCCCTGTAAAAAGGAACTGCAAGCTGGATGCGTTCTGCAGGATAAAGGCTGCACATGCGACTAAATGCTTTACTGTCCAGACAACTCCAGTCTTTTTCTTTAAAACGAAGAGTGCAAACTCGGTGTGAGAAGAGCAGCACCCTGTGTCAGGCTATTGTCTCCTTTTGTTTGATGTGTTCTTTGAAACAGAACTTTCTTTTTTCTTTAATCTCCTAAGTTGTATACCGAGTCGTTACAAATCAGAGAGTATAACCATATTTAAAGTTGAGGTTAGAAAGGAGGGAAGCAAGCATACACGTTACTTAGAAATGCAGATTTCACTGCATGTGATTTGCAACAAATTGTATATGTAATTACATATGAAAAGGAGAACCTGGAGCTCGCTGCTGTGCGTTGTTGGAATTTTCAACTAAAATTTGTTTGGCCGCCCCTGAGAACTGCATCTGCAAAAAGATTAAAAACTGATGATCAAAATGAGGAATAACCAGATACAACCTTTGGCAACGACACATGGAATAACATTCTTTATTCCTTTGCCAGTTTTGCTTTCCTTTCTGAAATGTCTGCTCTGTATCTGCGTTTGCTGTGAAAATTACCCACATGTTCATCAAGCATGTTAAGCAGGGAAGCTAAAGAAGCTAATACGAAGGAAAAATGTTTCATGGCTTGAGAGCACTTAATGGAGCAAAAAGTCAGTGTGAACTCTTAACTATGTTATTGGGGCCCCTGCTTGAACGCCCGTGCAAAGGTTGAAAAATCTGCTTCTAAAAGCTAAGAGCTGGAAGTTCCCATAAGATGCAGCCAGCCTGGAGCACTCCTCGCACCGCAGATGCTTGAGCTTGAGAAAAATCTTTCAGCTTGTTTTCTCGCAAGGTTTGGGTTGCTGCTGCATTTTTCATCCTTTCTTGCCCAGTGCTGTAGGAAAGGAAAAACAGTGCAAGAGAAGAGGAGGCAGCTTGTAAGCAGGCAGCACTTTGTCCTGGGGTGCGTGCAGGGCCCTGAGCAGAAGCTCTGGCTGCTCATCCCCTGCCTCTGGAGGGATGAGGATGGCAGGAGGTAGGCAGCAGCAGAGTGCTGTATGTGGGCAGCTTGGGACAGAGCGGGGAGAAGTGGAGGAGCACTTTGCCCCATCCACTTCCATCCCTGGCTGTGTAAGTGCACTCCTGAATGCTCTAATGTGGCTCCCCGGTGCTGTGAACCAGGCAGTTATGAAACAAGCCATGGTTACTGCTTCCCATTTTTCTGCTTCCCCTCTCAATTTAACTCAGCTTGCTGTGGAATAAATCTTTATAGCTTCCTTATTTTTTTTTTCTTCTTTGAGACCGCTGGCACTCTGCACAGCAAATAGCAGCGCTGTCACTGTGGTGCCTGACGTAAAGTTGGCACCTTCAGGTTTTGTGTGGCAGTGTTTTGCCTGGGACTGCACGGCGGTGCTGTGTGTTGGAGGACTGCTCGACACCCTGCATATTTGCCTTGCCTTAGGTGACCCAGCAGAAACTCAGAAACATTTTCTGTGCAGGGCAGTGCTCCCTGGAGCTGGGGGATGTGCTGCATGCCAGGCAGCTGCTTCACGTCACCCTGCTGCCTTGGAGCAGGAGCCCGCGGGGGGATCGGTGCACACACCACGGCACTCGATGAAATCTCATTACGGACCCTAGACCTGACAGGCAGCTTTTTCAAAAAGAATGTTTGCTCTTTAATAACTGTTTGTATTTGCATATGCTAAGTACAGGTTTGTCCTAGGCACGCTGTAGTGCTTATCCAATACACCTTTTGCTAGGCACTGACACGGAGTCCTAGGCAGAAACCTCTTACTGGTGAGAACTTCTTTTTTGCTGGAGGGAACGATAGCAGAAACTCTGGAATGCTGTGTGGCTTGCTTTGTGTAGGTTTAGTGTATCAAATACTTGGTAGATCTTGGAGTTTGCCATGAAAACATAGCCTGTACTGTTCCAGATCTTTCCCTTGTTCAAATGACAACCTGACTTTTATGGTTTCTTGCAGGCCAGCCCTCCAGATCTCTATATTGAAAGATTTAACGTAGCTCTTGGACAGTATATGGGAGCATTGCAGAGCATTGTGCCTCTTTTCATATATATGGTAAGTTTTAGAAAATTCTTTTCAAATAACATATGTCCATGTGCATAATGCTGACTGAAAGTGAAAAGAATAAAATGCAGCTATAATGGTTTTTCTTACAAAACTTGGGAATCATGCCTGCTTTTGCCTAGAGTTCTGATCAAGTTGTGTGGGGAGAAGAAGGGGTGGCCGTGCTTTTAAATGCAGAGCTTCACAACTGGTTTTCTACCCTGATATTTCTTTCTTGGGAATGATTTTTATTTGGATTGGAAAAAAGCCTTACCAAGTAGGCTGTTACTTATATCTTTTTGAGATACTTTATTGGCTAGTTATACGTTGGCTTCGTAGTTTGGGCAGATTGCAAAGATGATTTTCTTGCTTTAAATTGAACAAATTCAGACTACACAGCCAAGGACTTCTGCCTGAAAGGAATGTGTTTTTTTTTGTAGATGTCTTTGTCAGTTGACAAAGCAATTTAGAGTGTTGATGGGATGAAGGCAAACTTATTTTCATAGCTATGTCAAGCACACTTGCAGAGGTTCAGAATCCATTGACTATAACTGTTTGTCATGCAGATTATGTACTTTATGAAGTCTTCTGTACCTCTGAAGAAGTCTAGCATCTGCTTGACTTTTGTCAAAATGCCAAGACTTCTATTGCCTTTTCAGGGTAATGTATAACTCAAGCTTGGAATTTGCCCTTCTCCCAGAAATGGTCCATGGATGGACATTGCTTAGAAATAAAAATAAATAAAATTGTCTTTTAGGAAAGAATCATCTTAGGAAAAAAAATAATGAAAAAGAATAGGTTAAATAACCTAACCTCAAACTCTTCAAAAAGTTATTCTCATTGGTAGGAAAATATGTATTTTTGTGGCAGTACTTGAAATGAAGAAGTTTGTTAGTCTTTCAGCACGGCATCACCCAAATTTGTTGCTTTACAACAGAAAGCTGTCTTTCTTGAGCTGGGTTTCTTCTAATGTGGTCTATCTAGTTTATCCAAAACAAAATCCAGTTGCTTCACTTGGAAGCAAGGGGTTTGTTCATGGTGATGACTTTTATTTTTCTTCCAGTTCCTATCATAAAATAACAAGGGAGAGACTTCCTCCCTCTTGCATTTGGCATTTTTAGGTGCTAGCCATTTTTCTGCCAGGGTGTACTTCACTTGTTGCAGGCAGGTGTTAAGCGATCTCAGAATTTAATATCTGTTTACAAATGGAGATAAGCTGTTCTAGGTGTGCTTTTATTGAATGCTCAGCGCTGTCACAGAGGTTCTTCCATCACGGAGGTCAACAAATCTTTAACAATTATGACTGCAGAAAGTGTCACATCAAAAAAAATGTTAACAATGGTCATAAACAAGGCTATTTATCATTATAAGCCTTGCCTATATGGCTAGACAAGGTGTAATTGCTTAATAGATTTCCACATCCTTCTTTGTACGCAACTGTGGTTTCCTCTAATGAGGAGTGTGCGATATTCCCTCACTTTTTTAATTTTTAGAGTTTGAGTCTAAGTGCTATGTGAGCGGTGAATGGTTGGTGAGTAATAAACAGATCTGTACGATGAAGAGTTTGGCAGTAATTTTGTTTGCTCGTTTTCTGTGAGATCCAAAAGAAGTGCAAGTGCTCTGTTTTTGTTATTTTAAATTGAATGTCTTTAATGCAGTAAAACTCAATTCCTGCACACACTTTCTCATTTAAGTGACTTAATTCAACATAGGCTTGAGCGTTAGTGACTGCACATGATGTGGAAGATACCTTTAGAAAAGAAAGGACAAAAGATGTTTTCCTTTCTAAGTTTTTCTGTATGCATTTGGAAGTCCTTGTATGCACAGTCACTTACAGCCTTACATTGTTGTATCTAATTGAGTTTTCTCTCATGCAGCAGCAGTTTCCTTTATTTAGACAAGAAAGTACAGTAACAAAATGATTACAAGAGGTGAAAGCCTAATTATTCTATAATACAAATTACAGCTTTGCAGTTGCTCCCATAGGTTCTTTCAAAGTATTTTTAGATGCAGTGGACCAAGTTGTTGGACTCTGCCTTTTTATCAGGAATTGTGAGGTTTCCCTTTTTTGGCAGTGATGTAGCTGTTTTAGTTGGGAGTTTCCAAGGTTGTGGAGTTCATAGAATGGAATCCCAGAGCCGTGGAATGGCTGGGGTTGGAAGGGACCTTAAAGAGCATCTGGTTCCAACCCCCTGCCATGGGCAGGGATGCCTTTATCAGCTGCACTGATGCTTCTTCTGAGAGGATGCTTATACTACGGCTTAGGAGAAGTTCAAATATGCATTTATATCTTTAAAATCTAGGAAACCAAAGGAAACTTAAAGGTTTTTAATACAACATGTCGTTGTCTCTCAGCTGCTGCAAGAGGCATTGCAATTTGCTTTAGGCTCAGTCCTGTGTGTTTGAAACAAACAGCAGCAATTCTCTTCTCTCCACTGATACTTACCAAACCATATTGCTGTTTGTATGCTGGAAATACAGGGAAGGGGGGCTGGCCAAGCTCTGGAGTGATGGTTGAGGGGGCTGAGTTGCTGGGAGACTTCTCTTTTTCCTTCTTTTGCTAGGAGCAGGAATGGTTTTCATATGGTGATGGATTTTCCCATCTGCTGCTGCTATATGGGGCATTTTAAGGAAGGCTGGAGATCCAAAATAATTTTTCCCTCCAAGTTTTAGTGGGTTTAAGCCTCTTCAAAACTTCTTGGATAGAGCCACAGATAAAGCAAACAAAACTCGAAGTCTGCACATAATGCTTTATTCCACAGAACAATTCCTAGTAAATAACTGCTCTGTTCTGTATTTTTATAAACCTAAACGATGTTATTATATGCTTAGACTGTAAATATGACAGTATACTGCACACATGAAAGAATAAAAATCATTTCTACTTCAAGAAAAATTAAAATCAGCCTTTAGAAGGTAATAGGTTCTTAATCACTAATTAAATATAGAGAGGTAGTTGAAAATCTGTTATGTTGTGGTCTGAAATGAGCCTAATACTTGTAAGCCCTGTAGTTTTTGGATAGTTGAGATTAGAAGTTTTTTCATTACCTCCAAAATGTTACTGTTCTTAGTGGGTGGCACTGTGCTTTGCTTACTAGCTAGAGGGCATGGTGTGTGTGTGTGTGTCTGCGTATGGGTGAGGTAATGAGCATTCTTGTAGGTTAGTTGGCTCTGAAGTGTTTTTTGCTCTCCTTTTAAAAGTACTAGCAGCATCACAGATCGCTGCGTGGCGGTTTCTAAAAGAAATGATTGTAATATCTGAGTTTCTCAGGTATTGATATCTATATACTTTTTACCTGTCTGCTAAATCTTTAGGTGACATTGGCACGCTTTTCAAGAAATACTGATATAACCTAGCTAGTGAAATATTACATGAAAAACGTTCCTGTCTTTCCGCTGGCAAAAATGGGGAAGATGACAGCTCTTCTGCTCTTCTCCTTTCAGCACTCTGGATTAGAAGTGAAGAGAAGGAAAGAAGTTATTTCCTTAGCTGGGTGCATCTTGTCCATCACCTCACCTCATAGAATTAGTTCGCTGCTGTCCCATTCTGGTTGAGATTGGTAGCTGGTGGGTGCCTGGTGGCACAAAGTCAGGAAGCTGGAGGTAGAAATGGAAGTCAGGTCTGGTGAAGGACTGAAAGTAAGCTTAATACTTCCTAGAAAACATAGAGGAGAACTTCAGTTACTGTGAATTTCAGTTGCAATGTCAATTAACCATTGACCAAAAAACAAACAAACAAACAAAAACAGATAAAGTTAGTCTGTTAGGACTGCCTTTCTTCTAACAGGTTCAGTTTTCATGAAAGGTTAAAAAACAAACAAACAAGCCACTAACCACCTAAACAAAAAACCCACAAAATAAACAAAAACAAACCCAAACCAATACAAAACCAAAAACTGATGCTGAATGCTTGCCTTGAAAATGTGAGTGGTTTCTGCAGGCAAAGTTTATTGCGCTATGTATATAGTTTTAGTAATGCCTACGAGTATGGATTTCATAGAAAATATGATTGCTCTGAGGGTTAAGATGCTCTCTCTCCCAATAAATCTATTAATTTAAGTGTTCCAGAACAGAATTTCTGATTAAGTTGGTTTTCTGTGAATATCTATATGCACCTCTTTATAATGAAAGTTGTCCAGATGAAATCAGTTGGTCTATTTCCATGTCAGTATTAAAGTGATAGGACATCTATCTTTAAACAACTACTTTTTTAAGTTATTTAAGATTCACTTATAAATAAAATACACACAATAAATCTTTCTATTAATTGCAGGCTTGGAGTTGAGGAGTAGCACCAAGTAGTACATTAGATTTGAAGCCCCTCAAGGAACTCATGAATAGAATTTCCTCTGAGGGCTAAGGAGATGAATTTATTAATGATGGGTGGGCCAAGAAAATTGAATCCCCCAATTTTTTATGTAGGTTAGTTTTTTATAGGTTTACATATATATCGCTTATTTCTGCAGTTCAATCATTTTATGTATTTGTCCTCTGAGATTATCAGTGAACCACAGATGTGGATAGCTCTGCTGATGATTTATTATTGGTATTCATGATTTATTAACAGGTATGTTAATAACTGTTTTAATGGCTTAATCACTTTTAGACGTTGGTAAAAAGGTTTTTTGTTGTTATAAACATACACAGCCCTATTTCGGTATTACAGCTTCTATAATGTTCTAAAACAATGCGTTTTTCTACAGATTCCTCTGACTTAATATGGAGGTGTATCAGTAGATATATATATATATATATTTTAAAAAAGCACATCCATAGGTAATTATTAATGTCAGTAGTACCGCATGCATTGTTAATTTTCAATACATGGTTTTTGTTGTACAGGACTGTTCTATGCAATATAAATGCAGGCACCAAGGAAGCACTTTGCAGGTCAAATGTTCAACAGTTTTAAATTTTGAGCTATTTTCTGCAGGGGGAAAAGTTTAATTTTATTTTGTATTATGAGAAACAATCTTGAAAACTTCTGTCTTATTTTCCAGAATAAATTTTACATAGAAACCAAGCTTAACAGAGACTTAAAAGATGACCTTATAAAGCTGTTTACGGAACATGTTGCAGAAAAGCACATTTACAACCTAATGCGTAAGTAAGCTTATTGAATTTTTCTTATAATGGGAGTCTGGAAAACTGCAGTGGTTTCACATATTGCAGAAATCTCTAGCAAATAGAGAGAAAATGGCAAACCGTTAGAGGGCTTAAATACAAATTCCTTTTGAAGCCATAGGAAGGCTGTTACTTCTGTTTTGTTTCTCGTTATGAGTTGAAAAATAAATGTATTAAAATTAAGCCTTCATTACCAAATTAGTAACTGCTGATATACCATGTGAAAGAGTATGGCAGGTACTGTAATATTTTTAAAATATTTTATGTGAAGTCAGGGTTGCTTGAGTATTTGGGGGAGACCAGTATGGTTTTCCATATGTCCTGTGGTTATGACATAAGCAGCAAGACAGTAAAATACTAGCTATGCTGTTACTTTTTAATTTCATCATCAAAATGACAGAGATAATTAAGAAATGTGTTTGGCCCAAAAACTGTGCTATCACTGGGGTTATTGCCATGGTGTGTTCCCAGCTAGTTGGTGAATGGTATAATGATGAGAGTAGCTTCTCAGTTGAGACAATGGGTTAATGCAAGTAGAAAATACCAAACAATGGGTGATGAGAGTCAAGTTTTACTTTATCTTCCACTTTATTTGGACAGTAATGTCCTTCTTCCAGTGAAGGTCCTGGGGAAAACATCTTTGCTGTGTTTTTTAGGGCCTGTGTGACTTGCTGTTCTGGGAGAGGGATGGGTGAACAAGGTTAGGGAACCTGGTACACTAGAATGATGGATGAGCAGTTGAATGCCATCATCTTCTTGCCATCCGGAAAAGTCTCCTGCAAAAATCTTTGAGGCATGATCAGATCAGCTAGGTAATGGCAGACCGATGAGGAATGCCCACCTATCACCTGATGCTTTATTTTGGGCCAAAGATGTTTAGCAGTATCATGAAACCTGGTGAGATGATTCCTCCAGTGGGGTCATGGAAAATGCAGCTGATGTTGCGAGATTTAATTTTAGTGTTCCAGGCAATGAAAGTATGAATGTGATTTTTCAATGAGGAAAGCAAAGGTCTCGCATTTATATTCTGAAGATTTGACTAAGTAATGTCAGATGTGTGTTGCTACGTAGTTAGTTTTCTGGGAATTGTAATATGAGAATCCAGTAGAAATTGCAGATAATCTGCTGCAAGGAAAGGAAAAGACCTGTGATTATGGAGGGGGGAAAAAATGATATACCGTTCCCAGCTCTTTGTTACAGAAGTAAAATTAAAGGAGAAATTGAAAAGTGAAAACAAACTCTCACCTGCTGTGTTGCTCTATATGCAGAGTATTATTTAATAAGCACTGTGCTTGGATTTCATTTTAGTCTTTCAACTTACTAAAGCTAAGTTATTTAGTTATTGGTTTTACTCTTAGGACTTGTATAAACTCTTAATTGTGATCTGCCTTGGTTAAATATTGAATAATAAGCTCTTTAAATTGAGTTAAAGTATGCCTAAACGCAATTCCAAACTTGTTAGCAGACTCCTACGAAATAACTGAAGGTACACAGCACATAATATTGTACTTTTGAGGTGCTGACAAATTCTAGTTGTATTATTTTCTCAGCTCTTCTAGCATGAAATTTCTACTAGAAAAGAGATGAATATTACCTTCATTTCCAGAAGTGAGAGAGCTCTGAAAATAAGAGATGTGTCAGGGTTTTTGTGACTTTACTTTCAGACGTAATTTTCAATATGTGTGATACGATCTTTTGAGATCAGATGTAGATTTGCGTCAACAGAAAAGTGTTAGTGTATTCTGAAGGAAAAAAAAAAAAAGGTTTTGAATAGGTATGTTTAGGAAATTAAAATCTAGGAATTTGAGATCCATATCCAAAAGTGGAATTCTGTGGGGGTTTCCTAGGGATGATGCAGCTGCCACTTCAGCAGGAAGAAGCTTGCCTTCCTCTCTCTCTCTCTCTCTTTTTTTTTTTTTTTTTTTTTTAAGAAAAAAATTATCAGTTTGTGATTAGACTCAGAGAAAAGAGTATCTACTCTTCCTCTTGAAACTGTTGCTGGGTTTTTTGTAGGTGGGGGTTTTTGTTTGTAATGTCTTATCACTCTGTCAGCCTGGAAGCTGGTATTTCCATGTGAAGTTGTTCAGGAAGGACTTTAAGTTAATTTCAGCTTCATTTTATATCAGTAAAATTTCTTCCTACTTCAAATTTTTAAAAGTGTCAGGAAAGAAGCGTATCACAGATCTGTTCTTAGTGCTTGATATTGCTCAGGCTCTTGGTAGGTTCTAGCCCTTGTGCTGTGTGGCTGGAGGAAATACTAAGAAAAAAAAATAGAGCACTTCTGAGCAGCTAAAGCAAATATATGAACAATTACCTAATGCGCAGATCCATGAACACAGCTGTGCTTTTACAAAATAATTCTGCACTTGCACGTGTTTATCAGGTCAGTGCTCTTCAAATTAAAGTGGATACATAGGAACTAAACGAAAATAACCTGATTTTCCTTATGAAGTCTGAAGCTGGCTCTTGCTGATAAGACTGCTGTATGAAATGGCTTGGGAGACATTCTTATGTGCAGAACCACTCAAGTGAATGTAACAAGCAAAGATACAGCATCTTATTTACAAGAATGCTTAAAATGTTTAAAAATAAAGAAAACAGATAATGCCTACTTGTCTGTGAGGAAGGAGTGGAGGAGGATGTTGTCTGTGCTCTTCGAGATCACTGCATCAGATTGCAGTAAGCAGCAAAATTCCAGCAGTAAGTGTGTTCCTGTCGTCACGCCACTGTCTGTGTCCTTATGTCACTGATGACAGAGGTGGGTTTCCTGAACTGTGATCTCAGTGCCCTGGAAACACTCTGCCTGGTTGGTCTTGTGTCTAGAATTATTGCAAGTTTTAAATGTGGTGAAAATAGGTAATGGCTCCTGAAACTCTCTACTTGCAACAGGTAAAATCCAGTGACAGAGGGTGCTTGTAAGAGCTGCTGTTCTTCTCTTTTTGGAGACCTCAAGGTGGGTGCCCAAAACAAACTTGTTCCTTAACAAATGAAAGCAGCTCTTAACAGCGTGCTGTAGTTTCTGCTTGGTGGATAGATGAGTTGGTTCCCACTTATAAGAGTTTGAATTGCCCCTGCCCCTTTTCCAGAAACTAAAGAGGCACACACACAGTTATGTCACTGAGATTCAGCTAAAATGAAGGGAAAACTGCTGCTCCGTTTTCTTAATTTTTGTATTCGTTGTTGGTGGAGGTGTGGTACAAGAGAAGGGCCATTTATGTTGCAAAAAATTTTGCTTTTAACAAGTTGGTAGGATAGCTGTTTGTTGTTGCTTTCTGAGAGGTACCAGAAGAGTTGACCTGAAAGTTGAAAAAAGGCTGCTCACAGCTTTCTGAGGAAGTGGTGCAGTTGCCCTGTTTGGTTGCAGCAGGTACAAACTTGGCACAGAATTGCAGACAATGAATGGGGCTGTAACTTCTGGGCATTGATGGATGTAGCAGGGAAGGTGTTTCCCTGGCAGAGACTTGTGTGATTATGCTGTGGGTGCACAGGGAGGGTGTGCCAGCACACCTAAACCTAGGTTGTTAACAGATGTATATTGTTGACCTCCAGAAACCTGTTAGCATCAGTGAAGCAAGGGACCCTTATCTCTTTGGCTGTTTACCACCTCTCTGTGGCATAACTCCTTGCACCATTACATCCCATATCTAGCGTTGTTTGTGAATTCCCCAGGAGAGCAGCAGTGCAGAAGGCTGAGAGACAGACTGGGGCTGATGCCAGGTTTGTAGCCTGTACAGCGACAACAGATAACACGGGGCTTGGGTTAGTTGACCTTTCCCCTCCTTTAGCTTACATTTTTTTTTCCCACCATTTTGATATCGATCTCAAATGGGCTGTATGAAAGAAACAACCTTTCATCACCTTCACCCACAAACAGCACAGAAAATCCCCTGAAAATAGGGGGAACAAACTATTTTTCTGGTTCTTATGGAAACCATTGCCTACACCCTTTTTTTTGTCAGTGTTTTTACACTGTAGGAAGAACTGAAAGTTTCTTTGCCCAATTTAGGCAATATCAATATTAATTAACAGGTGGCATGGTATAAAAGGAGAAGATCTAGAGTGTGAAACACCAATAGTTTGGTGTTGAGGACCCGTTGTTCACATTGATGTGCATTTTGGAGAGCATTATCTCAGGCTTGCCTAATATCTGTTCCTGTGGACAGAATGCCATTTGGCAGTTTGAGCACATCTGGTTAATCTTACACAAAAAAGAATTAAATTACTGTGCTCCGAGGCAGCTCTGTCATACGAACGAAGGGGCAGTAAGTGGGGACAATGAGTGAGTTTGCTTCAGAAGTACATTTCTAACCTGCCCTAAAGCATTAATGTGGAGTGTGCCCTCAAGCATTTGAATTCACTGTTATTTTGCTCCCAGAGACATGGATTGACTACTGTGATGGCAGAAGCAGTATGATATATTTAAAAAAAATAAAACACAAAAACCCCACTTCATAGCTGAGGCTCTTTCCTTCTGTAATATACCAGATGTTGCTCTGCCCCTAGATGCTGCTGTACTTTTTTCCTGTGTGCAGAAATCAATACAAGAAGAGGATCTGCACAACCTCAGTCTGCCACCTTCATAAAATGGTATTTCTTGCTTTTTAAGTGTGATAAGGGAAAATAAAATGGTTGTTTTTTTAAAACAGAAAGAAAAGAAAAAAAAAAAAAGGAGAAATACTTGCCTGTGGAGCAACTTCCTGAAGAGTCAGCCTGAGTGTCTCAATAGGTGAAATGAGATGAGAAAATTCCTTCCCGATGGCCTTAAAAATGAAGGAAGATACTGGAACACTAGCTGAAAATACTGATCCATTCCAGTGTATTTCTACCAGACTCAAATGGGGTGATGTCTGTTAGAATTTCTCTCCAACAAAAAATGAATTCACTTCTTTTTCCTCAGCTATAAGGCTGTTGATCCATCAACTTTTGACAGTAGATTCTATGAGATTTGGGGTTTTTCTGTAACGTAAAACCAAAGGTCCTTCTTGAGACATGGTGAAGGGATGCATTTATTGTTGCATTATTTGCTGGAAGTCACTTTACTTTTTTATGCATCTACAGGATTGTGATTTTGTTCACAGTGTTTAATTCCTGGTTTATTCTATGTAGGCAAACAGTGTAATCCCATCACCTCCATTTCAAATTTCCATTCTAAACCCTAAAACAGTATGTGTATTTAAATACGTTTTCAGAGACAATTTATTTTTCAATTCTTCATGAAAAGCTCCCATACTCTTCCTTCCAAATACTGGTAGACACAGACAGTTGACAGTGAAAACTAGCTGCAGGTATGTTTTATTTCTTTTCTAGTGTGCTGTGGCTCTGCTGTTGTGGGATAACCAGCCATTCCTCCATGAAAACGTGGAATTGACAGGTTAATGTCAGCCTGTTCTTTGACCACAGAGGGCATCTCTGAATTCTCAAGGGCAATATAGATTATGTAGCTACTAATCTTTTTTTATACCTGCTGTGCTCTACAGACCCTATGGAATAAATGAGAACAACAACACAGGCGTTACCACCCTTAAACTGGTGAGAGTGATGTGGTACAGGGATTGGACAGGCCTAAGTAATTGTAGTGTAACCACGCTGGCAATGGTACTGTTACCAAATATTATAAAATTCCCTCAGATTCTTTAAATAATGCTTAATCTAAACACAAATTTTGTCACTGAACTGAACTCGAGCTTGAAGTACCAAGTTATTTTAGAAAGTTGCAGAAGCATTTCTCATTCTACTTGTTTCACCATGATTAAGTTGCAGCGCCACAAAGCAAGGAAAATTTTTAATCAAAAATTTTATTCTCAAGAAATGGCTGTCGTGTTTAACCCAGCTCCTCAGTAAAGGAATAATGTTTGCATTTCAACAAGCCTGCATAAAACTGTAAACATGGAAAATATCACCTCTCCACTTACAGAAAACCAAAGGTCTACATTTCTTCATTTATAGCTTTTGTTTTTCATATTTATTCTGGTTACAATGCTGAATATTTTCCATGTGATTAAGACTTGAAAGTTTCAGTTTGTAGCATTTTTATTAGATATTTAATAAAGCTTTTGGGTTATATAATGAATATTTTAAAAGTAATCTGTGGCTTCATTAAAACGCCAGTGGCAAATTCTTAGTTATAAATCTAATTTTTTACGTTTTTCTCTCTCCTACATTTTAATGTATTTCAGACTTATGAAGCATTTAAGTTGGTAAGAACTTATTTTAGGTCCTTTTAAAAGAGAATACAGATGCAGCATCAGGAGGGATTTGATGTAACTACAAATGTGAGCATTAAGCCAGGGGGAAGGTCACATTCATGCAGAAGGCTTTTAAAGTTCTAGATCAGTGGTTAACATGTGCAATAATACTGATGATATGGTAATGCCCTTAATAGGATCAGAAGGGCTAACTTTTGGTTAGCCCTGAGGAGGTCAGGCAGTTGGACTCAATGATCTTTGTAGGTCCCTGCCAACTGAACTATGCTATTAAATTGTGCCAGGGTTAAAGCAATACGTGATCAAGCTTCATTAATTAATTTAGTAGGAAACCAGGCAGCAGGTCTACGAGACAAAGCACAAACCAACCAACAACAAACCAAACACAAACCAACCACCCACATCCACACGTTGGGGACTCCAATCACAGCACTGCCCTTCCTGTTTCATTGCGTTTGGCGTGGGAGAGGTGAAGCCAAATGCTTTGCATGGATGGGGTTTGGGATTAAAGTCTGGGATTCAGAAACCAAGGTGAATGACATCACCCAGGGGAAGTAGAAGGGTGGATGTGGTCAGATGGACCTGATACGTTTTGGCTGACAGAAAGGTGAGCTGTTATGCTATTGATTTGACTGTGTGTGTTCTGACGGTATTCCGAAGGGCAAAAATGCCAGGTAAGCCTTGTTTAAACTGAGCACTGGCAATAACTCCCTTGCTACTGCTCTGCCTCCCTGTATTTCTCACGCACATTTGTGTAAGAGCTCAAGTTCTGTGGGAATATCAGAGCTGTTATTCTGCAAAAATAACATAAATGTTATATACCTATTAGTATATAACTATTAGTGACTAGAGGTGCTAGAGCACACTTTGTGCAATAGGGTAAAAACCTCCTTAATGAATTTGTTTTCTTTCACAGCTTTGTTAAGCAATCAGTTCTGCTTCTGAAGACCTCATAATTTTAAGAGTACGGTTAAATAATTACAATTTGGAACATGTCTGCCTAAGCCATACTTAAGTATGATTTATTTGAGTATCTTTTTTTGAAGTTCTGTTAGATTATTGCGAAGGGAGGAAAGATCTTGTGAGCTATCACACAGCTAACATTCTCCCAGGAAAAATTATGTTTGCCAAACAAAATAGCTGTTTTAAAAGGAATGTGGAAAGAGTTTTTTTTTTTTTTTTAAAAAAATAGTTAACTCAGTTTTTTTTTTTCCAAGTAAATCTTGAATTATGAACAAGTGAGTTTGAACTTGTAATGTATCATCTGCTACTCCTATAATTATTGGGGATCCTTGGTCTTGCCCCAGGTACCCCACCGTAATTATGAAGTAGCTTAAACCTTCATTAAGGGACAGGCTACATCAGCATTACTACGGAGTGGGGGAGTAACTCAGTCATTGCGGGGTACTTGAAGTGCTGCAGGCTCACACCTTGCTCACTCCCATATAGTTCCTCCACTGTTCCTCAAAAAAAATCCTGAGGCCATTAAGGCTATTGTCTTCCCTCAGCGTAACGGTGTTTCAAAGCATCTTGTATCTTCCTGCACTCAAAGCATTTCATCATGGGAACCCACACTTCTCTTCTTTGATTCTGCCGTGAGTAATTTTCAAGACTATTTGCAGGGTAATTAGCTTCTTTACATACTGGTTACTTAGTCTGTAAAATGCAATCTTAGTTCACAAACACTGCGGAGGTGGTCAGATCGTATCGCGGTGTCATTACCGCTGTCATTCATCTGAGGTTTGGTGTGATTCTGCCTCACCCTGCTCTGTCTTTGGGTGCCGCAGGTGGAGCTCCTGGCAGGAGGTTGAAGGAGTCTGCAGGAGTCTTCATATCTGAAGGTCTTTTTGTAAGCAGAAGAGTGCAAAATAACAGCTAACTTCAGTGTGACTGGCACAGCTGAGTTTAAGTGACACTTAAGAACTAATACAGGATTGAAAGTTTGAGTAGGAAGTGGTTAGGTTTCCTTGCAAAGCTGAAAACAAATATCTGTGCAAAGAAGTTTCACTTTCATCTGTGTATTTACGCTCCACTCTGTCAACCTGCAGTTTTCAGATCTATCCAGAAAGATTTGGATCGTTCCTACAGAGATCACTGAAAATACCTGTCCTTGCAGTACTGTTAACTCATCTTTCAGGTACTGAAAAAAAAGCTTTTTCAAAAAGCTTTTGGAAAAGGTGTCAGCTGGGCTACAGCCTTCCCCCCCTGTTTGAGAGGATTCAGCGAGATGGAGCCAGGTTGCTTTCAGTGCTGCCCAGTGCCAGGACAAGAGGCTGTGGCACCGACTGGAGCCCAGGAGGTTCCATCAGGACATCAGGAAGCCTGTCCATGCTGTGCAGGTGGCTGAGCCCTGGCACAGGTTGTGAGAGAGGCCGTGGGGTCTCCTTGGAGATCTCCCAAAGCTGCCTGGGCATTGCCCTGCTGGGACAGGGTGGGACCAGAGGGACCCAAATGTCCCTGCCCACCTCAGCCAGTCTGTGATTCTGTGGCAGGTTATGCTGTACGGTGTGATGAGTAGCATATTCTTTTAGCTTTCCTTTTTCTATTGGGAAATATTAGATATATGCCAGTACTTTGTACTTTTGCTGAGTGTGATGCTATCATGATGTATTTATGACCGTAAATCAGGAAGGAGGGAGCAATTTAAACTTGCATTGTGGCATGTGTTGTAAGCAGTTGCCAGAAATGAAGATGAGAAATCTTGATTTTCAAAGCTGCAACAAAGTGATGAAGATCTTCCTGTAGGAGTGATCTGCGGGTAAATTCATCCACTGATGTTTTTGTTCATGAAATCCCTTCCTAATGCTGGGTGACATGGTCAGTAATCTAGAATAGAAACAAATGGCTGCTCATTTTCCTTGCTTTATTTTGCAAATACGTCTGTTCAGGTTATCTGATAGGACTGCAATCGAAATTAGTTTTGTGGGTGAATACCAGTTTAAAATAAATTGGTAAGTACTATTGCATGTTTATAATGGTGAGCTATTTGTACAGTGCAGACTGTCCTCTTAAACAATTGCACGATTAAATCTGCTGGTCAGCAACCTGAGCATGTTAAAGGATCACATGTGAGAGTCTGTGTACAGGTGGCTGAGGGAGCGTTTGTCTTCTGGAAAGGAGGAAGAACAGGGGAACATCCTGCAGCCCTAGTGTGTTCCCAGGACTGCAGGCTGAGAGGAAAGAGGGGGGCACTCAGTCTGGTGTGATCGTCATCTCCTGTCTTTGATATGTCAGAATTTTTTTCTCTGCCTACTTTTTCCAATAGTATTTAAAACAAAATAAAAATTTGAAAGATGCTAGTACATGTGAAAGCGTGGTCGTGGTACAGGCACCATAGCTATGGTTTCATCCATACATGGAATATGTATGGCCTGCAATTTTCCTTTTGCTGGGGGGTATCGAAGCAGTCAGGTGCCCTCCAGTTGGTTATGTGGTTGTAAAGCTTCCTTTAATGCTTGGGCTTGTGCCCAGAGCAATTCTGAGTAGCTTTTTTCTCTCCCACAGTATGTCTTGTACATAAACAATTACAGCTTTTGAAGTATTTTTCGATTGCTTTTGCTAGTTAGAACTTGGATGCTACTGGAAAGCGCAGTTCTCAGCTTACCAGAAATAAAGGCAAGAGGCTATGTTAGTTTAATTGGTTTTTAATATCTTTTAAAAAATTCAAGTGTTGTTTAACTGACTTTGTGGTCCAGAGTCAGTATTAATTCTGAGGGTTATTTTAATCAAGTTGTTACAGTTTTAGAACATAATTTGGAGTCTGTACGTGAAGAACAAATGTGCAGTTCTCTGGATACTTTACGGCTTGTAGTGAAGTTAATCAAATAGTGATTTGTGTATTTGTGTTTGTGTATATGCACTGTATGGATTGTGCACGACTGTCTACATACCTTCCTTACAAAACACTAGCACATTCTTAATGCAACTTTCTTGGCTGCCAGGAGGCTGTTTGGAGAATTTGTGGGAAATAGGCTGTAAATACATCATTATAAAACAAATCACAGACCCTCACCCATCAAGGCTCCAGCTGAAAGGAGCAAGCACTTCTAAGATAGTTCTGTGTAAAATAAATTAATCTATAGCGGTTAAATATAACTACTTTGATTACTTGGGATGAGAGCTTAGAAAAAACACTTTCTTTGGTAATCTCTTTCATGAGCCACTTGCACAGTTTCAGGAGGAGAAGAACAATATCGACGATTTTTCTTTTTGTGCTAAGTACTGGCAGGTATAGAAGATAGAACTGGAGAAGCTCTGTAGTTTGAAAACCAGTCTCTAGTGTGTAAACACAAGAGAGATGCCCTTTAGGAAGATTTGTAACAGTCTTTTCTTCTTTCCATACTGGGTACAAAAGGGTTTATATATGGCTCAGGTGCTTCAGAGAGGCATAAACATTGAGAGGCAGCAGTTGGTTCAAAAAGTATTGATTTTTATTTCTTATGTGTTTTTATAATTCAGATGTAAGTACATACTTCAAACAAATACAGTGCAGTATAAATGTTTGAATAGCATCATATAAACACCAAACGTGCTACTGACAGCTTTTTCCACTAGCGGAAGATGGAATTAATGCAGTGTTTACTACAGGGAATACCAAGAATGAAACAGAAATTATCACTTTTATTTAAAAGAACAAACAACTTTGTTATTTAATTTCTGCATATTTTCTGTGTTGCTTGTACTTCATTCATAGGCTTTCAATCCAGCCTTAGTTTAAAGGCAAGATGATAGATGATACAACACGGGGATTTGTGTGAATCTCTCAGTATAAGAGTGCTTCTAAAAATAAATTGTTTACTTCTGTTCTGTATCTGAATACTTACAGCCATTGCTTGCTTGGTTTTTCCTCACACCTCCTGCTCTCTCTCTGAAAACGTGAAAATGTGGAATAACTTATTTTTTCATTCCTTACTTTATATGAACAGAATACTTCTGTACGACGGTGATTGTTTGAGCATTAAGTTGTCAATCAGATACCTGGCACTTTCCTTTAAGGACATCTAATAACAACAGCAACAACAAAAAACACAATTACTGTATTTTTTTTTTTTATATATATGAGTAAGACCCTAGTATTTATTAGAAAGATGGCTAATTATACTTCTCTTAATTTTATTTCAGCTTTACTTTTGGAAGCTCAGTCAACACCGTTTCAAATAACTCCGTCAACCATGGCAAACATTGTGAAAGGCCTGTATACACTAAGACCAGGTAAAAAAGAAAACTGTCTGTCAATACCGTTCATATATGTTTCACTAAAAATGCAGCTGCTAATTATCTAATGTATGTTAAACATGCAAATGTGTGTTGTATTCTGTCCATTGTGGTGCTTAGTTGTACTATGTAAAGGGGTCCCAATTCTTGCTGCCCATCTCTGTGACCTGTACAAGGTGACAAGATAACCAACCATGTGGCTACTGAAATCACTTGTGGTGGACAGTGCTGGGGAAAAAACAACACCAAAAATCCTCTGTTCTGAAGATAATGGGAAGACCTATTTCTTGTGCTCTGTAGAGATAAGGAAGGCTTCATAATGGATCAATTATGGCAGAAATTTAGAAGCTGATGTATTGAAATGGTGAGAGTTGTGAGCTGCTCCTTCAAAAGGCTAGATCTTTGATGTAAGATGAATGACAGTTTCTTCTGTGAAGCCATTATTTCGTTGGTATTATTTCATGCAAGAGCTTAATTTAACTCCTGGACATCCATCATGGATGTCTTGTGCAACAATTCGATTGATAGCAAAGACGTGTTGCAGATTTTAATCAATTTTGTGCAGAAATCCTTCATTCTGTAATACTTGAAGAAGAGAGCAGAGCTCTAGCCTACACTTGTAAAGAGTTTAGCAACACAGGAAATATTCAAAATATCCATAAATAAATGGTACCTGAAGCTTGCTGTGAACTTGATTTCCATGCTGAAATGGCAGTTCAGCTTGTAAAAGTAAGATGTATCGTTCTAACAATGTTGAAATGATTTTTCATTCTCTAATGAAGTACTGCAGTCTTGCTGTCAATCCATGTCTGCCTCTGAGAATTGGAAAGGAAATGGTTTGGTCATCTTCTGAATCAAAATGTTTCCCTTACTATTCTACATCTTTAAAAAAACAAAAATCAATTGAAAAAAAAAAAAAAAAAGCAAATCAGATCTCCTTCTCTTTCTGTTTTTTGTTTTGTTTTTATTACTGAATTGTCCCAGCTTCAGTCTATTTTTGTTTTGGAGTCCTCATTTACAGAAATCGAAAAGGGGATGGGAAAACTTACCAAAAAACTTTTGTAGAACAACCTTTAGCATTTATTCAAGACAGAAATGCAGTGGAACCTCCATTTACAAAATGCATGGATAAATGACATTTAGTAATCAGGGTTTACTTTCACAACAAAATTAACATCCTACTATGTTTATCATGGCATTTCTTTCATTTTTATAAACTGTTCAATGTCAAACAGAGGAAGGGTATATAAGTTATTAAGAAAGCATGGTTTCTTTTGAAAGCAGTCCCATGGGGTTGGGTTGTGTTGTACTGCATTAAATGTTATGGGTGGTGGTCTTACCCATTTCAGATGATCCCTGTCTGGCTTGTTTACTCCACAGGCAGATACTAGTTTGATTTGGTGTCATAGGCCTAATCAGATTTTGAATAGTTGCCTTATGTCTGTAAGGTCTTTGAGTATAAAGGTTGTTCCAACAACTTGTGAAATCTGTTTTCAACAACTGGGTAGGAAGACCCAGGTAATTGACTTTATTGCTTAAACAGGTAGACATTTACTCTAATTACCTGCTCCTTAAATTCTTCAACCTCTGAGAAGGATGATCAAAGGGCTGGAGCACCTCTCCTGTGAAGCCAGGATGAGAGTTGGTGTTGTTCAGCCTGGAGAAGGGAAGGCTCTGGAGAGGTCTTCAGAGGCCTTCTAGTACCAAAAGGGGCCTACAGGAAAGTTGGAGAGGGTCTCTTTGTCAGGGGGTGCAGTGATAGGACAAGTGGTGACAGCTTTAAACTGAAGGAGAGTAGATTTAGATTAGGTATTAGGAAGAAATTCTGTACTCTGAGGGTGGAGAGGCACTGGAATGGGTTGTCCAGAGAAGCTGTGGATGCCTCATCCCTGACCAGGTTGGATGGGGCTCTGGGCAACCTGACCTAGTGGGTGACATCCCTGCCTGTAGCAGGGAGCTTAGAACTAGATGGTTTTTAAGTACCCACCCATATCATTCTGGGAAGAACAAAAAGGGTAATGGAAATGGAGAAATTCACCCACTCTAGGCAAGTCTTCTCTCTCAGCTGAATTCAGTTGCACAAAGGAACGTTTCTCAGCGGGCCTACAGAGACATGCACAATCATCTCTTCAGGAATTGCTCTGTAATTTTTCCTTTTTCTCTAGGAACACAGCTGTTGAAGGAGTTGTTAAGCATTTTATTTATTTATTTATTATTTATTTTTTACTGCATTGGATAAGATGGGAAGTGCTGTTTCAAGTCTGTGTGGTTATTTTGTTATCAAGCACTGCTATCATGATGAGGGAGGTTAGTGCGTTGTTTTTTTTTGCTGTTGTTTAAACCACCTATACACCAGTAATCATTACTTTGTGGGGTTGCTGATGACAGACTGTTGAAGCTTGGCATTAACCAAGCAACCATGCGTGGGAATTGGATAAAAACTTACAATGTGCCTTATTGAACATAAAGCACTCCTTTTTTACCATGTGAAGATGCAGTTTAAGATAACTGCTACAACCTCTAGAAAATGTAGGTTTAGAAATGTTTGAAGAGTATGTACTTTTTCTCAGAACTTCTTACACAGTTGCTATAAACCCTGTTTTCATCCTTTGTTCAGTCTCCTGTGTTTCTTACCTGCATTGAAGAGGCTTTAAGGTAAATGCATCTTGCTCCTGGAAGGCAATGTTTGCTGTAGTGAAATTAAATCACGCTTGCTATCCTGAAGCTGAACCCAAACAAGTTAAAATTGTATGATGGATATTAGCAAATGTTCATTTAAGCTTTGGAAGATCAGTGTAAGAATTGTGTCAGTTCATCTGAAGTGGGGGATGGAGAGGCAGGGTTGTGTGGTGTTATTACTGTGCTTCCTAGAAGGTAAGGCTCAGGGAGGAGTGGTGCAAGTTCTGAGAATCTCCTTCCTAGAGTATAATGCTGCAAATAATCTATTTTTTCAAGGTGAGTTTGCATCTGCAGTGCATCTCTGAGTGCATCCAAAGATTCAGCAGGCCTGGAGAGATGCAGCGAGAAGTAAATTTCAGTTTGGCAGTGAGGTTGATGACACAAAGAAATTCCTTTATCTACATGTAAATACCTGATTTTAACAGTCTGAATATTTGTTCTACTTTAAGACCTCTTGCTTATTATTTAAAAATCGCAGAAGTTATTTAAAATAGAACAATGGTACATAATAAATTTGCTACTAATTTTTTCCAAATAGTGAAATTTTTGCAAATAATCTCCTTCCACATTTTTTTTGTTGGTTTTCCTTACAGAATGGGTACAGATGGCACCAGCTTTATTTTCTAAATTCATCCCAAACATTCTACCCCCTGCAGTGGAATCTGAGCTTCAAGAATATGCTGCTCAAGACCAGAAACTTCAGAGAGAACTTATGCAGAATGGATTTGCTAGGTAATAATAATTATTAATAATTAAAAGTCTTCTGTAACAATTGTGATGGTCAGTGCTGAAATAGTAAAAATGGATACACATAAAAATATTGAAGAATTACTTTAAGAGTTTATAAAGAACTTTCAAAGCTCAATATCTAAAATATGGCCTAATTTTGCATGTTTTGAGCACTACCAACCCTGCAGATGGAACCCGTAGTCAGAAGACCAGAAGTCTTATAATATTTTTATGAAACAGATTACTTAACAGTTCATGCTTCCTTGTGCCTTGATTGCATTTCTAATGCATGGTCATGGTCTCATTCAGCCTTTTATGTTGGCCATTTATTTTCTGAGCTGACTTTTTTATGATGTTTCCGAATGTTATTAAGTTGATGATTTCTTATTCTACCTTCATAGATATTTATGCAGGCCAGGTATTTAGTTTAAATGAGAATTTCTCTTCTGACTGAGCTTTAAATTGGGGGATGAACAAACACTAAGAGATAGGAGAAAATTTTCCTTACCTATCTTATTCAGCATGGGCTCTGCCAGTTACTGTGTGCTCTTTTATCAGTCTGGCTTGGTGAGAGCAGAGCACATTTACCGCAGTTGTGTACTGCTTTGGCACTAGTCTGACAAACCAAGATCAGGCTGGGGAAGCTATCATGCTCAGTTCCTGGTAGTTTCATTTCTGTGTGAAAACCACACAACTTTCTTCACTTTACCTTTGGAATGCTGAGAACCTGGTCTTGTAATTTTAACACCTACGTGATGTGGGTATGTCTCCTGTTAGAGGTAGTCCTGGATTTCATACTCTTGTGTAGTTTTCCTCTAAGGTCATCTCAGGCTCTCTCTCTTCAAAATGTAGTGAATCAGTGAGCTTCTAAACTGCACTACTGACCCAAATAAAAATAGTGTTGTCGCTGTACTCTTTGTAAGGAAGAAGAGAGAAAACTGCTTTTGTTTGCTGGCTTTTTATTGAGAGAAGTTGTTTTTGTATGGATGTGCGAGAGATAAGACCCTGAAAACAAAGCCATAAGAGCTGTGAAATGCACTGCATTTGGCCCAGGAAGCAGAAGTTGGAGATGGTTTGAAACTGAGTAGATGTATAATGCTGACAAAGGAACATAATGCACAGAACAAAACAAAAAAGGGACACTTGATTTTCTCTAATTTTCAACCTTTTTTTTGCACTGGAACCACTGCAAATCCATAGGAAACTGTTTCTGTTTTCATTGTGTCATGTACAGAAGGGGGGCCAAAAAAGAGATTAAGGCTTGAGGACAGTCATACAGGGAAGAACTAAGTAAAGGTTTCTGTGTGACATGTTATTTGCAGGCTATTTTCTGAGTTCCTGTCCTTTTGGCTTTCTGCAGTATGTGACCTTTCAGTTATAGGCCACCTGAAGAGTGTTGATGTGACTTGTAGGTTTAGAAAACTGGCCCACCCTAGTGGTGCAACTGCTCTTTCTGTGTGGCTTGCTTTCAATTTATTAAATGACCAATGCAAAATACAACATTGCAGTGGAATAACTGACTGCATTTAGTCTGTGGTGAATGTGTTTTTGCCCAATATTCTGTATGTCAGGGAGTTGGTGCATTCTTGTAAGCCTGGAGGGTGTTTAAAGAGTTAAAGTACAGTGTGTTGTCAGTAAAAGTTAAAACTGAAGTACAGTTAATATATTTGTTGCGTGGCATTTTGCAGTGATATTTCAAATGCATTTTGCCTTGAAATGTATTTCAGGATGTAATAAGCCTCTCTCCATGTTCAGAAATACAGAACAATTCTGAAAGGTTATAAATGATACGGTTATATTTCTACATATAGATTTATATGTACATATGTATAAAAGGGTTGTTTTTCTTTTTTAACAGACTTGGCATGCTCCTTTGTACTCTTTTGGGTTAGAAAGAAATATCATTCACTCTTCCATAATTGTGTCAAAAATGGTGATGTCTTCACTGCAGCATTTCCTACGACAATAACCATGAGAAATACAGCACAGTGAGGTGTCTTCAGCATTAATGGCCTGTCAGGCTCTAGTTGAAATAGTCAGCTGATCTGCACTATTATAAACGATTGCTGCAAAAAATGGGAATGCAAGCCAGTCTCCCAGTGGTATTTCTCCTGTGAAAGAGCTTAATCAAGGCACACTCAGCAGGTCTATCACCTTAAGAGTGGTTTTAGAGGAAAAACACTTCATATTATTAGAATCCCCAATTTCAACCAGTTTCCAGCAGATAAATGTGAAATTATAACTACTGTGATGAAAATATATCGGAGCCTTTCTTCTCTATACAACAGTTTCAACAGTGTATCTGTCATCATAAGAAACTTGTGAAGGAGCAAGATTTTCCAGCCTTAAGAGTTTGTGTGCATAAGAATAAAAGGAGTGGTGTTCTTTTTTCCCGAATGGATAGGAATTTTGCTTTGGGTTTTCAGGAGGAATGCTGTCAACATGTGTTTATACAAATCTGGTTATTGAAATATTCTGCTTGGAGAGGGAATGCTGTCAGCTTAGACTTACTTAGACTGACTATTGGGTTTTCAGGCATATCTTACTGTTTTAGGCTGATAGATGCAGAATTTGAAATATAATTCAAATTTCTCAACCAAACCTTATAGAACTAAAGGAAACAACTTTATGCATGACAAGACCACAGTGTGTATGAGCACTTTCTCATCTCCATTTTGTAAAAATACCATTCTACGAAGATGAACTTTCAGACTTTACTAATTAAGTAAATAAAATTATCTAGTATTCCTGCTCAGTAAATTGAGAATCCTGCAGTGATGTGTTATTGCTACTGTGTTTATTTTTTGTTTCTAAAAGTCCATGAGAAGTTGATGGTTGTGCTGAAGTATTTTGTTACCATTTTCCTTTTTTCAAGTGAACATCTCTCTCTTCTTCCTCTATCCTAGAGGTGACCAGTCACGCAAGAGAGCTGGAGAAGAGTTAACTTACAGTAAGTATGAATCTTCTACTCTGATACTGTACCAGCTCTGGTTAAAGTTCTTCCCAACAAGCAAGAAGAGAGGATATTTCTGTCTGCGTTTCTCTACTAAGTATTCCTTTTGAACTGTGCTGCTTGTACTCTATAACAAATCTAGTTTCCTTTTATGCTAGAATAATAGGTTTTGTAGGCACTTTAGAAGTGGTAGTTGTGGTTTTATTTCTTGGCGTCAGTGGGGATTGTGACTGTCTTGCCCGACAGTTGAGGAAAGTCTTGCCCAAAGTCAAGCATCTCCAGGAAACCTGGAGCAAGAAAGATGCAGTGCTCTGGCGTATTCTCAGAGCAGTAAGATGAAATCGAGGGATGTTCTGTGGACGTCTGCCAGATGTGGCTCTGCAGAGGTCTGTTCTGGGTGCGATGAAGTTCAGTATTTCCAAACAAACTGGGGGTAGAACAATGCAGACCTGCACTGAATGTGGCTTCTAACCCTGCCCTCCAGCATATTGCACTCACCCCCCCCCCCCAGCTTGAGCGTATGGGCAGACCTCTGGGCTCCTGGGGATGGTGAGAACTTGGGGGCTGCACCTCTGCATGCTGCTAGCTGGCTGTGTGGCCTCTAGCATATGATTGCTTGTCCTTAAATAGCCTTCAGGTTTGGATAATAGTATCTATTCTGGCGCTGTTAACTTCAGTTCATTTTATTGTACACTTTCCGCCAAGTTTCTTCCTGTCCTTTCAATAGAGTGTGTTTGCTTTATTTCCTGCCATAAATGTCATACGGTTCTATTGTGAATACTTATTATAACCTGAAATGAATGAATGGCTGTTTGCTTGGTATATCATCTTCAGGCTACACTGTGAGTGTTTTGCAGGCAATGCTGTTTTTAGGATTGTTTGGGTAAGGGGGCAAAGGACAGAGGGTGCATTTTTAATGAAAGAATATCTTGAACTCTTTTTGTATTTCAGATGGCTCATCAACTTGTGCAAGCTCCAGGGGGTACAGATAGTGAATATACTGGATCAGCTTCTATTCCTAGCCAGAACAGACACTGGAGGAGCACAGGAGGTAACTGGAGCCTCCTTTGGCAACTGCTGATACTCAAGCTCTGACACGAACTATGCCTCGAAGAAGAGTTTTGGACTTTCTTCTTTATATGATAAAATGTCAGTTGCTGCTATAATTGGGATGACTTTGAAAGACATGTTTCCTTGGTCTAGTCTCTCAACAAGTTCATGCTCTGCGATTATTGTGAGGAACGCACCTTGAAAAATAATCCTTTCAAAGTGGGAATGGGCAGCCGAAATCAGCAGCTTCCAAAAGCGTTAGAATGGAAGAACCTTTTTTGCACTCTTTTCTTAATATTAAGGACATTCTTAAAACTAGTTAACACGTCAGTGTATTAGTTTTTAAACTTCAAGGTATTTTCTGGATCTTTTACTTAAATAATAAGAATAAAGTTTCATTATTTTGCAGTATTTGTTCATTAGTGTAAAAATTGTCACCTTTTAAGAGTTGGTCCCATATAAATGTATCTTCTGTCAGGGAGTTTTAAATTCCAGGTTTTTCTTTTTTCTTTATTTGTTACTTGTTACTTTGAACTCTGTTTTCCTATGTGTTTGTACTCTGTGCCTTCAGCTTGTGCACTTTGCAACTTTATAGACCATACTTTGTTACTGCAAAATGTGTTCTAGAGGAAAAACTTGATGTGAACAAACATGCTGCAAAGTTGCACTTTTTCTCTTGTATTGATAGGAGGTGAATTTAAGAAGGAAGGAAGAAAAGTTGAACCTATTACCATCACTAATAGTGGCTTGGAAGTTTGTCCCTTTTCATTTTTCATATGTATTAGTGTCTAATGCTGGGACCAACTCTTGTAAAAACCCCTCTAACTTTTCATTGGCTTCCATAATTGCAACAGTTTGAGATGTGAATTCGAGACTAAAGGAAATACTAAATTGTATTTTATGCTGTGTTATGTAGAAACAAAAGCTGCCAAGGCTAAATTTATTTTAGGGTGGATTGTGGACAAAATTCTCCAGTCTAATAGGTCTGCAAAGTGCATCTCTGTCAGCAGAAACCAGCTTTGCACCTGATCAGGGAATGATGCCATCTGTCCAAGATCCCTTTGTGGCTCCTGCGCCACTTCTCTTGCTTCAGGGACATGATGGGGGTGTGATAGTGGATGTAGTCAGAATCAGGGAATTTGAGAGTGGTGTAATGCATGCACGTGTACCTATCAGCCTCCTGCTCCCAGGCTTGTGTAAACTCAGCTGGAAGTCCAGCTGAGTCCAGTGCTGGGAGATCTGGACCTAAGGTCTGGATGCTAATGATTGTGACATGGGTTTTAATCCGTATATGGCTAATGCAATTCCTTTATGAGGGGAGAAATGTACTTGAAAGAGCAGTTTGACTGTTTTTCTATTAGTATGGATTTATTTTTATCATCTTTAGTTATGAAAAGAAATAAGTTGGTAATATAAAGTCTTTCTGAAATGGAGCAAAAGTTTATTCAGTTTTGTCTTGCACAACTCTTAAGCCTGTTGGGGGGATAAAACACAACACAGACACCAGAAACCCCTTTATGCTTGCATGTGTTACATTATAAAATGCAGGAAAAATATTAATAATAAAAAACCAGAAGCGGCAGGGATGAAGTTTCATTTTCTTTCTGCTTTGTAACCAGACTTCGTGTAAATGAATTTAATTCCATCAGTTTCACACCAACTACTCTGGCAACACATTTAATTTGGAGGAAAAAAAAGAGAAGGAAAAGGACATTGTGATTTGACAGTCTGATTGTGATTCCAGTCTGGTTTACCTATATATTTCTTTGCATGCTTGCAAAGCTAATTTAATTTTGAGGAAGTTTTTCTTTTAAAAGTAAAAATGAATACGCGTCTTGTTTTCCTTGTAGAACAATGCCAGCAGTCTGACCCCATACCTAACAGTAGAAAAAGCAAACCACTCTGAGTAGGGGTTTTCAAATGCTCAGAGCATTTCTTTCAACTTTGCTACCAGCTACTTCAGCTGAAGCAGCATTAGACAGAAACAGGTGTTTTGAAAAATTTTCCTGCAGTACACAGTGGAGAAGTTGATGAAAACTTGTAGGGAACAAAAAATGATCTGCCGACTTCCAGATTTTTACCAGCTTCGGCTTTAAACAAAAATAAAACCTCTGGTAGCGTCTTTAGCTTTAAAAACCAGTCTGTGCTGAAATGACAGTGTTCTTGGGTTAAGAGTAGATGCATTAACCAAATTCGGTTGAAGTTTGTTTACAGCATCACGGCCGTTCCCATAGTAGGGTAATCAAGTTCTGTCGTCATTGTCAAGAGATTACAACTCTTCTTCCTCTTTTTGAAGTGTTTTTCTGGGTTAAGTTTGAAAGTATATAGTGAGTGCTCTTGCTTCATGGCTGAGGCAAGGGTTTTGCATTCATTTTGTTGCGTTATGCTCGGGACACAAACTTTAGGACAACACTTCCTTCAGAAGGTAAAGCATTCCTGTTCACTCCGTACGCACTATGAGTAGCGTTTGGATGCTTCTCAGTCCTGTGTAGCCTTCTCACTTGGCCAACATACACAAGAAATCTGTTTGTTAAGCACTGTATTATGTTGTAAATCTGGCATTAAATTTTCTGTATGTTTTGGCATTATTCACATAATGCTGAAATATTGTTTGTCTAAGACTTTATCATTGTGACGGAGCATGAAACGGAATACAACATACTATACTAAATTATTTGTTTCTCTGTAAACTTGCATTTTACAGTAAAACTAACTCAGCCAACTTACGCATTGGTACTGTAAAGCCACAATTATGAACAGCATGATCCTAACTGCAGTATTTAATTTAACCAAATAACTTGTGGTAAATCCATTGCATCTGTAGCTTACTCTGTTAAGATTAAGCAGTAAAGTTGGTTATATGATGGGTGTCCTCTTTATGTTGCACTGGTTCTATAGCCAAACTTGCTACATTAAACTATTTTTAGACAAATTTCAGTTGTTGATTTTGAAGGCTGTGGTACTTAAGTTCTCGCTGCTGACTGCTGTGATGGTAGGGATATTGCCAAGATATGGGCAAGACGGTCTTTGACACAAACAATGAAGAATGGTCCATGCAGATAAGTGCTCAGCTCTTCTACGGTTGGATTTCCTTGATGCCTTCCTGCAGTTGAGTGTTTGTGAACTGACTGCATTCAAGCAAAAGTTTGACTCTTGTTCTTTGCTCGGTCCTATTCATGCCTTTTAATTTTTCTCTGACATGATCATTTCCTTTCTGTGTGTTTACAAGCAAAACCCAACCAAACAAAAAAAAAACAAACCAAACACCAAAAAAACACCACAGAGCCAAGTTCTGACTGGCAGATCAATGCTTTTCACGTCTGTGATGACAACCCCAAGGGAAGGGTGACGGTGATGGGACCTGGGGGAATGGCATGGAGCTGCAGCAGGGGCAGCTCACACTGGGTATTAGGAAAAGGTTCTGCACTGACGTGGTGGTTGGGCACTGGGACAGGCTCCCCAGGGCAGGGGTTATGGCACGGAGCCTGCCAGAGTTCAAGAAGGATTTGGACAACGCTCCCAGGCGTGTGGTCTGATATTTGGGTGGGCCTGGGTGCAGCCAGGAGTTGGACTCGATGATCCTTGTGGGTCCCTCCCAACTCAGGCTATTCTGATTCTTTGAGATCTTAACCATGGTGTTCCAGCACTGTTCTAAGCATGGAAAAAGCGAAGAAGGTGCTCTTATGAATAAAACTGTCACGAAGAGGCAGGAGCAGACGCGGTGCCTCGCTCCCATGAGGCGCAGCCGTCCCTGCTCTGCCTTTGGAAAGCAGGAAATGCTGAGTCCTACTGAATCTTTATCGCTAGGTAAGATAGCAGAGACTTTGTAGGCAGTCAGGGATCTTGCCTTCTGTAGCTTTCTTTTGAAAGGGTCTTTAGCTGGTAGTTTTTGCTTCCAGGGATGGGTTATGGGTGTCTGTAAATGATCTCACTTGCTGATGTCCACCATAACTTGGTCCAGGACAGTCAGTCGCATTGAGGGTGCTGTGCTTGTAGCACTGCACTGTTTGAATTCTGGATTTCATCTTGGATAAAGGATCTTCTTAGTAGGCTTTCAAGCTTCAGATAAAATGGCAGTTGTGGAAGGCGTGTACCAGGGTAGGCTTTCGTAGGTGTCATTTTCTTAGTAATTACAGCACAGAGGAAGGTGTGTTGCCCAATAGGACATTACTTTTTACACCACAAGTTGGTGTGATACAGGCCTGATGAGGTATTTTTGTACCAATGGTTACAGAAAAAAAGGTTGGAGAATGTCAATTCATTTTTATCAGTAGTTAAATATGCTGCCTTTGGATGCGGAGCAGAATCATGTATGAGGGGAAGTCTCAGCGTCTGTCAGGAGGTGCAGGGGGTTGGTCTGCGTTAGAGACAGACCTGCTGATTTGGCCTGAGCTGAAAGCTCCCTGACTTTGCACTTTGCTAGAGGGGCTGGAAGGATTAAATCCGTGTGTCTTGACCTAACTTGAATGACTGGTTGAAGGGGATTCCAAAGCTTTGTAGGCAATGAGCACTCAGAAATCCCTTCTGGCAGTCTCTCTCTGTCTGTTCCTGCGGTGCTCCAGATGCCCTTGATTGATGTTCCTCTTTCTGGGCTTCTGCCGGCTGGTCTAATTAGCACAGAACAGGAAAGTTGAGTCTCCTAATGATGGCATCAAAACAAATTTAATAAAAGCACTTACTGTCTCTTTAGAGTTGTGTTTCAGCTAATCATTCCTTAAGACAAACTTTCCGAGCTGACCTGGGTTATCACCAGTTCCTCTCATGGGCAGCAGGTAAGTTACTTGTTGGCTGCCATCTGTCAGCAAGCTGAAAGGTTTTGTACAGAGAGCAATCCGTAAATGTCCATCCTGGGATGGGCAGAAGGTGTTACCCTGTGTCAGGACGAGAGCACCTCTTTGAAATACAAGGTCTGCAGAGCCATGAGCTTGCTGCTGATGAGGTGATGTGGTGCATCTGATTAGGTTCATGTTGCTGTCCCATAGAAGCACCTCGTGACTCTGAAGTGAGTTACCTGTGAGCGTATGCCCAAAAAGAGTCTCCAGGGATATTCCCATGGAATAGCTGATGTACTGCAAATTCACGTCTTATCTTCAGAGTGACTTGTTCCTGTGGCAGATACGGCTGAGCAGTGCCATGTGCCTCACACATGAGGTAGGTTAGGGCATGCGATGTTAAATTGCCCATTTTTTAAAATGCCTGACTTAGGTTCCCGGTATGGATAAGATAAAGCAAAACCTTTCATGAGCAGGTGCCACATAGCACTGTGTGTGCATACCTCAAGATTTCCATCTTGGCTCTCTGTGTTGCCAGCCGTGGCCTGCTGATACTTGAAGCTTTCTCATCAAAGGAGCTGGGAGCAGAACTTGACAGGCAAGACCTGCCCTACCTGTGCAAGAGCAGCAGGGAAACAGGCCTGCTTGGTTCTTAGATGAATTTTGTATTTAGTCTTGAGTAGGCACCTGCTGTTCCCAGTTCCTCGCATAGCCCACGTTGTTCAAGGTACAGGATTTTGACTGCTGCATGCCTCAAGTTCCCTTTAAATTATGTAATGGAAAGAGTGTGTATCTGTTGTCATCCCAAGGGGGTTCACTGTTGTATCCTGGTAATGGCCACAGCTTCTGCTGTGCTTTTGTGCTGACCACATTTTAGTCTGTTCCAGTGAATGCTAGGCAGAATTTCATCCAAGTACAGAGATGCATCATACCTGGTGATTATCTGCTTATAATATAAATAAACTCATTAGCCTATTTGTTCCCTCAGTTACAACTTCTACAAGCGTGTTCAAGTGATTGTAGGCTTTCTGGTTGTGGCTCCAATCTTCTGTTTGAGAGCACTGTACTTATTAAATACAGATATGCAGGAACGAGACACCCCTGAATTAAAACGAGATCCTTCCCGCATGCTTGTGCTCCATGTCTCCCTCAGGGGACGTGTCATGGATTGAAAAACTGCACCCACAACTGTTGATATAAATCCCTCACCTGATTCATGGTTTGGTATAAAAATTCTTTATTATAATTCTCTGGCATAACATTTGCCTTATCTTGATAACCGGTACATATGGAACCGATGCTTCTTAGAGCTTTTGTTCCAGTCTAAAGGCCTCGTTTGTGGGTAGCAGTAACTCAGAGCTCCTCTTGGGAGAGGAGAATTCGGATTGTGTTTTTCTAATGCATCATGGTGACATTTGATGTAACATTGAGTAAGCCGTGTCACTTACTGTGTTGCTTGGTGTAATGATGTCCTGTAGCTCTTTGTAGCCACCCTCTTTTCTACTCCCCTGGAAGCTACTTTCACTGTTTACCTCTTTTTCAGGTTTTTGTGAATACAGCGGTTGACGCGGTCCACCAGGCACTGTGGTGGTGTGCTGGTCACCTCTCTGCTGAGGGAGCTGTCAGCTTCTACTCTCTAGCTTTCAAGTGGCAGTTTATTCACAACGAAAAGCTTATCCATTATTTATTGGTTCTTTGTATTATTATTATAATATATATATATATGTTCAAGAGAGCTTTTTGTGAGGAATGTCACCAAGCACTTGGTGGAAATCACCATTAGATGTTCTCACTTGCCACAGGCTTGCTGAATTATCTGCCCTACTGTATTGCCATATGAATGCACATATCCATGCTATAAACTACCAAAACGAGCCATCATTATTCATGCTTTCGAGCACCCTGTTTTAGCACACAGGTGTTGCTGGTACAGTGTCCAAACTCTGACATCACAGATGATGTCTTCAGGCAGGAATTTGTGATATCTGACTCTGATCCTGCTGATGAAATGGGAATTGCCAAGTTGATTTCCTTGGGTAAAAGTAAACAAGAAAAACTTTTAGCAAGAGAGTATTCATTTTATTTAGGAAGGTGTTTCTGCAGTGCAAAGTGCACTGACTTTTTGCTGTGAATCCTCTGAGGTTGGACGAACTGATCCTCTGCAACTTCAGGATCTGCCATTACAGGACAGCAAGCAGCTTACAGTTTGCCAAGTCCTCTTGTCAGCTTGCCAGCACAACTGCTCATCTTCAAAGCATCTGCTTGCCTCTGAAGATCCAAAATGGGCGAAGCAGACTGAGCAGAGCAGTTCAGCAGCAACTCGGCTGCTGTGGCTGAGGTTTAACATCTGTGACTGTTGCTGCAGAACAAACTTTCACCTACACTTCAGGAGTCATCTTTGAGGCATGTTTGCAAAAGCATGTCATCTCTGGGCTCTTCTGTAAAAAATCAAAATTTGCAAAACCTCTGAGAGATTGGCACAGCTTCTCTGAGCATCCCATCACAGTCCTGGGAGGCTGCATGAGCAGGGGTACCCAAGGCCCTGATGCTACATTTTTAATTAAAGGTGTAATGAAGGGTGTGCATGTGCCCCATAGCTAACCTTTGGGGTTAGAACTTGCTTTGCCTAACAGACGGGGAAACAAGAGATTATCCTTTGTCCCTGGATTTACTGAAGTGAAGTAAGTAGGCTGGAGGTGAGCACTGGGCAACAGAGGACATTATTATTTGTACCACCAAGTGGTGCTTAGGTTTCCATTTAGCAATCCCCAGGACTGAACAAACCTCCACTCTTAAGTAGATTTAGCTACTTTGCAGCAAATCTTTGGTTGTATTTAAAGTATTTCAAGAGCTTTATTGATTTTTAAAAGCATCCTGAAAGATAATGCTTGTGAAGTTAGTTCCCACTGGAGCTAATTTAGCTTTGGGTTGGTGTGCATCCTCAGAATGACTTATTTCGAGCTTAGTATAATCTGGCGAATTCCTCTTGTGTCATATACAAGGAAATGCTTTAGCAATTATTAAATTATTCTCTTTACTTCTTCCATGAGCTACCTATACAGAGGGGAAAAAAAGCAGATCTGGCTGCTTTTAATAGAGCCATTTTGACTTCAGTTTTATATCAGTCAAATTAAGGCTAATGAACTGATACTAATGATACTAATCTTTGAGCATTTTTTGGAATCACAGAGAGCTAACAATAAAACTACCAGATCATGTGGAATATGAGAAGTCATGAACAAAGAGGAGGCAGCACTTTGTTCAGAAGATCTTGTCTTTGATTGCACACTAAGATTCTGCAAAAGGTGCGTACCTTCATAGGCACAATTTCAGCATCCTTTAGCTTCTCCAAAGCAATGTCTGTATTGAAACTTGTAGTTTTCCACTTAAAGTTAAATGCCAAGTCTCTATTTCAGCTCTCTAGAGTCTCCTGATTTGCAGATGCTGAATTCCTTTGTATCCCCCTGACTTCCCTGGTAGGCTCCCTGTGTGGCTAGCATGCTCACAAGTGGGCCACTCCAACAGGATGGGGATATTCAGCTAAAGAAGGACAACAATGCAAATAGGAGGTTTCTGTCTTTTTCTGAAGAGAAATAGGATGACCTGAATTCCTCTAGGCTTAATAACCCTGCTTGTGTTAATTACCCTGGGTGAGGTTGCAGTTGTCAAATTAGGTCTGATTGCTCCCACTTCTGCGTGGATGATGTACTGGCAATCATTTAGCAGAGCTGCATTTTAATTTTCCTTAATAGTCATGTTGCAGAAAAGATTAAAATGCTGGTAGCTTGATGTTCCAAAACAGATCGAAATGTTAGGTACCACCAGTGTCAACATAATGGCTTCCTCAGGAATGGGGGAATTAATTTAAATATGTTTAAAATTTCTACCAGCAATTCTAGGCTGTTCTTCTGTAGGTGTTAATATGCTGCTAATCAAGTACTCCTGATTTACTCCTGATCGCTCCTATGACTTACAATTCTCTTCTGCTCTCACCTTTTTATAGTCTCTGTCAGTATGCATGAAGCTGATGCTGTTTGCAGGTGTGTTCTCTCTGCTTTTATTCTCAAGCTGTCCAAACCTGTCACTTCTGCCTGTCACTCTGAGTCAGAGCTGTCAGAAAGGCTTATTCCCATTTTGTGGAGAATTCCTAGAAGTTGAGGATATGAAAAAGTAACCTTCAGTAATCTGCCTTTGGTAGCAGTGTTGGCTGTTCTCTTACAAACCAGGTGATAGTAAGAGGGGTTCCTTGGGGACAGCTCTGTGCTCAAAAAGGGGTTGCATGTATCTAGCCATAGGGTGGTGCCAGCAGTTACTTCAGTGTGAGAGGGTTGTTTCATTGCAGACTAACATTTTTCTTGTCTGCATTTAATAAGAACATATAGTTCAGGATTTTTCAATCATGGGGCTGCAAACAAAACCCACACCACAAAGTGAAGCAGCAGCTGTAAAGACAAGGTAGGGAACAAGATGGGTGATGCTGGTGTTATGAAGACCGATGGAAGTTCTGCCTCTGTTGACCCCAGCAGGAGTTTCTCTGCGAAATACTGAAGGCTGTGTGTGGTTTTGACCTGGGGTGTTTGTTCAGCAAGTGCTCAGACACGTGGCTACATCCACTCTTGGGCAACAACGGAAATGGCATTCATCTGTTCCCTAAATTACGCACAAGCCAAATGGGGATGTTGTGTGGGGCTGTGGGTTAAACAAACGGCCCAGACATACAGAAACTGGTCAGACAATAAGCTAGGCCAGACACCGGGCTCTGCTGAGGTTGTTGACCTCAAAGAGTTCATGGCAGATCACTAGCAATAAATGGTTACAGAGGTGACTTGAGTTCAGTTTGCCACTGAAAATGGGTGTAATGTAGGGGAAGTGGAGCTCTGTTCCAGCTGTGGCTGTTACAGATCTCCTCGGTCTCCATCCTTCAGCTGTGCCAGTCAGGCGGAGTAGTTGGGGGGACACGGAAGATTGACCTCCATGGTCTGGAGGTGAATGGGGTGGCTGGAAGTTAGCAAAGTGAGTGAAAAGATGTGCCTGGCTCTTGGGGAGTTTGTGGGCTCCCTAAGGGATGTTTTCTGAGTGTTGGTGGAGGAGCGAGTGGAAAGGCTTCATGTGTTGGGGGCAGACTGGCTGAATTGGCTGTCGCATCGCTTGGCTCCCTTTGCCTGAAGCCCTCATACAACCTCATGAGGTGCTGTTCAGGTTTAGCACAGGCTGCTGGATGTTTCCTCAGACCACACATCCCCACACATGTCCCAGAGGCACCAGAGCTGGCTGGGGTCGAGGGCGAGCAGCTGGCAGATTCCTGCCTCCAGCCCCTCTGTGTGTGCACCTCGTGGGCACACAGGGGCAGAGGCCAGCAGCTACACGTATATTGGCGATATGGGAGGTAGAAGATAGTTTTTAATACTTAGGAGGCTTTTAATGAGGATTTCATCAGAACTGGGTTGCCTTTGCCAAGGGAGAGAACAACTGGTGATGGAGGTATGGCTGGGGATCCTGGCAAAGGTACGTGACCCTTCGTAGATATGAGCCTGGTTTCTCAGTAGCCACTTCACAAAGCTGCCTTTAGAGAGCAGGAGCTTGTAGCGAGTATCTTGTGTTGCCCCAAATAAATGGCACAGCTCTTGGGGACTGGCAGTAACAAAATGGAAGCATGGAGGGGGGAAGGAAGCACCAGTAGTGTTTCTGACTATATTGCTTTTATAGCAGGAGGCCAGAAGGGAGGTTGAGGTCACCTAGTCTGACCCCAGTTGTCTTCCCTCTTGTCAAATTTCTGCTCTGTGTGTTCATAAACTGTGACGGAGCTTGGGGAGGGAGAGCAGTGTTGCTTGGAAGACCTGTGTAGGTGCAGCACCTGACTGTGCACTGTGGTCTTGGAGCAGCTCTCAGGAGGACTTTGGCCGTGCAGCTTGTGACAAATAGCTAAGTGTTTTCACATGGGTTCTTGTCCCTAAGATGTTTCTGTAGTTCTCAGCATTTCAGGTAATTTTCTCCTCAACACATCCCTTCACCTGGGAGGTGATAGATAGTATCTCCTGGGTGGAGGCAGGCGTTTCTGACTTAGCAGGCTCATGAAGGACTTGTGCTGCCAGGTGGGCATCTGAAACCCATCTCCAGAGGGTGAAGCTTGTGCCTTGAAGCTCCTTTCCTCTCCATAGGTCTCCTCCTCCCCTATGCTCTTAGGCCCTCCCTCATGCTGCTGAATTACTGTGAGTGGTATTCCAAGACTGAACATAACCATCGCCTGTCCCTTCCCCACCCCATCTTTGCAAGTCCAGTGACAGGGTGCCTAAAATGGCTGAAACTATTAATTGGGTGGGCACAGCATCCTGCCCCTCAAAGTGACTCTGGGCTCCTGCAGTCACAGGCTCAGCTAGAAGATATCTCTGGTCCCTGCACATCCCCCGTGGCTCTGCTCCTGCTGGAGGGCCTGTTGTAGGGGGTGGCTACACAATTAACTAACACAAATCGCTTGTGGTCCTGGTGAGCCACCAAGATTTAATGCTGGTTGTTACCTTCGCTATCAGGAAATGCATAACTTTGTGGCAAAATCCCCCCTGACTTCTGAGAAATAATTTTATGGCTTTGGCATGAGGGAGAGAGACTTTTTGTTCCAGTTGCAAGATCTTTTTCTCTGCTAAAATCAGATTTTGCTTGGTGTATTTCTTAGAGCTCCATAAAGTACAATTAGTCACTAACATCAAAATTAATGTTAATGCTAGAGTAATGCAATTTATGAACAATTTTAAAAAGTATTCAGCACTTACATTTACAACAAAATTATAAGTTTAAAAAACATCTAGCTTTGCTTTTCCTCACACAGATTGCTAGTGTGACAGTCCCTTGCACAACAAGTCCACAAATCTTTCCAGAATAAGGCAAATACCCTGTTTCTGCAATGATTACTTACCTGCTGTTCTCCATCTCTGTGGCCATTGAGAGAGCCTGGGGATTTAAGAGTTCTGCACACTCTGTACTGTTGAAACTGCACTGACTATGGAGATTTGAATGTAATTTTTGGAGAGCAATTACAGTACAAGTTAAGGGGGGGGTGAGAGGGAGAATGCCAGTGATGTTGGAAATTTGTATTTCACTTCTTGCTGTACTTCAGCTGTACCTGATCACTTAGGTACCTGCTTCAACTTTGGAAATAGCAGCCAGGTATGGAAATGCTGCTGAACTTGGTATCACATATTTTTAGCCCTCTTCTGTCCAGTACTCTCGATGCTTTTCCAAGTACTGGGGTACTTAACTTTAAAAATGTCACATAGCCTCCTAAGCCTCCATTCCTCACCCATGAAGAGGCCATTATTGCTTTTTTCTCATTTCTGTTTTGGATATTTCACAGATCAGGGCACCTGTCTGTCTGTCTCTCTAGTTCAGCCCTCCCAGCTCTGTTTCCCCTTAGATGATGCTGCACAGATGATGATAAATCCTGTCTCTCCTTGCCTCATTAAGTAATTTTCAAGCTTAAAGTCTTTGTCTGCCTTTGACGTCCTCCTTCTTGCTGTCCACCACATTGTCTGGTTTGGACTGTACGGTCTCTGACGCACAGCAGCATTTTGATGTAGATTGCTCCTAAATCCTGCAGCATACACAGCCAGGACTGGTGCTGCTCAGTCTCCAGAAATGGCACTTTTGGTAATTAGGTAGCTCTTTCCTACCAGAGAGCGGTTGCATAGCACAGCTGGCTGTGTTCAGTGCAGCGTGTTCCCTTACTGGAATTGCATTCTCAGATCCTGTTTTCTCTGTGTTTCTGCCTCAAGGAGGGAAGCAGAGGTGACAACCGCTGCCAGCTGAACAGATCCTGACCTGCCTCCGTTCCTCTCCTCACTGCTGCCCAGCTGAGCTGGCTGCGTACAGGAGGCTTCACAGCAATGTGATCAAAACTGACAGCAGGAGGCATGAAGCCTCTATAAGCTGCTTCATCCTCTGTGCAGCACTGGAGATGAGGAGGATCGGGTGTAATTTCCACTGGTAAAATGCTGCCACATGTGGACAGAGCTATGAGAGGCTGGGGCTGCCTGCTGGGCACACTGCACACTCCTGGTCAGCTTGTGGGCTGGGCAAGTGTAGCCTCTTGTTCTGTAGCTGGAGAAAAGCACCATCCAGTGATCTCCTGTCCTACCCAGCTCCTGGACAATGAGCACTTTCCTGGATAAAGCACAAGAGAACTGAGAGTGGGACCCACCAGGGCACCCGCTGCTCTTCTTGCAGCCTGCCTGGCAGGTGCGGGGCAGCTCTCAGGGACAGCCTGCTGGGAGAAATCCCTGGGTCAGCCCCAAATCTTGTGCTTGCCACAGCACTTTGGTGTGAAATAAGGTCTCTGAAGGCTGCCTGAGCCTTTCACAAAGACTTTCTCATTGGATTTTTGTGGTATAAAATCAATAGCAGGCAGCCGGACTTCCTAGCATCGTGGCTCTTTGTTCTTGTTTTGTATTAACAGGCTGAGTGAAATCCATGTTTGCTCTCTTGTAATGGTGCTGGGCTATCCTTGAGAACCTCTCTGTGTGTGTTAACATCTTTGAGTGGTGCTCTTTGTTCACCATGGACTCTGTAAGCACATAACTGATGTTCCAAGAGAAGATATCGATGCTTTGTTTTTTTGATCTCAGAGTGAGTGAGTTCAGAGATCTAAACCAATAAAGAAACAGCCAAGGAAAAAAAAAAAAAAAAAAAAGATAAGTTTTTTTTCTGCTGGTTGTCCTCCCTCTACCTCAGCCTGTTGCCTGCAGATACTGGCACCTGTGCAGGACAAAGGCAGTGGCAACATCACAGTGTAATAAGTAATGCCTCTTAACTACTGAGAAATCACATCCTCAGGCTCCTGAGGGATTTCTCTGGCTTTGGTGGCTGTGAGCATTGTTTCTTTTCATAACAGTTGCTAACTGAGAGCTGTGATGGTCCACAAGGGGTGTAGCTGCTTTCTTCTATGCTGCAAATGCTGCCTGCGCCAGCGTAAAGTGATTCACAATGGTATCAGCATGGTGTGCTCTCGGTGGTATATCTCTGTATTTTTCACCTGAAGGGCAGTCTAGGTAAAGATTTGTTTTGCAGGCATCTTTTCAACACACAAACACATGCACACAGATTGGTAATTTTCCATATCACTATCAACTTCAAAAAGTTTCAATTCCCTTCTGTACAAGACTTTTCATATATGATTTGCAGAAACTTTGATACACGGAGATCAAGACCAAAATATTTATTTTTTAATGAGCCATGTCTTTTGAATTTGTTTTACCAGCTGTCACATTGGTTCCGTGTGGTGCAAAGATGATGTAGGATGGCTTGCTGCAAACTCCTAGCCTCAGTGAACTTCATGTTCTTGATTGAAAGCAGGTGAGCAGCAGAGCATAGAGGCTACTCTTTCTTGATTTGCATTCAGAAATAATTAATTGATCATCAATTTTGCTGAAGAAGCACTCTGTCTTTTTCACTAAATATCTGGAATCACAAGAAAAAAAAAGATATATGAAACACATAGCAATAAATACTATTCTTAATAAATGCAGAACTTGATTTTGGACCTGTAGCTATGATCATCTACAAATGGAGGCAGATGAGAATCACTAAACAGAGGTTTTTGTTTGATCAAAGGCAAGTTGAGCACTGCAGTCAAAATTCAGCACGATTTCAGCTCCTGTGGGGCAGTACCCAAACTTATACTGGAACTTACAGCTTGAATAGACATAACAGGTAACCAAAGGCTGTTAAGTTCTTCTTGATTCAGAAATACGTTGGTTTGCTTTAGAGGTTTTACAATTAACTGTCATTAGTAATTTCCATGTGCTGTCTTTGGTGCAAACATCGTTCCAGTCCAGTATTCCCAATTTTGCAGTGCTGACTATGAATTCATCCTCTTCATTTTTGGCATTTGTTTAGTATTAACAAACTTCCTGGTCCCATGCTTCTTACTAAAGACACTCTGAAAAAGAGTGACACAAATTACTGTTAGTTTCCCATTGGCTATGAAATTGCTTTTCATTAGTAGCTGCCACAAAAGCAGTGCTTGCTTTAATCAACCCCAGTTGCATTGTTTGGAGAGGCTTGCAAGGCTGACTGGCTTTCTCAACTTGATCTGTGTTCACAGTAATGAGGCATCAAGCTAATGAGACCACTGCCATTACAATTAGTTGCTTATTAAATCCTAATTAAGGACCTAATTCTGCTAGGTGCTCAGTGCTGTTTGTAAGTAGCTGAATATCTCCATGTGCCTGTTTTGTGATTGCTAGTTGAAAGTGATACTTGGAGAGGATTGAAGCTCTCTGCTCACATGTAAGGAATCTGTGGTCTGTTTCAGCACTAATGGGGTAATTGACCCTAATGATGTTGGCTGATATGTAATGGGCAGAGCTGCCTTTCCTTCTCTGGAGCAGCCTAGCATCAATGTCACTGTTAAATGGGCTGTGATTCACACAGCACCAGGCTGCATGATGCTGGAGCACAGCGCTTCCTATAAAACGTCCTGTGGCAGATTGCTTTCTGCACGTTCAGGCACTGGTGAAATGAGTTTGCAACTTTATTGTTCATCGGGGCCAATTACAAGCAAACTTTACATTAGCCAGATGTGCTTCATACTGAATAAACAACTCAATTCTGTCCTCCTGAGGCTGGAAAATGTTAACTGTGGAGTATCTCTTTTAGAATTGAATTTCCAAGTGACCTTAGCACTGCCTGCTTTCTGTGCTGCCCGAGGTGCTGAGCTGAGAAGGGACATTTTCCTGAAGGAGAATCTCTCCTCCCTGTCATGGGCTGGTGCTTTCACTCTTGTTTATGTCACGGGAAGATATCTGAAGTTTTCTTGATCTTCCTGTGGAGATGAGCTTTTAAGCTCACCTTGCTAGCCCAAGGAGCTGTGCTGTTTGTGGCAGCAGAGACAAGCCTGTCTTTGTAGGCCCCAGCTCCAACAATGGTTGGCCATTGCCTCCCACAGCTGAGCTCAGGGAGCCCCTAGGGATGGATCTGTGCAGAGAAAGGGCTCCATTTTGTGAATCAGTTCTGTCTACACCTGCATGCACACACCCCTGCCTGGGGCAGGGCCTCTGCACCACAGGGCCCTCCCGTTCCCCTGAGCCGCCAGGCCTCCTGCGTGTTGGTGTGAGGGTGTGACTCCCGTGTGGAGGCTAAGTCATGTTAACATGACAGCAGTCCTGTCGAGCCGTTCCCACATCCTTCTTTACGCCCTGCTGTTCCCATTTACCTCCCAGCACCCCCTGCCAAAGCAGCCTGCTGCTCTGCCTGGTGGGTAGAGGCAGCGCTATTCCCAGCGATGCTCCGTGAATGTGCACCAGATGTCTCCCATTCTTCAAGCAGCAGCGTAAAATCCAGTCCTCTTCCATTTGAACTTGGGCTGATTTCACCACAGCTGTCTTTTAAGTTAGATACCCTTAAATTTCAGTGCTCTGCCTTCTCAGCGTGAACACCTGCACCAGTAAAAGTGAGCTCAGACGGGGCTCCCACCAGCCCATTGCCCCACAATGCTGCCCTAATCACTTTCCGAGTGTTAGTGAAAAGGAACTGAGCTTATTTTACAGGCTTAGTTGCAGTCATAAATTTTTGCATTGCTATTGTGTTACAGATGAAAGCTAATTTCCTGGGTTTGATCTTGATATCTCTGTGGCTCTGAAGAAGTGCTCTCGAGTGCCCAAGGTGCCTGGAGCCAATTCTGACTTGTGGAGGGTTGTTAGCACAGGATAATAGAGCATTCAACTACTTGGTATTAATCCCCAGTTCTTTGCTTGCCATGTTAATTGGAGGAATGATGTCTTTTCTGTGTTACGGGAGTGATGAATCAAATGATAAGTGTAAGAGGTAATTGCTGCTTCCTAGATTTAGAGATTCTGCAACTTTTATCAGGCCACATGGTTATTGGCATTGCCTTTGCATAACTTTGTGATCTTTAGAGGCTGAGAACTCTTCCTGCTGGTTGTTTATTGGCCTTCCCCTTTGCAGCTGGTCTTGCTGGATCTAAAGTTGGATGGCCCAATATTTCACTTAGCAGCCTTGCTAATGAGAAACGACATCAAGACTAAGTAAACATTTTCCCCCCTGGGGACAACAAATTGACCAAAACTCCTTGTAGGAAGCAACAAAAGCAGTACTTGGGTTTTGTTCCACCTGGGAGGTCTGTGTGCATGGCAGGTCTGGGATCTTACCAGACCTGGAGGAGACCATCTGGCTTCTGTTATGGGAATATGTTGCAAGTGTGTGTTTGTACCTTCACTTAATCTGCTCCCTGAACACAGCAGTAATGTAAAAGTGTGCAAGGCAGGTAGAAATCCCTGTCTGAAGAGGCAGATGCAAGAGCTGGTTTCTCAGCTATTCGGTAATGCAAAAGGTCTTGTCTGTTTAGTTTCTTCCCCCACAATGTGAAATGTGAACAATGCACTTAGCTGTTACCATGATAACCAGGCTTTAGAGCCTTTTGAATACCTGGAGTCCTAAAGCACTGGCAGGCTGGATGTCAGAGGAGAGGTTCTGAGCCGTGAATATTCCTAAGGAAATCCAGCTTATTTCCTGACTTGCTTTGTAAATAAAGGTGTTCTTGGCTTGACACCAGCTCTGCTTTCACATTTCCTTTTGAAAAGAGAGCAGAGATCTCATGTTGCCGAACCAATAGTTATACATGTTATAGGATAGCAATGCTGCTTTGTTTCTCCTTCACTTACATTTTTGCTTTTCTACTATTTTGAATTAGCAAAGATCTGATCTTACTTGGCACTTGTGTAAAGACAGAGGGGGAAAATACTGGGCACTTAGCCCAAATTGTCCTGAGTGCTTGTCTAGGATGTTATAGCTTTGTCTGTCTGCTTTTGGACATCTCTTTTGGTAATAAAATGTTCTTGAGTTTGAAGGAAGCTGCTTGATTGGAGAGAGACTGGACCACTCGACCACGAATTGCTCGTCAGCTTCTTGCACTCTTATCTGTCACATCCAGAAGTTTCTCATGTCACAACGAGTTTTCTACGTCTTTCCTGGTTATCTTAATCTTGGGTGAGAACTTCGTCAGCACCCAGCCCCAGAGACGGAAACACAAGGGTGCAGGGCGATAAAGTCTATCGCAAGTGACCAAGCCAGCCTCCCGTCTGCCTTAGAAAGAAGCGATGTCCCAACAGCTTAGCTTTTAATAGTGTGCCCCTCTGTGGGTCACTGCGGGACTGTGTCTGTAATAGTCTGCAGGGGAAGCAAAAGAAAAACACTTAAAAATGTAGCCACAGGAAAGGAAATTCAAATATGTGTATCTGGGGTGCTATTATTCATCCAAGCAAGCATTTTAAAGATGTGGGTTCAATTTTCCACATCTAGCTCTGGATTTAATAATTAGGCCCAGCAGAAATGATCTGTTGGCTTTTCAAGCCTTCAGCCTGACAGCAAAGTGCATTTACTTGTATTGTTTGGAGTCTCAGATAAAAAAAAAAAAACAAAACAAAACAACAAACAAACAAAAGAGTCAGTGCTAGACACTGGACAAAGCTCTGGGAGACATGAATCTGTGATATTAGCTCCTTAAATATGGTTGTTTCATTTCCTGAAACCTTTATGCTCTAGCATCAGTCTGTTGAAAGATCTTGGTTGCAATTAACCTTTAAATGCTTAGAGAGTTGCAATGACTGCTGAATCTGCTTAATGCTTTAAGAGATTAAGGATGCCTTTTGATGGTGGGAATTCACCTTCCGGGCTGTCTGGGATGGGTCATTTCCATTGTCTCTCTCATATTTAGATTTTGTGCTGTGTGCAGTTCCTTTGTACTTATTAATTTCCTCCAGGTCTCTGTTGTCACACCTTCATCCATGCCCTTGGGCTTGTTGCTGCAGCCAAGGTAAAACCATTTAAAATCATGCATGAGCTGATGCTGTCCAGGATGTGCTTCAGGAAAATCTGTGGGTTTGGTTTTATCTGAAAGAGTTTCTATGCAGAGGGAGACTCCTGGAGTCCCAGACAAGGCACTGAACTGGTGCCTGAGTGTGTGCATCCTTTTTTATTTGCTCTGCAAACAACACACGCTGCAAGCCACACCTTTACCATGGTCCTAAGTTCATAAAATAATCCACTTGTTGCTTGGAAGAAGCATATTTGCATTCTGGCATGTTATACTGTTCAGGGATGCAGTTCACCAAAATAAATACTTCTAAACTTTTCCAGTTTTCCAGCAATTTGACTGCAAGAACTCTCCAAGTAACTCATTTCTTCCTGCACAGGAGAGTAGCAAAGCTGTTTGAGCCATGAACTGGGGTCAGGAGTCCTTAGATATATCTGTTGCTATATGAATGGCATGTTCTTACCTTTCACATCTTTTTGTGCATCTATTAAAGTGGAAAACAATAACATTTACTATCTTGCACATAAA